>NC_058130.1:256358416-256410490 GCF_016433145.1 Gracilinanus agilis
TGTGTGTGTATATATATATATATATATATGTATATATATATAGTTTTGATTCAGGAAGGTTAGATCTATGATTGCTTATGTGAAGCAGTAATTGAGAAATGGAACCAAGAAGACTTGAGTTCAAATCCAGATTCAGACATTTACTAGCTTTGGGACCCTAGATAAGTCACTCCCTGAACCTCAGTTCTCTCATCTATAAAATGGGGATAATAATAGCACTTACCTCCCAAGGTGATTGTTAGGATACAGTGAGATAATTTGTAAAGCACTTTGCAAATCTTAAGGGACTATATACATGGCAGATATTATTATTATTCCCAATTTATACTTTGAACATGAGGATGACAGATTTGTAGTTGGTTGCTGTCATTTGTACTTTTATATCTATTGGCTTTAGTTCACTTTTTTCTATTTAACAGAAGCAACATAATAGATACATATTTCTTTTTTTTTTTTTTTTTTTGAACCCTTACCTTCTGTCTTGGAGCCAATACTGCATATTGGCTTCAAGGCAGAAAAGTGGTAAAGGTAGGCAATGGGGGTCAAGTGACTTGCCCAGGGTCACACAGTTGGGAAGTGTCTGAGGTCAGACTTGAACCTAGGACCTCCCATCTCTAGGCCTGGCTCTCAATCCACTGAGCTACTCAGCTGCCCCCTAGATACATATTTCTAATAGGCACTTAGACTTTAATAAATTAATATTTTAAACAATTTTTGCTCAGAAAAATGGTTTGGGTCTAAATTGTTCCATGTGGGCAGAAATAATATGTATTTTAAACTATAATAAGATTGCTAATCTCTGTTAATTATTGATTTTAATTTTAGTAACCTTTTTGCAGTTTGTCAAGGAAATTATTTCATTTTGATATTTATTTTTATATCCTAGAGGGAGAGAATTACAAATAATTTTATTTCTGTTTACCAAATAATTGAGAAATCATATCATACTCAATGGAAAAATATTTTGTGAATGTTAGATATGGAAACTATAATAGCCAAAGACATGGGCATTTATAAATGCATATATATTTTATTTCAACAATAAAATAACAAATGGGAAGGTTAGGGTTTTGCATTGTTTGCAAGACAGACTTTCTTTTTAACTTATTTTTTTTTCTTTGTAGGTGGTACTTTGCTATGATTTCTGTCTCTGGAGTTTTTTCAGTTACCTTCTCTGTAATATTTGCATATGTAGCTGATATTACCCAGGAGCACGAGAGAAGTACTGCCTATGGATTGGTAAGATATCAGATGGACCTTTTGTTTTGCAATCATTAAATAGCATTGTAGGTATTACTGAAAAACTTAAAATTATAATTTTAAATGAAGTCAGTATTAACTATGTTCACTACAAAGGAGATTGTTAAAATTCTAAGAGAACACTTGAGTAGCCAGTGAGTGTTATCAAGCTAGAACCTACCATTTTTTTATCCATTCTGTTTTAGAGAATATAAAGCTGGTTTAGGACAGTTCATAAGGTAGTTTTTAAAGAAAAGAACTTGGGAGCAGCTAGGGAGCTATATACAGTATAGAAAGTATGCTTTCTATACTGTATATAGCTCCCTAGTATATAAGAGTATAGAAAGTATAGAAAGTATATAGTATAGAGTATAGAAAGCCAAGCCAGGTCTAGAGATGGGAGGTCCTTGGTTAAATTTGACCTCAGACACTTTCTATGTGTGACCCTGGGCAAGTCACTTAACTCTATTTGTCTAGTCCTTACTGTTCTTCTGTCTTGGAACTAATACACAGTATTGATTCTAAGACAGAAGGAAAGGGTTAAAAAAAAAAGAAAAGAAAAAAACTTTTGTGAAGTGATTTTTTTTTAAGGGAAAGAAAATAAGTGAATTTAGTTATATTGTCCTGGAATGGACAAGTATAGCCAACTTTGGAGTAGTGGGAAAAGTGAGTCTCATCTATAAAACTGGGAAATAAATTGATTATCTCAGTATTGTTGTTATCTTCAAGCACTATTGGAATATTCATGATGATGATGATAGTGATTATAATCATGATGAAGAAAATTTTATAGACTATCCTTTGTTTGCGAATTTAAATTGGGTAGGCTGTGTTGAGTTTGTATGTATGCATCTTTAAATTCTTTCTATGTGAGCTCTTTTAAGGTCACATGAAATTAGCAGCTAATTTGAAACTTTGTATTATAGTTTGAAACTATATTATAGAGATAGCAAGCATATTCTAGGTGACAATTAGGATTCAAAGAGGTTTTGGCCAAATCTAGTACGGGGTTATTGAATAGAGATAAGCATATACATATGTTGAAATAATAGATAATAATCTTACAAAAATTCAGCTCCACAATTATATGATGGGGAAGATAGCTAGTCAGTATTTTGGTTGAAGAAGATATAGAAATTGTAGTGGATTCCATATTAGTCAACAGTTTGATATAGCAGCCAAGAAAGCTAATCAGTCAATCAATTAGCCAATCAGCATTTATTAAGTACCTAATATATGCCTCGGCTATAGTCATAAAAGTATAGTATAGTACTGACTCTTCTCTTGATAAACCATATCTGGAATACTTTTTTCAGCCACACATGCCAGATTTTAAGAAGAACATTGGTTAAGGTTGAGAGTATGTCATGAGGATCAGTTGAAGGAAACAGGAATGTTTTAGCCTAGGAAAAGGAAGATATTTTTAGGGAGCGCATGATGACTATTTTTGAGTATTTGACATACTACAGGATGAAAGGGATTTGCCTTGACTGACATGGCTTTATAGCAAGGGTTCTTTAACTTTTGTTTTGTACTGGAACCATTTTGTAGTCTGAAGCCCATAACCTCTTTAACAGTGCTTTTAAATCTAGAAATTAAGATACATAAGATTACAAAGGAAATCAGTTGTATCGAAATACAGTTATTAAATTTTTTTTTAAAGTTCATGGGCTCAGAGTTTGAACATCTAGAAGTAGGAGCAATGTTTCAGATAGGTAGATTTAACCTTCCTAAAAATTAGAAGAGAAGAAAAATAGAGCTCAGGAGATGATCTCTTTTTCTGGGCTTCTTTAAGTGAAAGTTGTATGGGTACTAAAATGTTATAGAAAGTATTCTTTTTTTTTTTTTGGTACTGGATAGATTAGATCATCTCTCATAGCTGTGAGACTTGTGAACTCTGAAATTTAATGAATTCAGATAACAAGATCCAAGTCTCAAACTATTATTTTCTTATACCTTATTCAGTATGCCTGAAAATGCCTTAGTGTGTCTCCTGATAATGATTACAACTTAGATGTTTTTTTAATTTATAAAGAATGCTAGTATACTGAGAAATGTTGCTTGTGTTGCCTTTCATGCTCTAGTAGTTATATATCACAAAAACTTATTTATGCAAACAACTTTTAAAATCACAAGCACTGATTTCTCAGTAAGCAAAATACTTTTGTTATTAATTCAAAGAATGAATTATTGCACCTAGGACTTTATTGTATCTTTTTCGAAGTCACTGACTCTGAGATCTTGATTAATGACTTGACCTTTTTGTGCTTTTGTTTCTGGTACTATAAATGTTAATGGGAAGGCTTACCACCTGTGTATACTGCTGGGGAATGTGAGGATTGAAAGGTCATTTATCCCTTACTTTATTGAGGTGGAGTAATGAATACTTGCCTAAAGTTTTAGGAGCATCATGAGTCCTTTTAAATAAAGGCATATTAAATATGAATGCCCCCCAAATGGCCATTATTCTGCCAGACATTTGCCTTGTAGAAAGTGTATTATTGTAGCTTCAGGGAATTGGGTATCCATCCATAAAGTCAACTGTTAATGTACCATGTTGAGAAACTTTACATGCTGTATACTAATTCTGTCTAGATTCTTTTTGACAAGATAAGAGGAATGTCAGGACTTTGTGATTGTTGGGATAAATATGCTTATCAGCCTAAACTAACTATAGTTGTATTTATTAAAGAGGGAACTATATATATATATTTTTTTTTTTACATCCTCATACTATTTTCTTTTTGAGATTTGATACATTTTATGACCTATCCAAACATATGAGGGAAGTATATAGAAAGGGATATATGTGTATACATTTTAATATTTCACATAGATTATTGTATCAGTCATGGGGAAGAAAGCTGTCAACCCAGAAGTAATTGGGAAAAGAACATAGAGGATAATACTTTTGGCAAAGCCCAGGAAAGAAGGTTAAGTAATGGAAGCTCAGAGAGCAATTTAGAATTTTTAGTAAAAAGTGTGATTATTTAGTTTCTCCTTGGATTACCTCAGGCTAGGATATTAGAAAGGGTAGAGAGTGCCTAGATACTAAACTATTGATAGAAAAAATTTAGTGTAGGGGCAAATATTCCTATTTACCATACAGTCCTAAAAAGTGACCATTATGGGTATGATCCAATTATTGTTGTTAATAATAAAGACCCAGGACATGGGAAAACAGGGAAAGATGGGAAGAGGGGAAAATGAGGTTTAAGAGAGAGATTTGATTTGGGATGTTACCTTTGGGAGGAAGAACATAAAGTAATGATGAAAAAGGTAGTAAAGAAGGTGTCAGAATCAATTTTATGATTAGATGAAGAGAAGGGCAGTCAAATAGGAACACACTTCAAGTATAGGTCACTTGTGTAGGGAAAAAGGAGGGAAAGGAAGGAAGGGAAGGAAGGTAGCCAGGGAATTGATGTGGCTTTTTTTGTAGGTAGGCTAGAGAGCAGATTAAATCAGGCTAGATCCAGGGAAAGTTAGGTAGGTTTATTTAGCATTAGGAAGGGAAAGTTTAGGGAAGCCAGGGAAAGTTAGATCTCAGGCAGCTAGGCAAGGACCAAAGTTCTCTACCTAGGTTAGGGGAAAAAAAGGCACAAAAATCTTCACTTCTCTCCTCTTTTATTCTCCCTCTGACACCTCCCACAAAGAAAGTGGGAGGTGTCAGAGGAAGTTGCAGTAGAGAGTCCTGGGAGATGGAGTCTCCCAGGGCTTAGGTCCACTTCAAAACGCACATGTTCATCACCTTTTTGTTTTTTAATCTTTGCACAGAGAGAGACGGGAATTGAAGAGAAAAAAGTTTGAGGGTTTGGTGGAGACAAATACACTTAGCATAACTGAATGTGAATAAGATGTACTCACTCATAAAACAGAAGAAGATAATTGAATGGGTTAAAGAAACAGAATCTCAAAACTTTTTTTTACTAAAAACTTGTAATACAAAGATTTATACAGTTAAGTAGAAGCTGGAGAAGAATTTTTTTCTAAGACTAGCTCAAAAAAGCAGGGATAGCAGTATAATCTTTCAGACAAAGAGAACAGTAAAAGAAGATATGGTTAAAAAAGCTAAGCAAGGAAAATATATTATACTTAATGGCATCATAGAAAATGAAATAATATTAGTATTTAATATATGTATCTAAATACCTAATTGAAGGGTTTGCAGAGAGAAATAGAAAATTTACAATATAGTTGAGGACTGACCTTAGTGTGCCCCTTTGAAGAACTAGAGAAAAATAACAGGAAAGACATAGGAAAGAAGTTAAGAATCTTAATAGAATTTTAGAAAAAGGGTAGATTTCTTATGGTTACTCAATGGGAATAGAAAGGAATGAACATATTTCCTCCTGCATATGGCATTATTATAAAAATTGACTATGCTAGGGCATAAAAAAACCTTATAAACAAATAATAGAAAAGCAGTAATATTATATCCTTTATTTTTCCCCCCAAAACAATAAAAATTTACTCAGTAAAAGCCATTTGAAAAAAAGGATTCAAACTCAAATATGAACTTAATCCTAAAAAAGGTAGATCAAAGAACAGATTATAGAAAAAAGATAATTTCATAAAAAAATCACAAAATGAAGCAACTTCCAGAACTTTGGAGATGTAGGCAATGTAGTCTTTTGGGAAAATTTTATATCTCTGAGCACTTTCATCAAGAAAGAGGAAAAAGGAGTGATCCCTGAATTAGTCAAGCAATTTAAATCATGGTACCACCTCCTACCCCCAGTCCTCTCAACAAATTAGAAGGACGATATTCAGAAAAACCCAACTGAAGAAAATAGAAATCTTTAAACAAAATTGAAAAAATTGCCAATTTAATACGGTCAAACATTGGTTGTTTTTTTTGGAGGGGAGGAAGTTTAGAGGAGAAATCTAAGAAAATAGATAAACTGTTAGCTATCTGATTTTTTAAAAAGGAAAATTGGTATTAAAAATTCTAAAGAAGGATTCATAGGAAATGAAAAAGAAACTAAAGGAAGTTACTAGAAATTCTTTTGTACATTTATATACCAACAAAAATGATAAATGAAATGAATTACTATTTGCAAGAATATCAAATACCAACATTAACAGAACAAGAATAATTAATTCAAATATTATATAAATTGCAAAAATAGTAAAAGAAGAAATTCTGTCAGATTCTTCTTATGAAACTGTTAAGGATTTGATACTTAAACCATGGAGAGACAAAGCATAAATGGAAAACAGTAAACCTCTGTAATGAATAAAGGTATTATCAAAAGAGACTACACTAACATATTAACAAGCTTATACACTTGTGATTAGAATAGATTTTTTTTTACCAAGAATGTAGGATTGATTCAGTATTAGAAAAATGATAACATAACTATTAATAACAAAAGCAATTAAAATCCCATGATTATATTAGTAAATTTAAAAGAGACTTGAGATATATAGCACAACAGCCATTTATGTTTTAAAAATTTAGAAAGCATAATAAATGGATTTTTTTGTTACTATGGTAATTTTGAAAACTAAGAGGTTAATATGGTAATAGTGAAAACCAAGAGTAGCATCATTTTTAACAGAGGAATCCTGAAGTCCTTTTAATTAAAATTTGTGGTGAGATCTTATTTTGAATATTATCAAATAATGTCACATCTATTGTTTAATGTAGTTTTAGAATATATAACCATAGCAATAAAATATAGGAAAAAAATGGAAATGTTGAGCTTTGGCAGAGAGGAAACAATTAATTACCTATTGCAGATGTAATGATAATCTCCTTTGAGAATCCTACTGATTTAACTAAAAATTAGTTGAAGCAATAATTTTAGGAGAGTAACAGGTTATAAAATAAATACACATAAACAATCAGTCTTTCATGTATTAGCAGCAAACCTATCAGGAAGCTATAGGAAAAGAAATTTCATTCAAGATATCTTCAGAATATATAAACTAGGGATAGCTGGGTAGCTCAATGGATTGAGAGTCAGGCTTAGAGATGGGAGGTCCTAGGTTCAAATCTGATCCCAGACACTTCCCAGCTATGTGACCCTGGGCAAGTCACTTGACCCCCATTGCCCACCCTTACCATTCTTCCACCTAGGAGCCAATACACAGAAGTTAAGGGTTTAAAAAAAAGAAGAACATATAAACTATTGGGAGTCCACCTTCCAACATACATATAAAAATTATATAAGTACAGCTACATATATATGTACATAGTCAAAAAGGTAAATGACACATGCAAGGTCACCAACTCTTTAGATGCCAGGGAAAATTAAGTGGTTTCTAATACTCAGTTTTTTTCATGTATGCTATGAAATTTTAAAGAGAACTTTATTTTACTGTATTCTTTTTATGTTAAAATATTCCAGTGGGCTCAGAAGGACCTGCTTGAATTTGAAGTGGTCAAATTTGAAATCAGTTTTGTGTATGCATAAATTGGATTTCAAATGTGAAATTTAGTTGACCTGTACTCATTACAGAAGGAAAATGATTCATCAAGTGTACAGTGTTATTACAGTAGTGAGACTAGTTACTTTGACAGCTTGTCATTTACTAATGAATACATCTGCAAAAAGAAAGGAAAGGTTATAAGAGCAACTCAACACTTTTCTATCACTGCTTTTCTGAATCTAATAATTAACTCTTTCTTCTCCTTCATGACTCATAACTCTAGCCTTGTTGTTACCACACTGAAATATTCTAGGGTCTTCGCCTTTGTTTTTCCTTTTTATTTTTTCTGTACTGAAGTATGGAATCTAACTCAAGGAGATCTGGCCACTGGGAGAAATCAATTAAAAAAAAGGGAATTTGAGTGCGTGTATCTGAGGAAATATCTAGGGAGCAGCTAGGTGTTATGGTAGATGGAATGCTGCACTTAGAATGAGGAGACCTGAGTTAGAATCCCACTTTGGACATATTTTCTTATCTGTAAAATGGAGATGATAACAGTACCTGCCTTCTAATGTTGTGAGGGTTGAATTTAGAGGAAAATAAATTAAAAAAAAAACAACAGACAGCCAGACATACACACACACATGAACACACACCAATTATATGTGTGCATGTAAACAAAAAAATGTACAAACCATAAGGTTATATAAAAATATAAGCTCTTTGTATTTCTTTAAATAGCCTCATACATAAGAACTCACTTCCTTTTTCATCCTTTTAAAAATTTGGATGTCAATAACAGAATCATGAAGTTTTGAACTGTTATTTTAATGACAGTTAAATTAAATTAAATAATTAAAAAACTGTCCAGTAGCTGTGCTGTGAAACTAGAATTGATAATATTTCTGTCTATATCAAAGCAGATTTGCAGGTATGGTATGTTTTTTTTTTCCTTCATGCAACATTAAATATGCTCTTTGTATCTTTTAAGTTTAGGCATTTTACAGGTTATTGGACTAAAAGATCTCATCTCAATTTCAACAACAATTAACATCTGCCAGTGAAGGTTTTTGTGCTGGCTAATGAGAAGGGACATTGACTTTAAAGTTATTATTATTATTATTATTATTCCTGTTGACTCCTTAGGAGCATAGGGCCGCAACCATCTCACGCCAGCGGACTCTGTTCTGGGCAGCTTCCCATGTCATTCCGACTGTTTTTGTTTCATTTTCGGCAGATCTTCGCCAGGTCTCTTTTGGTCTTCCGACTTTCCTCCTCCCTGAAGGGTTCCAGCACAATGCTTGTCTGGCTACGTTGTCTTCCGGTTTTCGTAGCGTATGTCCTATCCATCTCCACTTACGTTTCTTTATGTCCTGACTGATGGGATACTGAATTGTTCTTTCCCAGAGACTAGCATTGGAGATCTTTTCAGGCCATCTGATGTTCAAGATGTAGCGTAGACATCTGTTAACAAAGACCTGGAGTTTGTTGGTGTTAGTACTCGTCACTCTCCAGCTTTCTGATCCATATAGGAGGATGGCCTTTACGTTGGTATTGAAGATTTGGAGGTTAGTGACGAGGGACAGTGCTTTGGAGATCCAGACAGACCGCAGGGTGTTAAATGCCTGTCTGGCTTTGTTGATTCGGTTTCTGATGTCCTCATCTGCTCCGCCGCCCTTACTGACTATGCTGCCCAAATAGGTGAAGTGGTCCGTCTCCTTGATGTTTTCTCCCTGTAGTTGGATTGGCAGGTCCTGTCTGCTGTTGACTGTGATCACCTGGTCTTCTTCTTGTTGATCTTCAGACCTGTCTTCTCCGCTTCTTCAGAGAGACGTGCAAGTTTGGCTTGCACATCCTGCTGCTTGTGAGAAAGGAGACAGATGTCATCCCCGAAGTCAAGGTCCTCCAAACTCCAGCAGACCTGGAAGACCACCTGCGCAGAAGTCCTGAGAAAGAGAGAGAGAAAGTGCAAGGAATGGTTAACACAAGAGACATGGGCCAAGATACAACAGAGAAGAGATTTGAAACAGAAGATCAGCCAGTGCCAAGATCAACAGGAGAAAGAAGAACTTCGAACACAGTACTGGGAAATTAACTGTCAAGTCAAGAAGAGCACAAGATATGACAAGAGACGGTTCATTCACGATATGACCGAAGAAGCAGTAACAGCAGCTGGGCAGGGGAACATGAAGAGGCTATATGAAATAACAAGAACTCTGTCGGGAAAGAATCACAACCCTAGCAAGCCAGTGAAGGACAAGACTGGCAAGACAATAACAAGCTATGCAGGGCAGAGAGCCCAATGGGCAGAGCATTTCGAAGAAATCCTGAACCGACTGCCTCCACCAACTGTTCCGGACATACCACCAGCCACCGAACTGCTTCAGGTGAACATGGGCCCACCTGCCAAAGTTGAGATCATCAAAGCCATCAAGACCATGAAAAATGGTAAGGCTGCAGGTCCAGACGGCATCCCCCCTGAGGCACTCAAGGCAGACCCAGAAATGTCAGCGGAGATGCTACAACCCCTCCTGCAGAAGATCTGGGAACAGGAACAAGTCCCGACAGACTGGAAACTAGGCTACCTGGTGAAGCTACTCAAGAAAGGTGACCCATCCCAATGCAGCAACTGGCGAGGAATCATGCTTCTATCCGCTCCCAGCAAAATCCTGACCAGAGTCATCTTAGAAAGACTGAAGGAGGCCTTGGACAAGAAGCTGAGAATAGAACAAGCAGGGTTTCGTCAGCACAGATCGTGCACTGACCACATCGTCACCCTAAGAATCATCATCGAACAGTCCATCGAATGGCAGTCCCCCCTCTACATGACTTTCGTGGATTTCGAGAAGGCATTTGACAGTGTAGACAGGAGCATCATCTGGAGATTGATGCAGCATTACAGGATTCCCCTGAAGCTCATCAACATCATCCAGCGGTTATACGAAGACTTTACCTGCCAGGTCATCCATAATGGGAAACTGACGGCTCCCTTCACAGTGAAGACCGGAGTGAAGCAAGGCTGCATGCTTTCGCCCCTTATCTTCTTGATGGTCATAGATTGGACCATGAGAAGAATTACCAAGGACAACAATACGGGCATTCAATGGACTTTAAAGTACTATAATTTAATCCTAGTCTAGTCCATGTGTGACTTGGGCAAGTCATTCAGTTCTCTGCCTCAGTAGTTTTCATTTGTAAAATAGACCACTGTCTGGCACTTAGCCCAGTGTCTTAGTCATAGAATGAGTGCTTGGTGATTTGTCACAGTGCCTTCCCATCTTACAGACTATTATAAAGATAAAAAAAGATAATGGAAAGGAAAATGCTTTGAAAAAATACAGAATCAGAATTTTATAACTAGAAAGGACTTCAGAATCATCTTGGCCAGCCCCTGTTTTTCTGCATGAAAATGCTTTTATTTAAAAAATTTTCCCCCTTTAATAGTGTTGTTGATACCCCTTGTTTTGATATTGCAGATACTTCCAAAATCTAACATCCCCAGACACTGATAGCCTAGGTCACATTCCACTTTTGTAGTTCACTTGTTAACAGAAAGCAAGGATAGAATGCTGGGCCTTGGATTAGGAAGACCTGAATTCAGTTCTAGTCTCAGATGTTCACTAGCTTTGGGACCCTGGGTAAATCACTTAACTTCTATTTACTGAACTGAATTCACTTAACTGTGAAATAGGGATAATTATAGTACCTGTCTCCCAAGATTGTTGTGAGAATCAGATGAGATAATATTTGTTAAGTGTTTAGCACAGCACTTTGCACATAGAATGCACCTAATAAATTTTTGTTTTCTTCCTTCCCTTTAACTTTAATAGTGTAATACCAGCATTTTTATTTGATTCAGATTTTGTTGCTTTTTGTCATTGACTTCATTTATATCATTGTGGTCATTGTATAAATTCTTTTAGCTCAGTTTTTTTTTCATGACTTGATGTAAGTCTTCCCAGATTTTTCTAGATTCTTTCTATTTATCTCTGCTTAGGGCTTCATAATATTGTATTATATTTATATGCCACATTTTGTTCATCCACTGCCTCAATTTTTGGCCACATATTTTATTCTCCTTTTTCATTACACATAGTCATCCCAGATCATTTTGATCTGCTATCATCAGTATGCATTGGTGTTTATTTTTCTATAGTCTCACTATTATTTGTCATTTTCTTTTCTTTTTTTTTTCTTTTTGACCATCTTTGCCTATTTGATCAATATAAAGTGGAACCTCAGAATTTGTAGCAAGTATCTCTGATAAAGGTCTCATTTCCAAGAAATTTAGGGAACTGGTTCATTTATTAGACTATATAGTCCCACTTTCATAATTTCTTATGGAACAATAATAACATTCATAATGCATGTATTATTCAACTATTTTACAATTGGTGGTCAGCCTATTAAGCTAACAATTCTTTGTCACTACAAAAGAAAATGATAAAACAAAAAGGTTTTTTTCAGTCTTTTTGGGCAATATTAGTATTGCTGGGCTAAAGAGTATGACAATTTAGTAAATTTTGGGGCAGAGTTTGAATTGTTTTCTAGAATGACTGAACCAATGCATAGTTCCTACCATCATCAGTAAGCATCAGTGTTTATTTTCCTACAGTCCCACTTATCATTTTCATTTTTTTGGTCATCTTTGCCTATTTGATCAGTATGAAGTAGAACATTAGAGTTGTTTTAATTTGCTTTTCTCTACTTATTAGTGATTGGATTTAAAAAATATGCTCAAATATTGATAGCTATTGATAATTTTGATTTCTTTCTCCACAAGCTGCCTTTTCATATCCTTTGACCATTTATTTCTGGGGAATGGCTCTTATTCGAGTCAGTACCTTGTACCTCCGGGAAATGACATCTTTGTCAGAGAAACTTATTGCGAAGTTTTTTATCCCAGTTAAATTTCTCTTCTCATATTAGCTATATTAGATTTTTGGAGACACTTCTTCATTTTATGTAATCAAATTCTCCAAATTACATTCTGTGATCTTATTTCTTGTTTTGCCATGAACTTTTCCTTTACCCATCAATCCAAAAGGTAATTTCTTTTTTTCCCCTTCCCTTCCCTGACTAATTTGCCCGTGGTGCCACCTTTTATATCTGAGTCAGGAGTCTTCTTGAAGCTTCCTTTGATGGTGTGAGGCTCACTTCACAGTTTTGATTCTAGGTACTGGCTTCTATTTGTCCTCTTGTTTTTCTGTTACTTATTTCCTGGCAACACTGAATTATGGGTCACCCCTGCCATCTGCCTTTTCTACTGCTATCCTTATCTGTTTTTCTTACTTTTATACTCTTATTTTTTGTTCCCTTTAGCAACTATTTTTCTTGTTTCTTCTTTTTTTTTTTTAAACCCTTGTACTTCGGTGTATTGTCTCATAGGTGGAAGATTGGTAAGGGTGGGCAATGGGGGTCAAGTGACTTGCCCAGGGTCACACAGCTGGGAAGTGGCTGAGGCCGGGTTTGAACCTAGGACCTCCTGTCTCTAGGCCTGACTCTCACTCCACTGAGCTACCCAGCTGCCCCTGTTTATTCTATTTTGACATAAAAAACTTTTTTTCCAGTTATGAAAAATCTGTCCTTTCTCTTTCCCCATAGCATCTCACAAATATGTTTACTTTTTTTTCATTCACACTAGCCTTATTTAGGCTGTAGCATCTTGAGGTAACTGGCATTCTGTTGGATGAGATACTGCTACTGCGTGTGTAAGTTTATACATTAATTTGGGGGAGAAGGCTCTAGCTTCTGGAAAATCAGAAAAGGTTTCATGTGCATGGTGATATCTGAGCCAAGTCTTGAAAGGATTTTGAGCAGAAGGAGGGAGAGAGTGCATTCCAAGCATGTAAGGTAGCCAGTACAAAGGGATGGCAGCAGGTGATGGAGTGGGGGAACAGCAAGAGAGTCAGCTTGAGCCACATTGTGAGTGGAGAAGAGTCATGTACTTGTCACCAAGTATGAGCAAAATCAGGTTGAGATCAGATTGTGAATTCCTTTAATGTCAAATAGAAGGTAATGATTCAGAAGCTTATGAAGAAGAGATGAATAAATGGAGAAATTATTCCAAAAGAAAAAATAATGACCTGTGGTGGATGTTGAGATATTGAGAATGGCAGAAATGGAGATGAAATATTACTTAAAGTATGTGCAAATTTCAATGTCCTCCTTATCTCTGCAGAGTACTTCTCATATGTGCATTTTGTGGAAAAATTGTCAGATACTGAAGCTTCATCTTCAAAACATGATCTCAAATAGGAAATGTGACTCATTTGTTGAGCCTTTTGAGATCTTCCCCTTTCATTTTGGCAAAGTGTGGCTTCTGAGTTTAGCCAGATCACTACCCTTTTGGAACTCTCAGAAATGAAATTAAAGAAAATAGAAGATATATTTTGGTGGTATGTACTGTTACCTGCTTTATTTTCTGGAAGTCCAAAATCAAGTTGGAATTCTGGTTTTTCCTAGAAACATAATATAAAGAGAAATTGCAACATAATCTTTTATCCTTGCTAGTAGAAGTATAGATTAACAATGATAATTGAAATCCATTCTACAGATAGTCTTTTAAAATGGAAAGCATCAGCCTTTTCTACTTTCAAATATTCTTTCTTGAGCTACTTATGTTTCTTTTTTTCTGTCTCATCTTAGTGGGGTATCATTAAATACTAAAATGATCATGAAATGAGAGCAGTGGAATAAAGAGAAAAAAACTTGACTGTCTTATAGTAAATAAATTTCTTGAGAAATGTGTGTTGTGATATTTTCTAACTTAAATATTTTTATCTTCATTGAAATAGATATTGCTTGTTGTGTTTATTTTTATTAATATTTATTTGTAATTAGAGCAAGATTCCCAACCCTTTACTTGTAGCATATAGTTCTTCATGGTGTTTCCTATTAGTATTGTTAGAATGTGTTTAGAACAAGTAGATATGGTCTGAATCCATCTCTACCTCTAAGTACTAGATTGCAGGCAGCATCTGAGTTCATATCCTAGGTTGACCCTAAGCACTTAGTTGACACTAAGCATACCCACGCCCTTGATATCTTCCATTTTCTTTAATTTCATTTCTTGAGAGTTCCAAAGGGGAAGTAATCTGGATAAACTCAGAGGTCACTCTTTGCCAAAATTATAGTGGAAGTTCTCAGTTAAAAAATAGCCAAGTAATAGTATATATATAGTGTTGCTATTTGAAAAAAGTTAGGAAATTACTAAATTCTTGTATGCTTTCTCTTGCAGGTATCTGCCACATTTGCAGCAAGCTTGGTAACCAGTCCTGCTATTGGAGCTTATCTTTCTGCCAGCTATGGAGATAACCTTGTTGTACTTGTGGCCACTGTGGTAGCTCTCTTGGATATCTGCTTCATCTTGTTAGCTGTCCCAGAATCTCTCTCTGAAAAAATGAGGCCTGCTTCTTGGGGACCTTCAATTTCATGGGAGCAAGCAGACCCTTTTGCGGTAAAAACTCAGTCAAGAAATAGTATATGCTCGATTTCTATAATTTACACCTTAGCCACATGAATCAAAAACATTTCTATACCAGGACCCATGTCATTTGATCTTGGATATCTCTCCACTGGTAGTAGGGAATAAGTTATTGACAAATGTCAGTGATTATGTGACCCTGCTAGAATATACTAGGTTAATCAACACAGAATTTAAACTTTGCTTTTTGTGATTTAAAAAAAATTAAAGAAAAAAAATGAAATAGCCTCAAGGATTGGGAGAAAGCAGAGAAAGTGTCACCAGTGGCACTCCTTAGAGCGGTGGGAACTTTCCTATTGGCATAGTTCTTTTGACCTTTTGCCCTACATGCAGTGACTGATGAGAGAATTTCTGATTAATGAAATATTCTGCTGGTTATTGCTTTTAATTCTCTGTAAAGGAGAGATTTTTTATTTTTTTGATAGTCTCCAAAGGTATTTGCCTTTTCAGAATCTATTAATTGATTTTCATCATGGAACCCAATGATAGTATTAAACAGATAGCAAGTAGAGTATTCTAAGTCTTTGAGGGGCCCAAAACAAATATTTCCAAAATTTTGAATCATTACAATAATTTTTCTGACAAAAAAGTTGTAGTGGAATAATCATTAAGATGCATTATTCCATTAATTATTCCATTAATTTCTTTTTGTAACATAGCCACCTCTCAATTTGTCTATTTTTATTATTTTTATCAGATATTCTTTAAGGGATCATAGCATGGGTGCTAACCGTCTAGAACATTGGGACATATCAATGATATGGACATTAACTATATTTACATATGTATTTCTCTTTTTCTCCTCATCAGTCTCTGAAGAAAGTGGGAAAAGATTCTACAGTCTTGCTGATCTGTATCACAGTCTTTCTGTCATACCTTCCTGAAGCTGGACAGTATTCTAGCTTTTTCCTCTATTTAAGACAGGTAGGTGACTTTTGAACACTTCGAGTTGTATATCCAAGAGCATTTAGGGCTTAATTGGGTCCACCAGTGCTAGGTAATTCCCTTTCCCTCTTCTAGGTGAGAGTATCTTGAAAGAAGCAGAACTCCAAACTGTCACACAGTCATATCTGCCCAGCCATAGCCCAGCAGTGTCCGATTCACCATCTCGTTGGTAATACAGTTCCACTGCTGTGCCCTTCCCATTGAAGAGTCTTTGATCCTATGTGTACTACCACGTTTTCCATCAGTATTCACTCTTTTGAAGACTAGCCTTCAAAGACTGAGAAGTTTGCCTTCATGGCTGAGTTGGGCCTATTGCTGGCTGCACTGGTGTTGCTGCCCTAGGATAATAGCAAGGATGAACTGAGGCCCAGGTGGGCAGCTCCATCCTCACCCAGTGTAGTAAGACTAAGGGTGGGACAATATCCCTTCCCCCAGGGACAGAATCAGAGCTCATCTAATGGTATTTCTGCAAAAAGTAGATGGAGGAAATTTCTAATTCTGCTTTCACCAAAAGAAACATTTAGGCATAGAGAACTTGAGAACAAGAGACTTGAATTTCTTTTTAAGGCAAAAATTATTTCAGCAGCAAATGGCCCTTGGTATTATATAGTGATAAAAGGGAGACTACAACTTTATTTTTTTAAATTAAACTAATTAATTTATTTAGAATATTTTTCCATGGTTACATGATTTATGTTCTTTCCCTCCCCTCTTCCCTCCCAGAGCTGATGAGCAATTCCACTGAGTTATACATGTATCATTGTTCAAAACCCATTTCTATATTATTAATATTTGCAATAGAATGATCTACCACTTATTAAAAAAAACCCTTAACTTCTAACTTGGAGTCAATACTAAGTGTCAGCTCCAAGACAGAAGAGAGGTAAGGGCTTAGCAATTGGCCTTAAGTGACTTGCCCAAGATCATATAGCCAGGAAGCCTCCGAGGCCAAATTTGAACCCAGGTTCTCCTGTCTTCAGGCCTGACTATTTACTGAGCTACTTCATTGCCCTCACAACTTATTTATTTATTTATTTATTTTAACTATCTGAAGGCTTATATTCTGGATAAGTTAAATTTCTTTAGAAGTTCATTAAGTTACATTAAAGTGAGACACAAGGTAGCAGGGGGTATATCATGACTTTAGAGCTTGTTTCAGAAAAATACTTAATTGCTTTCATTGATTACAGCTTCTTCCTCTTCCAGCTCTTCTTCTGGTTTCCTCTTTCTGAGTCTGTTCTGAATCATGATTGTGACTACTAGGCACCCCACCCTTTCTCAGAGTTGTAGCCCGTGCTTCTGTACTGTCCTTATTGTTCTTTTATTTGATATACCCTGCAAATAAGCATTTCATCTTGTCCTTTTGGTGCTCATATTTTGTCAAAGCTCAACACTTCTTTCCTGTCCTCATCCAGCTTTTTTGATCTTCTCCTTTGCACTCCCCCCTCCTTCTTCTCTTTCTCCCCAGGCTGTCTCCATTTTCTGCTCATTTACTGACTTCTTCAGTGTTACCTTTAAACATACCCAGTTCTTTTCCCATTCTTAAAAAAACCCTTTATTGATCTTGCCATGTCCTCATAGCCACATCCTTGACTATTTCTTCTTTTTGTAGCCAGATTCTTATGTTAAGCTTTCTTTACTCATTGTTTCCATTTCTTCACCTTCTCTATTCTTAATTCCTTATAATCTGGCTTCTGAAAAAAGGTTTTTTATATGTTTCCACACCTGTCTCCATGCTATTCCCTGGAAAGCACTCTCATCTCCCCTTTGCCCAACTTCTTCAAGACTCTGCTTTCTTGATACTTCATTCAGTTGTTAATATTGTGCTTTTTAATTGTATTTTTATATTCTCTCTTCTCAGGAGCCTAGAAATCCCTTCTCCTTTCTTATTAATAGTTAGGTGGGGGGTGGGGTGGGCGAGAGGGACAAGGGAAGGACTCCTGGAGAATGTGGGATTTCAGATGTATCTTGAAGAAAGCCAAAAAAGCCAGTAGGCAGAGAAGAGAGCAGAAAGTACCGTACTCACTGGAGAGTCAGTGAAGGGGCAAGGACACTACTAAGTAGTGCTGGATTGTAGAGCATATGGAGGGAATTAAAGTTTCCAAGTTGTTCCATAAGGGCGTAAAATGCTAGAGGATTTTATAAAACATGCCATAATCCTTTTACCTTCTCTCATTTAGCAGCACCACAGCTGTGAGGTTAAGACTATGAGTATTTGGTGGTGGATCATTCATTTTAACTGTCTTGGGATATCTTTGAGTGAAGATAACTTTCCTTCTCTCCAAGTCCCTTAAGCTCTTGCTTTACTTTTCTATGGTAGAATATTTCCCAATTTACTTAAAAATCTTTTAAACATTTTATTTCATTAGATATTTCCCAATTACATTAAAAAATAATTTTTGGGGGCAACTGGGTGGCTCAGTGGATTGAGAGCCAGGCCCAGAGAGGGGAGGTCTTGGGTTCAAATCTGGCCTCATACACTTCCTAACTGTGTGATCCTGGGCAAGTCACTTAACCTCCATTGCCTACCGTTACCACTCTTCCGCCTTGGAACCAATACATAGTATTGATTCCAAGACGGAAAGTAAGCGTTTAAAAAAAATAATTTTTTAAATATTCATTTTTTAAAAAATGTTGAAAGTTAAATTCTTTCTTCTTCCTACTCCTCACCTAATTTACTTTTTAATAATATTACCTTTTTTTTGTTTGTGGCAGCAGAATGGCAAATTCTCCAGCCAGAACAATTTTTAGGGACATATAAAATCTTTATTTCATGTATATATGTTATGTTTCTTGAAAAGACTTTAGAGGATTTGTTTGGTAAATGCTTTAGTTAAACCAGGTAGATGGTTTCCATGCCTGTTAATAATTTCATATTAGTACAAGAATTCTAAAGAATTAACCTCTACCTCTTCACCAAAATTTAAAACAAGAAGCAGGCTAAATCTTTAAAAAATAATTGAATATTTTTCTTCACTTAATAGTTTTCTTATGTACTTCATTGAATAGTTGCTTAAGTTTAGATTTTCAAATATTATCTCAGAATTCTCTGGTTAGTCATTTAGATGCTGCATTTGTGAACCATATCCCAGCATTGTTTTCTTGTGGAGGAAAAAATAATTAGCAATTTTTTCACCATTAGGATGTCAATATTACTAACATAGTCTTTTTTTTTTAATAAACTTCCTCAGATTATAGGTTTTGGATCAGCTAAAATTGCAGCATTTATTGCCATGGTAGGAATCCTGTCCATTATAGCTCAGGTAAGTGTCAAAATAAACACTTTGAATAGCACATTGAAATTACCATTTAGTTGGAGTACTAAATTGTTCGTCTAGCTTCATAGTGTTTTGCAGACTACATTTTGTAACTCCTTCAGGATCTTTACTTCTTTTGAATTCCAGGAAAATTTTATAATAGTTGAGGTCTTGAATCTCCAGATAGAATGGATAACCTATCTATGAGCATGCAATTTATAGTACTTATGTTGTGTGTGCACAAAATTTTTCTTGCCAAGTAATATTCCTGTTGAAAAAGACTATAGAAGGTCAAAAGGGAAGGAAATGTAAGAGTGAAATCCCCCAAATTTGAGGAACTGTAGAAAATTAGAGAACAATGTATGTATTATGAGTAATTGGCAAGATACATTTCTCTTTTTCCCATATTGTAAACATGTGACCATGGAATACAAGAGCTTCCTTTTTACATAATTTCACTATTGTCTACTCTGTAGAGGTAGATCTTTTGTCAAGGTTTCATGGAAAGGAATACAAACAAGGTTCCCACAGGGTGAAGAAGCATGGATACTTTCTTATTTGTAATTCACTCACACCTATTGTAAGATGAATACATTGAAAAACTGAATATAGACTAACCTGTTTGGCTTTCCCAGAGACATCTCAATCTCAACATATCTAAAATAGAATTCACCTCCCTTCTTCACCACCTAAAACCCACCCCTCTCTCATGTTTTGCTTTTTCTTTCAAAGGCACCACCATTCTTCATTCCTCCCAGATATGTGATTACCGGCATTGTCCTTTATTGTTTTCACTGTCCCTTGCTTCATATACCCAGTAATTTGCCACATTTTGCTGTTTCTTCCTATACAATGTCTGACTTCATCCTTGCTCAGAGAGCTACCACCTTAATTACCCCTCATCTCAGTTATTACAGAGGTCTCCTAACTGGTCTTTCTACTTCAGGTCTCTCCTCAGTTCCATTTTATCTTCCATGTGGCTGCTGCCAAAGTTGTTTTTTGTTTTATTTTGTTTATATTTTATAACTATATGTATATAATATATTTTAATTTTGTTATTTTTATATTTTATATTATTTATTAAAGTTTTATTATTCCTTTACTCAACAAACTCCAGTGACTATTAGTTGTTTCTCAGATAAAATACTTGCAGCATGTACTGAGGAAAGGGTGCTGAGGGTAAGTCACAGGACCTGAGGTTTTGTATGTAGATCATTAATAATAATAAAAACAAATGTGTTTTTGGCAAAGATGGTGACTGGAAAGTTTACAGAGGATCCTCACTCTCCCACACATACACTTGCAAATGTATCTGCAAGGCCACCAGAAAGATCAGTGGTCTGGAAGACTTAAGAGAAACTGTAGTAAGATAAGTTCTTCTGTACAGGTCAGGGCTAGAGGAGGCCGGCCAAAAACCTTCAGAGTTCCAAAAGTGGAATTTTGCAGAGGAGTCAAAACAAAGGAAGCAGAAGCCAGCTTAAACTCTGGCTTAAGCCTGTGAGTGGTGATAAACTAGAAGGTCCAGAGCCCAGCTTCAGCTGAAACATGTGGGTCCTCTGAATAGTGACCAGATAGGGAAGTCAGAACGAACTCTGATAATTAGTGGCCTGAAGTTAGCAGGGGACAGACGTCATTGCCCCAAGAGATGATGTGGCCAGCTTAATGACTGGGCAGAGACCAGCTTGCAATCTCCAGCATCTGTTGGGGGCCTTTCAGGACAGTAGCAGGAGATAAGACCAGCTTCTTTTGGGGATTTATATGATGAGGAGACAGAAAAGAACCAAGACCAATATTTGCATTAGATCCCCGGGAAAAGAGACAAAAAGTAGGGATGGTGGTAGAGTACAGAGTCTGATCTCAGCCATTCTTTACCAAACTGCACCGGCTATGACTTCCAGTCTGAAGGGGGAGCAGGCTAAGGTTGGTCTGTGCACCCTCCAAAAGAAAGGCTCAGGAGTGGTGAGAGCTGTTCTCAATCAGCAAGCAGTCGTCAAGTGCTTCCTATGGACCAGGTGTTGTACTCAGCAAATTTGGGATGCAAAGAAAGGCAAAAAGTCCAGAAATGTGACTAGAGATGTGAGCAAATGGGAGAAACTGTTAAACTTAATGAAGAAGTATTATGAGTTAAGACAAGTTCAAGTGGTTATTCCAGAAGAAAAGCCTTACACCACAACAATAAAAATAGAACCTTAGCTCAAAAAAAATTATTTGTTCACAAAGCTAGTCTGAGTGGCTGAAAGAAATGAAACAAGATTAAAAGAAAATAGGTATCTCAAGAAACAAATTAGAAAAAGAAAAAATAACTTAGAACAGAAGGTAGGAGGAGCCAACAGAACTAAATGATTTCATGAGACAGTAAGAAACATTGGAAGTCAAAAGTCAAAGTCAAAAGGTTGAAAAAAATAGAGTATGTGATATATCTGCTATCAAAAACAGCTGACCTGGAAAACAGGTTGAAGAGAGATGATTTAAGAATCAATTTTCTCTTTTAAAACTATGACTGAACAAAAACCAAAATCCCATATTTTAAGGAAGCATAAAAGAAAACTGCCAAGATCTATTAAAACCAGAAGACTCCTCAAAGAAACTCCAGATTTGAAAAACTAAGGGATGACCTAATCAAAATCCAGAGCTTCCAGGTCAAAGAAAAGGAATACTATACACATCTAGAACTGAAAGAACTCAAGTAAGGAGGAATCACGGTTTAAGATCACAGATGATGCAGACATTCTGCTGCAGCTATGACAAAAAGAAAGAAAATATTGGAATACCATATTCCAAAAGACAGAAGGCTTACAACTAAGAATAATTTACTCTGCAAGCCTGAGTATAATTCTACAGGAAAAAAAAATCCTTTAATGGAAGAGGGCTTTAAAGTTTTCCTGATGAAAAAGACATCAGTTGGGATGAATCTTTGAAATGTAAATACAAGAATTAAAGGTAAATACATTGGAGCACTTGGTTGGGACTGCCTGATAAAGAACTGCTTCCATGCTAATAAGGGGAGAAGAAATGTTTCTCTTCAGCACCCTGTTGTATTCAAGGACCAGAGAAAGCACTAGAGACCCTAGGTATGGTTTAATTTGGTTAAATAAGGAGAAAGAAAAAGGACAGAAAATAAAATACACTAGGAAGGAAATGAGGAAGAAGTGGGAGAAATTTATTGGTTCTCATAATTGTGGTACATGAGAAGAATATACAAACAGAAGAGAGAATGGAGTGAGCACTACACTGAACTTACTGACTTAAAAAGAATACATTCTGTTTAGTTTTTAATGTTCAGTCTTCTATCTCTTCTACTAATATATTAATTCCAGTACCTTCCCTCTCTTGATGATTTCTTATTTATTCTATACATAGCTTGTTTGTACATATTTGTTTGCAGATTGTCTCCCTCATTAGATTATGAGTTCTTTGAAGGCAGATATTCTTTTGTCTTTCTTTGTTTCTCCAGAACTTAGTAGAGTCCCTGGCACATAGTAGATGCTTAATCAATGCTTCTTGATATAGCTTACTGACTATAGAAATACCTACTTTATTTAGTGATTAAATTCAGAATAAAAATAAAGTAAAAAATACATTAACAGAGAAATCGGTGGGGAAAAGGAAGTGGTGTTTAAGAAGGAGAATAGATTTGGGGAAAGTTCTGAAATGATTGATAAGCTGGGCATTGTTGGTGCTACTATATTAAACTGAATATAGACTTAAAAAGAGATGCATGTAATAAGGTTTCACTATTACATATACAATCCTCTTTTCTGTTCTTTGTATATGGAAATGTCTATGTTGATGTTTTTCAAATTTATAAATTAAAAAAATTTTAATGTAATAGAAGCAAATAACAAGATTCTTAGTGTAAAATGCTAAATTCAGAAAGTTGAGTGTTAGCATTTGTAAATCAAGTTAATTTGAATCTAAATGACTCAGCTATTTTTTATATTTAATAAGGAGATATGGAATTTAATGTTGTCAAATTCAAATAGAAGCTGAACTTTGTGGGGAGAATATGAACTTAAAAACCCTACAAATTAATATCATCTATGCTGTATTTCATTTTATTAGTAGTCCTCCGGGAATTTGATAGCTCTGTATAGTGGGACAGAGAGCTGACCTCAAAGCCAGGAGTACTTTTAGGCAGTTCAAATCCTGCCTTTGACTTATTCTGGTGTGTGATCCTAGACAAGTTATTTAATGTCTCAGTGCTCTGAGTCCTGTTTTAAGATTTTATATGCAGAGGATTCTGACCTGCATTAGTAGAAAAACTATCCTTACTTAGGAGTTTCCTAGATGAATGATGTCACAGATCCAGTATCTCTCTCTTTCTCCTATAATAACTTCAGTTAGTTGGTTTTCCCCAACACATGTCCATTCCAGCTCCCATTTCAGCATACTCATCATATGTGTGTTTCAGTTTTCTTAAGCAGATGTTCTGAAAGATCTTTTCACCTCCAAAATTCTATATATATATTAAAGGTTTCCTTCAGTGCCTCATGGTGGAATGGAGATTACTTGGATTTTTAAAGACTATGTCAGAAGAGCACAAACTCTTGTGGGTTTTACCATCCTGGAAGAGCTTTGAGCTTAAGCATGACAAATGGCATCTCCCTCATCCACTTTTGTTATTGTCTTTATAGCACTGTAATTTTTAGTATATGTCTGTGTTGTTTTTATAGCAGTAAATCACTTTAAAAGTAGTTTTCTCACAGGTTTTTTCTTCTACTTTTCAGACGGTATTTCTTAGCATCTTGATGAAGTCAATAGGAACTAAGAACACTGTTCTCCTGGGATTGGGTTTTCAAATGTTCCAATTGGCTTGGTATGGTTTTGGATCTCAGGCATGGTAAGGGGTTAACTGTTTTTGGTAGTCACCTATTTCTTAACAAGAAGATCTTGAGCTTTAAGTGAATGATTTTTGGGTTTTAGTGAATTAAGAATGGGAAAAGCCTTCCTATTAATGACATGTTTTTAAGTTTTATAATATTGTATCACCTTAGTGATTACATATATTTAGGATTTCACAAAATTGTAATATATGAACTTGAGAGAAAGAGAAATGGAGAGCTGGTCTGAAAGTCAGAAAAATCTGAGTTCAGATTCTACCTCTGACTGATCGAATCCCTTAACCTCTCCATGCTTTAGGCAACTCAAAAAGGATGTAAGTTCTAGAGGAAGTGCTGACCTATACTGGCATAGGGAATTTCCTCATCTGGGAGTTCCTTATACAAAAGAAATCAGGGCCAGTCTATATCCCTTTTCTTTTAAAAGAAAAGAAATTTA
Organism: Gracilinanus agilis; assembly: GCF_016433145.1. NCBI lineage: Eukaryota > Metazoa > Chordata > Mammalia > Didelphimorphia > Didelphidae > Gracilinanus > Gracilinanus agilis. Next base: position 256,382,996 of record NC_058130.1, read on the forward strand.
TCATATATGTTCTGATACTAATGATATTACGTATCAAATTAGATTGCAATACAAGAATATCTTAATGATTGCTGCAAGGTCAAAAACAACTCTGGATTTTTCTCTTTGTTGGCTCTTCATTCAGTGTCTTGACTTCTAGTATACTATATTGCCAATTGTTTGTTTCCTCAATAGAGTTGGCCCCCATCCCTTATAATAATTATTTTTGTACATATTATTTGACCCAGATAATTCTGGTACATTGAAGAATATATGATAGACCAGTTTGGAGATGCAAATATAGTTGGTCAACATGTGATTCTCTATTCCCATGAATTTTTAATTATCTTAGGAAATAAAAAAAATCCTTCCCCATTGTTCTTAATATGTTGCATTTCATTATAGTTACATTATTCCTCCCTTGTTACCTTTTAAGTCTAGAACTATGTACTTTGGGTTATACAGAAACACCATTATTCTTAACCTTAAACCTTTGAAGGGAAAAAGAGTTTGTTTTTTTTTTTGCTCCAACATTGTGCATGTTACTTAGCTACTAATTTTAGCTGGAAATAAGGGCCTGGTTTCCATCATATTTTCAATTTGGATCCAGTTTGTTGAGGTCTAGACTGAAGGGACTGGTCTTTTTTTAATATTAAAGTTATTTTCCCTTAATTTTTCTTTTCTGGAGAAGATCCCAGTGCCAGCCACCAGAGATTAAAGACAATACATTTGGAAGAGTCTGGGGGTATTATCCTGAATTTCAAATCTGTTCATTCAGCATTTCCACTGGTTACACTTCAGCAATATGTTCTTGTGAATTTTGCTAGCCTGCCACATCAAAATTTATCCCCGATTCCTTCTTGACTTGCTAGGTGGGTAGAAGCAAATGAGGTAGCCTGAAGGCAAATGGGAAGGTTGGAAACTTCAAGATATGAAGCAAAGAATTTTCGTCTTATAATTTGCTTGATAGATTGGAATAGGCAAAGCATGATTAATATAAACTGAAGAAAGCTCCATTGCATTGAGCTTATGTCTTTGCAGGAGAGAAACAAAGAATACAAAAGAAATGAAAAGCAGAACTCACACCAGGAAGCTCAAATTGCATTTATTCATTCTCTCTCTATATGGGTACAGAGGAAATGTGGAGGAAAATTATTTTGGTTTTCTACATGACTGAAGTGTTTGGTCACTTTGTGAATGACACATTGTCATTGCAGGATGATGTGGGCAGCAGGAACTGTAGCAGCAATGTCAAGTATTACGTTTCCAGCAGTCAGCGCACTTGTTTCACGAAATGCAGAGTCAGACCAACAAGGTGAGGTCAATTAATTTCCATTTTCATGTCTTGTCTTGCTTGACTAGTTCTTACCATTGTAGAGTGAAATACTGGTTTCCTCAGCTTCTGTTTTCCTGCTTGACTTAAAAAAAATTATCTCACTTTACTTTTTTTTTTTTTAAACCCTTAATTTCTGTGTATTGTCGCATAGGTGGAAGAGTGGTAAGGGTGGGCAATGGGGGTCAAGTGACTTGCCCAGGGTCACACAGCTGGGAAGTGGCTGAGGCCGGGTTTGAACCTAGGACCTCCTGTCTCTAGGCCTGACTCTCACTCCACTGAGCTACCCAGCTGCCCCTCTCACTTTACTTTTAAAAAATTAAACAAATGTCTATTTTCTCTCTTTCAACTTTCCCCTCTTCCCATGAAAAAAAGAAAGACCTCCATAATAAATATGTGTAATCAAGCAAAACAATTTTCCACATTGACTATATAAATTTTTTAAAAATTAATTTGTATCTCTTCTCTCAGGAAGTATGTAGCCCCTTTCAATTTTTTTTTTTTACTTTTTTACTTAAAAATATTTATTTGTTACATTAAAATGACCAAGTATCTCCCTTCCTTTTTGCCCTTCCTGAATTAGAGGAGGATGTATGTATATATAAAATTTTGTTCTCCAAAATGGTTGGATAAGTTCACAGTTCCACCAAGAGCATATTAGTGTCTCCATTTTTCCACATCTCCTCCAGCATGTGTTACTTTGCCCTTTTATCATTTTAGCCAATTTGATAGGTTTGAGATGATATCTCTAAGTTGTTTCGATTTACATTTCTCTAAACAATAATGAATTAGAGCATTTTTTAAATATGACTTTTTATGGCTTTGATTTCTTTATCCTAGAACTGTCTATCTTTTTTGACCATTTGTCAACTGGGGATTTAGCCTGTTTCATCTTGAGTCCTTTGCAATAGTAGTTGGTTAGTACATTGATTGTAGTTCTTGAGTCTTTCAAAATTATTTATCTTTACCATATTGTTATTATTTTATAAATTGTTCCCCTGGGTTTGTCCACTTTCTATCAGTTCATACAAGTCTTCCTCGCTTTCTTTGAAACTTTTCACTTCATCATTTCTTATAACTCAGTACTATTTCATTACATTCATATGCCATGACTTGTTCAGTCATTTCCCAAATGGACAAAATTTAGAGCTGCTATAAATATTTTTATACATCTATGAATCCTTTTCTTCTTTCTTTGATCTCCTTGGGATATAGACCTAATAGTAACATTACTGGGTCAAAGAGCATTCTCTCCAAATTTGAATCAGTTCCCTCTCTGTTTTGGAAATGAGAACTTTATCCACTTGCTACAAAGCTATTTGCTCTCTAGTTACTTGCTTTGCTTTTTGCATGACTTTTATGCTTTTCATGTACTTGTAAAATCTATACTTCCTAGCTTTAAATATTAAAAAGTGCCAGGGGAGTTATCCTATCTTTTCTTTAAATTTTGAATTCTCACTTTGCTCCTTCCCATCAGAAATAACTACTCATATATTTGATTAGCTCTGTCTTCTAAGTCAACATTAATCACAATAGACAAACCAGCTTAGTTTAAAAAAAATTCATGCCATTTAAAATATTGCTAATTGACCTAGGAAACAGGTTTTTGTTGTTCTTATTGGAAGAGGGAGTAGAAAAAGAGCAGATTAAAGAGGCGTTCATTCAATAACATTTTTTTTTAATGCAAAGCATTGTATTTGCTGATGGGAGAAAAGAAGAAGATTGGATACGGTTTCTGCCTTTAATGGATCTTATAGTGTAACAAAAGGGACACAGCATAGATAAATATGTAATACTTTGTAATAACTGCTTTACAGAATAGAAAATTATACTCTAGAAGAAGTACAGGATGCATAAGAGGTCAGAGAAAGAAAAACTATTTTTGGTTTGGGGGAAGGAATCTGAAATATTTTTGAAGGATGGAGGGGGATAGCATTTTAGTTGAGTAGTAAAATATAGGATTTCAGCAGAAGGCAGAGATGTGGAATGGAGTATTGAGTATTGGTGATTGCAGACATAGATTTACTTGAATATTATAGAGGTTGAAAAGGGCAGTTATATACAAGGACAAGTAAATAAGCCAGTTTCATTAGAGCCAGCTAGCTGGTACAGTGAATAGAGTGCTCCACCTAGAGTCAGGAAGATCTGAGTTCAAATTTGACTTCAGATCCTATACTAACTGTGTGACCCCTGACAGGTTATTAAACTTATGTCCTCGTTTTCTTCATCTGTTAAATTGAGATAATAGCACCTACTTCCTAATGTTTTTGTGAAGCAATTTTGCAAACCTTTAAATGCTTGTATAAATGCTATTATTGTTATTTCATACCATAGTATCATGTTTGAGGAGAAAAGTAATATGAAATACAGCTGGAAAAGTGGAAGATCTTGTTTGCTAGAGAGAGTTGTTAGTGAGGAGCTACTTACTGTTTTGTTTTGTTTTGTTTTGTTTTTTTTTAATTTTAAACCCTTAATTTCTGTGCATTGACTTATAGGTGGAAGATTGGTAAGGGTAGGCAATGGGGGTCAAGTGACTTGCCCAGGGTCACACAGCTGGGAAGTGTCTGAGGCCGGATTTGAACCTAGGACCTCCTGTCTCTAGGCCTGGCTCTCAATTCACTGAGCTACCCAGCTGCCCCTCTACTTACTGTTTTGGACCAAAGGGTAGATGTGATCATATTTGTGCATAAGGAGGAAATAAAATTTGTTCTCAGTTTAAAGGATATATTGGAGACAGAAAAAAGTAAAAGAGAAGGGGCAGCTAGGTGGCTCAGTGGAGAAAGAGCCAGGCCTGGAGTTGAAAGGTCCTGGATTTAAATTTGACTTCAGACACTTCCTGGCTATAGGAATCTGGGCAAGTCACTTAAACCCAATTGCCTAGCACTCACTGCTCTTCCACCTTGGAACCAATACTTAGAATTGATTCTAAAACAGAAGGTAAGCATTTTAAAAAAAAGAAAGTAAATGAGAAGCCTGCTTAATAACATTTTCCAGGAGTCCAAGTGAGTATAATCGAGATTAATACTCAGGTGGCGACAGTGAGAATAGATAGGAGGAAAGCTTCATTGGAAGGAGTGACAGATTTGGAGTCCGAGAACTCCTGGCTTTGCCACTGTGACCTTGCTCAAGACTGTCTGTCTGGGTTTCCTTTTATTTAACTATAAAATGAGGGAGTTGGAATAAATGACCTGAAAAGGCCCTTCCATCTCTAAACTTGAATGGATTGAATTTGAGAACTATAATAAAAGTGGAATTGATGATATTCTTTAAATAACTGACTGTGGGACCCAAGGAAAAAAGATGAGTCAGATACCAGTTAGGTTTTGAATATGAGTGGTGCAACTGACAAATATAGAATAATCAGTTGTTGTTTCTGTTTGGGGTGTATTGGGTTTGAGGTACTGGCATATCTAGGCATAGTAGGCAGATGGAAATGTGGGACTGGTGTTGTTAAGTGTTGCTTCTGGACACAGGGATTAGGATCTGCCATTCCTGTGGGAAGGGTGGTCACTGAAGCATCAGGAGTGGATAGGATAGGTAAGGGAGAAGGTGCTGCAATAGCAAGGGAAGCCTGAGGACAGAACTCTGCCGAGCACCACATGAAGGGCTGGGGAAAGGAAAGCTGCGTCACTAAAGGAGTGCACAGAGTAATTCCCCGTGGAGAGTTCTCCCATTGGTGTCATCCCTGGTGCGCTTGTGGGAGGGAGCCAGCGGGGGAGAGAGGACAGCGTGTCAGGAACAGCAGATACACCTTAGGGCTCTGGAGCGTTATGGAACAAAAGGATGTGTTGGGATCCACGTGTGAAAGACAAACGGGGAAAACTAGGAGTAAGATGTAAAGTCTGTTCTAAAGATAGAATGATGAGGACAAGTTCTCTAAAGCCAAGATGTTGATAATGTAATATTCTTTCCTTTTCTTTTCTAACCCTTTCAGAATTAGGCTGTTCCCCTCTCACTCGGCTCTTCCCTTCTTTATCCTCCCCCACTTGTAGTTAATTGTTGGCAGACCGCAGAGGGTGCCCATTATATGGAAAGGTAATGTCCTTTATTCCTTCCATGAGGCAGATAATTTCTACAGTGGAACTGGATTAGAGAAAAAAGGGCCGAGGGCAGACTGTACGTATTGGATTAGGCTGATCATCATTTCCTGACTCCATAACCTGTCCGTAACAGTTGAAAAAACAAGCATGTAAGGGAAAACATTTTTGTGTTTCTTCCCCGCTCTTGGGTGAGGGTCCCTCAGATAGGACCCCTCTGTTCACTTCTTGTGAAGTGATGGGGAAGGGCTAGGGCTAGAGTGATGGCGCCATCTCATGGCAGAGAAGTGAGCTAGCAACTGCCCAGACCTCCTCAGATTGGGTTTTGATTGCTTTTTCCATTATAGCCACAGGAACGCACTTTCTGACTTGCTTTATTAATGTGGATTCTTGTCAGTATTATTATTATAAAATGTAAATTGGATAAAAGCTGTGGCTTTTCTATACCTGGCATTTTACCCGCCCAAAAGCTCCAAAACCGTCTTTTCTTATACCTCCTGACACAAACCTTGGGTGCCTTAGTTCAGGGAGACGTTAAAAAAGAACCTGAGGCATACTAATTCTCCAGGCCGAGGTCTCTGGGTTATTGTAGTGTTAGGCAGCACCCTGCCATGCAAACTTGTGCACAACTCCTGAGCCACAATTTCTTCATCTGCCAATAAGGAAAGCAATATTTGTGCAACTTATTTCTTGGTGTTACTGTGAAGATCAAATGAGATGATATGCGTATAAAATGCTATATAATTTTATTATTTTTTTTGGTGCTTTATAATTTTACAGCATGATGGCTATAAACGTGCCAGGGTAACACAAAAGACCACCATCTGAGTAGTAGATATTGTTTAAAGTTTATTACAAACCACCATAGCTGGGGCAATCCTCCCTCAAATGGCCATGGATCCCAGAGTGTCAGTGAATGTAAATGGCATATTTATACACTTGCAGATGGGAGGGAGGCCCAAATGGGATGGGGAAGGGCAGCATTTTTCAGGCCAGAAGCAGAGAGCTAGGAGGGACCAAGGCCACAATCGGTGCCCACTTTGAGATAAACAACCCTGGACTTTGGCATGGAGCAGGAGAGGGATTTGGGATGAAAGGATACCCCTCAGCAGCATCACCCCATGAGATAAAGGCCCCTGGGAGGTGGTTCTGTGGGAACATATGGAGGAGACTGTCCTGTCTGAGAGGTGGGCTGCTCAGCTCTGGAATGGCACTGTCTGGGGGACCCCAAGGAAGAGATAGAATCAAGTGTCTCAGAAAAGCAGTTGTGCTGTCTTTGCACATTTGCACCTAGTGATAGACTTTTTCTTTAACATAAAAGGGGCCAAACAGGCCCCATCTTGATTTTAATGCTTTGAACCAGGCTGATGAGCATTTGGAACCTTGAAGTAAATGCAGTGGGTAGGTAGACGGGGCACATTTTAAGTTTAAAGTCACTTAGGTGGCCCAGTGGATAGAGCACTGGACCTGGATTTGGGAAGAACCAAGTTGAAATTTGGCCTCAGACACTTACTAGCTGTGTTGCTTCACCACCTTCATTTGCCTCACTTTGCTAAACTGTAAAATAGGAACAATAATAGCACCTACCTCCCAGCGTTATTGTAAAGAGCAGATATTTGTAAAGCATTCTGCAAACGTTATAGACTATATAAATGTAAACGTTAGCTATTTTATTTGAAATTTATTTTTCACTACAAACTGTTCCTACTAATGTGCCTTAAGGTACTTCCCTCTCAACCGTATTTTGACACGGAAAGCGCTTTTTGTCAATTTCAAATCACGTAAATGTGAGTTTAATTTTTTTAAACTACTAGTGTTGCTACTAATAATGTCTGAGATACACCGTGGTCGTATACTGTTCTTTCTGCCTGTCCAGATATATATGGTATCCCAAAAGTTTTAGCTCACTAAAGTACCAAGACTTTGGGGACACCCTATATTTGGCAGGTACTGTGGAAAGAGCCAGTAAAAGCAATGAAAAGGGAATGAGGTTTATTTCCTAAGCTGATATAGTAAGCAGAGAAAAGTACTTGTGAATTTTACTATGCCCAGTAAATAAAATATAAGCTGTATTAGCTGACATCTTATCAGCCCCAGAAAGCTCCATAAGCTTTGCTTCTGATATGTTCTCTAAATCTACAATATAACCATCAGGGGAGTGGTTAGCTAGTAGGTAGGTTAAATGTGAATTTCTCAAGAATTGTTTTGTTACTTCTGTTGGAGATTTTTGGTGGTAGTTGGGGCTGGGGGAGATAGATTCATAAATAGTCATCATTTCCTTATGGACTTCACAGACATTTATTCTGTTCTAAGCTTTATGAAGGAGAACCCAGGTAGTAAGACTGTTTGAGTATATAATCAATCAATAAACGTTTGTTAAGCACCTACTATGTATGTGCCAGGTGCTGTGCCTACGTCTTAAAACATTTATTTTTTCTGATAACAGGAAACACGGCAGCAAATTGCAATAATCCACAGGACCATGATAGTATGTCAGACTTTTGAGACCTGATTCATCAGTCACGTTACAAAAAATAGAACTCTTGTCAGTGAAAAATGCCCATAATCTTACTTTATTCTGCTGCAGGAGTTGCCCAAGGAATAATAACTGGAATTCGAGGTCTGTGTAATGGCCTTGGACCAGCTCTGTATGGCTTCATATTCTTTTTGTTCCATGTGGAGTTAACGGAATTGGAACCTGATGAGAGTTCTGATAAAAGCACCATTCAAGATTCTGACAGTAAGGTAAATTAACTGGTAATAAATTCACAGCTTTCAGTGACAGTAAATTTTTATTCTTGGACTTTTGGATACTTATACACACACACACACACACACACACATATCTTTACTACCTTTGACTGCATTCAAAGGTATCTGAGGACAGAGAGGGCATGTTTCAGTAATTTAGTCATGGAAGGGAAAGGTTGTAGTTAACTGTTTTTTGAGTTGAAGGTAGGTTAATTTACAGTTAAAATAATTTAGTTATTGTTAGGCATAGGGTGCACATTGGTAGTCTCTAATCCTGGGAAGGCTGAGACTGGAGTTCAGAGTCACAAGATTATCAAAGCCTGTTGGGTGTCCATTCTGAGCCCAGAAGCACCAATATGGTGACCCTCTAGGGGTGGGTCACTTTCAGCCTAAGCAGATTAAAGCTTCCATGCATGATCAGAATTGAAATTGGGCACTCTTAGTCTGGGTGAGATAAGGAGACTCAGTCCCAAACAAATAAATCTAGTTTTTTAAAGGAATTTAACTTTTGAGAGAAAGAACTGTGGCACTAGAAATGCAGAAGAAAAACATATGACTTATCACTTGTTTAAATGGGTATATGATTTGGGTTTTTGTTTTTAAAAGATTGCTCAATTGCGAAGATGAATAATTGGAAAAAGGTATCAAGTGATAACATTTGTATAACCCAGTGGAATTGCTTGTCAGCTCCAGGGTGGTGGTGGGGTGGGGCAGGAGGGAAGAGGGGAGGGAAAGAAAATAAATCATGTAAACGTGGAAAAATATATATATATAAAAGAATTTATCTTCTCTCATTAAGGTGCCTGAAACTAGAAGACTATTTCTTCTATGTTACTTTGACTTAATCCTACCACTTCCCTTCCCAGCTTTTACTATAGGTATCCTTGTATAGAAATATAATGTAGAACTTTTATATTAGCTAAAGTAGAAATTAATTCATTTCATACTTACCAAAATCTTGAACATGAACTTCTGGAATGAGTTAGGGGATGGAGTAAGGGGTTTATTGATAAAGAAATAGTCTAGGCACCTATTCAAAAACTTGGATATTTTAGCTTACTGTGGTTCCCCAAAATTCCATTTTGGTTTCTTCCTAAGAACAATGATTTAGTGTAGAAAGCAAACCTGAGAGGTGTGACATCATATATTTTGAGAAGAGAGAAGTACCAAGCAGATGCAAGGATCTGGGTAGTTTAGGATGTTATTAGAAAGAACAGATATTTGCCATCTTTCTTTGACTTCATTTTACCTTGTTTTCTTCTCATTTCTCCTGCTATCGCAGGGAACCATTATTCCAGGTCCACCTTTCCTGTTTGGTGCAATTGCAGTCCTCTTGGCTTTCCTGGTTGCCTTATTCATCCCCGAACATAGCAAAGCCAGCAGTACAAGGAAGCACAATAACAGCATCAGTGGCAACCTGACCACCAGCCCAGAACGAAGCAGTGAAGAGGACATTGAGCCCCTGCTGCAAGATAGCAGTGTCTGAGAACTCTGTTCTTGTGGGGAGACTGCACATCCATGTCCGGAGCTGTGAACATTGTAGGAAGAGGGGACTCCAGCAAGCTTACCGCTCCAGGGAACCATGGAAAGGGCTGAAAGAATATGAAAACCGAGGGGCCCTGCAGAGGTGATAACTAGTACCTTCCCAGGGCTGAGTTTTAGAGACTGATCTCCCCCCCTTCCCCTTCCCATTCTGTTGGTATATTAGGAACAATTTGACATTCTTATCTGCAAATGATATGCACCTCTAATGGTGGTCCAGAGCCCCGATCTGGAAACTCCCAGGGCAAGGGCACCTCTGTAGCAGAGAGAGGAGTTTGACTACCTTTAAAAGGAGAAATGCAATTAGTCATGATGACTACAACCTTTCGAAATCCCTTGAAGCAAGCTATGTAGGCTTCAAACTAGGCTACATTTCCTTTACAAGAGACAGTTAAGGTTCCTTTCTGTGTTTCTGCTAGTTTCCTTGAATGTATATCCCATTCAGTCTACGAGGTTTGGGGAGGGGGTAACACAATAGTCCCTTTTAGGAAGGGAATCATCTTTACATCAATTTGCAGCATCCTTATTTCATCCTTCTGAGGTCTTGACTACAGCAAAATCCATCATGCCAGTGGGTAGTAATAATATAGAGAGCAATGATGTATTTTTTTTCTAAACCTAGAAGATGTTTTTTAAACAGATCATGTAGAACCACTAAATTCTAGGACCGATCCAAAGTGGTTTCAAAAGGAAAAAAAAAGTTCGTAGGGGGCACACTGAATATAAGTTGGTATTACTTGTCTCCAAGGCTCAGTAAATGTGAACCTTCCGAAGTGTGTGTGGGACTAAATCACTGGGTACTGAGGGAATATTTATCCAAGTTCACACACAGTTATTATATTGGTACTCAGTTCTCTCTTCCCATCTCCCCTAACTGACCTGTGAAATCTTTGTTCCCATTAATTGCACTACTGCCTTAACTGCTCTGTAATGTGCATTTATTATCATAGTTAGCCTTCATATCAATTCTTTTTCCCCCTTGCTCAATCTCATGGGAACATTCATGTAAAATTCCTTTCTGAAAGAGTGATGCTTTAGTGGGTCTAGTTTCACTACAAGTTCCTCGGTAACTTTTTGAGATGTTTTATGGGGAGAAAATATATGAATTTATATGTATTTTGCTGCACCATTAAAAGGACCATTGAACAACACCCAACTCTAATGAAGCACTCCTATGAATGTTTTATATGTATGAAATATATGTAGATATTTGTAAGGAGTTTTAATTTTTTTCCTGATGGGGTGCTGTGTAAATCTTGTATTTATAAATGTAATGAGGGTATTGACTGAAAAAATATATATATACTGCTTTTATAAAACAATTGTGTACTGACTGAATACATTTAAAAGAAAAATATATTTTGAAACATGTTCTGCCTTGAAAAGAGGTAACAGGCTTTTTGTACTCTGCTCTTGGTTTTTAAGTGAATAAGCTTCCTAATGCATAATAAATTGACAACTTCAATGTTTAAGTCTCTCGTTTCTTTAAAGCAAATATGAAAAGTTTTTTTTTGCTTTCTTTTTAGATAAATTTCTGATAAGCCAGATTTTTCTTGGCTATTATATAGATGGATATAGAGTATTCTCACAAGTTTATTTTCATGATCTTTTTTTACCTATTGGCATCTCTCTATCTTTTCATTTTAGGTTTTTCAGATTCACAAGTCTTTGAGATCTCTAAGATTTCTTGGTCTCACAATGTTTTTTTTTTTTAGAAACAAATTTTGATTGTCTTTTTCTTACATCATCATAATTTCCCCCCAGTATCCCTCTTCCTTTCCTTCCCAGAGAGCATCTTATATAGCAAATAATATTTTTAAGATCAAAAAGCAAAGGAAGAAGAAAAGGAAAGGAAAAATGAGCATAATTGATGAACACATTAAAAAGGTCTGAAAATAATGTATAGTGGTGCTATGTTTAATAAATAAATCTGAGAGTGACCTATTCAGTTGATTTTAATTGGTTAGCAGTGTTTATGTTTTATTAAGAAGGTAAGCTGAAATATTTAATCTTAAAGTAGAGGGAGTTGTGCTCTGTGGCCATTCCTACAGCCTAAATTCTTAATAAGGAAATTTTAGGGGGCAGCTGGGTGGCTCAGTGGATTGAGAGCCAGGCTTACAGACACTTCCTAGGTGAGTGACCCTGGGCAAATCACTTAACCCCCATTGCCTAGTCCTTACTGCTCTTCTGCTTTAGAACCAATACATAGTATTGATTCTAAGGTGGAAGGTAAGGGTTTAAAAAAATAAGGAAATTTTTTTTGATATCATGAATATCACTCATCAGTTCTGAGCAAAATATATCTTATATAAGTATGAGATATGCTGTCTCCTTGAGCTACTGATTCATTCAAGTGGAACAGTTTAGTAGTGAAAGCAACAGAAAAGTTATTTTTGAGAAGGAAAAGGGTTAAATCAATTATTAAAACAGGTAATGTGCTATGGCTGCTGTTTGACAGGAGTATTTTGATTCCTCAAAATAATAGGAAAATAACTTCAAATAAAAACTAAGATAGATATATAAAGAAGTAGCCTTCCCAACATGATCTGAGACTTCATATTTATGCCACAGCACATTTTCTGTTCCCAGACTGTTTAAATCTAACCTGAAAGCTGTGATTTCTTTTATATACCAATTTTTATTTAAAGCAAGGTAATTTTTCTTCTTCTTTTAGGCATCAAAATGTTAAATCTGTAACAGCAATGTTAGGCCCTTTAATAGTTGATTTAACTTTTCATTTAAAAAATACTTTCCCTGTCATCACCAATGAGATGTTCCATATGAATAAAATAGTTTCTTAGAAGGGAGAGTACATGACTTAAACAATTTTGTCTTTTGCTGTTGATGAAGACCTTGAAATTATACTCAACACCCTGTCTTTGCTGCTGTCACTAAATAATTCTTTTTCCTCAAGTCTTCCTGCATAATTTATTCTATGTGGAAGACATATCTGATACAATATAAAGATAAAGGTTCTCCTCTTTATAAAGATGTCCTGCGTTTTGCATACCGATTGACATTCATATGCTTACACTTACTCATCATGTCCTCTGTGCCTTTGATGTTGGCTTTGGAGACACAGGGCGTATTTTGGAATCCTGTTTTCACTGTGGGATCTTGGGCAAAGTTCCTTGATTTCTTCAAGCCTCTGTTTCCTCGTTTGAAAAACAGGGGAGGTTTGAGTAAGGTGCTCTTCAGGATAAAATATATCCTCTAGTGCCACTTAAGAGCCAATATATCTTCATTCCATGGCTCTTGGTTTTGGCAGGCAGGACTGCCTGAAGGAGGGATTGGGGAGAGTTTCTAGAGGCCTTAGGAGGATTACATTCTCAAAAATGGAATGGTAAAACTCTTAAATGTGGTGTCAAACAAATGAGAGTTAGTATGTGAATCAGGTATGTCAGCACCAATAATGGGGGAATAAACTTAGTGCTAATAATATGGTTGTTTACAAAATGCATTATTTATCCCCTTCATCATTTGTGTGTGCGTGCACTGGATATGTTCATTTTTTGGTACAAATTTTACTGGTTACATATGACTTTATTTGAAAGGTTCTATTCTATAGGTAGGATATTTGTTCTTTTATGATGCTATAAATTGTAGACTTAATTAGCAACTCCAAAATTTGAGCACCCTCTTTCTCCTCTAACTCATTAACATGTTAGCCATTTAGCCAAATTTGAAATTGTTTAGGGGTGAAAAAACTATAAAACCTCTCCAAACCATAGCATTTGAGATCACCTAATAGGTTTCCCTTTTTTGTATGAAAATTTTTGTTTATTTGCTTTTCCTTTATTAAGTTTTCTTTTTAAATTGTTTTCAATTTAATTTTTATTCAAAATTTCCTTCTCCCCTCCACCCATTGAGAAAATAAGAAATATGATACCCAAACTACATCTGCTAAAGAAACTGCAACCTAAAGTAGGGGCAGCTGGGCTAGCTCAGTGGATTGAGAGCCAGGCCTAGAGATGAAAGGTCCTAGGTTCAAATCCGGGCTCAGACACTTCCCAGCTGGGTGACCCTGAGCGACCCATTGCCTACTGGTTGTGGCCCTATGCTCCTAGAATGGAGTCCCAGGATAAAAAAAAAAAAAAATTAAAAGGAATTTTGGAAATAGAAAGATACCCCTCACTATTGAGAGGTGGAAGACAAATGAATGAAAATGCATAAGTTGTATAGGCAAACTGGAAAACAAAGTATAAAGAGTTTATCTTTTAAATAGTTTTTTATATTGCTCATGTCTGGGCCTTGGAATAGTACCTTTTTTTTATTGATTACTTAAGAATTCATAATTACATGAATCATAATTCTTTCCTTCCCTTCCTTCCATCCCCCTCTCATAGCCAGTGTGCAATTCCATTGGGTTTTACATGTGTCATTGATCAAGACCTTTTTCCATATTATTGATATTTGCACTAGGGTGATTGTTTAGAGTCTACATCCTGTTATGATGGTAATGTGAAGAAAGGTGTTTGGGATAAGGGAATTGAAAGGAGGATGTTGGAGACTTGGTAAGTGGATAAATTAGGCTACAGGTAGGCTGGGATTAAAGGAGATTCAAGGTATAATAGGACTGAAGTCAGGAGTATAACACAGAAGGGAAACAGAGATCTTTTTGGGAGAAGAGAAGTTAAATTAAACAAACTAATACAGCAGGCTTACAGACTAGGACTTAGACTCAAACATAAGCTGAGGGAAACAGACTAGACTGAAATTAACAAGCAGGCTTTAGTTAATTTCACAGGAAGGGACCTATTTTGAAGTAACACCTTCCTTCAAGATGGATGCCCCAGCTATCCTCTGAGCCCAGAGTATGTTGTCTCTTTCCCTCTTCTCCCCTCTTGATAACTAACAGACAAATTACACTAAATAGAACTATTGAAACACAAAGGGTTTAATTGTTTGAAGAATGTTTGTTAGGAAGGTGGGTTAAAGGAAAGCCCTATCAGTTATCTCAGGAACCTCAGGTGGGGGAAGGGAAGTAAAGATGGAATCTGAGTAAGGACCTGCCTTACTCAGTTTTACAAAATGCTATCTAAAAGGAATAAATGATGATTTGATTAAATTATAAATAATGCTGTCAATTAGATAACTTCACAGATTTAACTCCTCTCTAATTTCTCTCCTTATAAACTCCACAGCCACTAAGGTAAGGGAGGGAAGGCAGGGTGGTATTAGGAAAGGAAGATATAAAGGATTTATCTAAAATAATAATTTCTTAAGTAAATATATCGATGCTAGGCTAAATTTCAATATTGAAGCTAGATAATCTAAGAGCTCGCTCATTGACTTCCTCCCTCCACGGAAGATCCAGTCAACTCCCTCTCTCCTCAAGATTCGAAGAGCCTAACTGCTTTTGGAACTCAGCCAAAGCTAGAAAAAACTATATCCCCCAATTCTGTATACTACAATCCCCAATCACAGGCAGTTGTTTTTCTTCTGTGTTTCTATTCCCACAGTTCTTTCTTTGGATGTGGACAACATTCTTTCTCATAAGTCCCTCAGAATTGTTCTGGATTATTGCATTGCTGCTAGTAGAGAAGTCCATATGTTTGCTTGTGCCACAGTGTATCTGTCTCTGTGTACAATGTTCTCCTGGTTCTGCTCCTTTCACTCTGCATCAATTCCTGGAGGTCGTTCCAGTTCACATGGAATTCCTCTAGTTCATTATTCCTTTTAGCACAATAGTATGGAATAGAACTTTTGAAGAAATTACTACTTTCCCTTGCGGAAAAAATGCTGACCTAGATTTTCTCTTTTTTTTTCTGATGGTGGTGGTGGTAAGTGGTAGAAACTTGACAAAATTTCCATTAGAGTGAAAACTTCTTAATACTATAGTTCTATATAAATTTATATATGTGTTCTCCAGTCATCCATGTCAGTTTATTTACATTCACAGAGCCAACTGGCCTAATAGAAAGAAAACTGTCTCTCATGTATAGTTTATTTTCACCATTTCTATTAAGTATTAAGATCTCCCTCCAAGGAAAGGTCTTGTGTTTTCCACCATTTTTGTATTTCTTACACTATATATTATTATATTTATCAAATACTAGTTGGTCTAGTTCTAATATGTCTGTTTTTCTGGAATTTTCATCAAATTTAGTTCTTCCCAAGTAATTTGTTTTTAGGTTTTTTGAATTGTTTCTGATACTTGCATACATTATATATATATATATATGTATATATATATATATATAAAGCAAATAGTTTTTTTGTAACAAAGAATTATAACAATTCAAAATAAATCAATTCCTTGAACACATCTCATTCACATGTAAACACATTCTGCATCTAGAGCCTACCACCTCTCCCCAGCCTTAAGTAACTTTTAGAAAAAGGGTTTAACCATGCTCAAAGGGCTATAAAACTGTGCATGTCCTTTGATGTAGCAATACCACTACTAGATCTGTATTCCAAAGAGATTTAAAAAAAAATAGAGAGAAGGAAAAGGACCTATTTGCCCAAGAACATTTATAGCAGCTCTTTTAATGGTGGCAAAGAATTGGAAATTATGGGGATGTCTTCAATTGGGGAATGGTTGAACAAATTGTGGTATATGATGGTTATGGAATAGTATTGTAGTATAAAAGAAATGATGAACAGAATGATTTCAGAAAGACATATGAATTGATGCAAAGTGAAGAGAGTAGAACCAGTAGAATGTTGTATGCAGTAACAGCCTACTGTATAATGATCAACTGTGAGTGATTAGCTATTCTCAGCAATACAATGATCTAAGACCACTCCAAAAGTATTCTTTGATGAAAAATGCTATCCACCTCCAGAGAAAGAAATTGTGAAGTCTGATGGAAGATAGAAGCATTCTATTTTTCACTTTATTTTCTTCATGATTGTATGTTTATGTGTGATGTGTCTTCTTCCACAATATGATGAATATAAAAATGTATTGCATGCTAGGACATGTATAACCTGTATCAAATTGCTTTTTGTCTCAGGAAGGCAAGGAGGGAGAGAATTTGGAACTCAAAAATGTTAGAAAATGAATGTTAAAAATTGTTTTTACATGTAATTGGGAAAAAAATAAAATATTACTTTAAAAAAAGGGTGTAGTAAAAAAAGTTGGTACAAAATACCCTACCCAAAGGGACATACTGACCTATAGGCATATGCTGAAGCCAGTGGAAAGTGAATTTAAGCATAAAGAGCACATGCCACAAAGAGGTAAGTCAAAGTTCCAGTTTGTTAAAAGTTTCTTTTTCTTCCATTTGTGGCATGTTGTCTTTCCGTTGGCTTCTGTTTCTCTTCTCAGGGATAAACACTAAGTGAATGTCTATTGACTTGCTGGAGAAATTCTCCTGAGGTGATTGCTACTTTATCATATAATTTGAAGTCTGGAACTATAATTTTTTTTCTTGAAAGTCTAGAACAGGGGTCGGCAACCTTTTTGGCCGTGAGAGCCATAAACGCCACATTTTTTAAAATGTAATTTCGTGAGAGCCGTACAGTACTCACAGTGCACGCTCCTGTAACAGTGCCTGAAAAAAAAATTGCCTGCAGAAAGAGCCATATGTTGCTGACCCCTGGTCTAGAACTTTTGTTTTTCCAAATTTTAAAATAATCTTATATCTGGTTCTGTAGCATATATCTAGATATTTTGGTATTTTTAAATCTTTTTTTTTTTTTTAATAGTTGTGTCTGACTCTTTGTGACCCTATTTGGGATTTCATTGGCAGTGATAGTGGAGTGGTTTGCTGTTTCCTTCTTCAGGTCATTTGACAGATGAATAAACTGAGGCAAAAAGGTTTAAACAAATTTTTCAAGAGTCATACAGCTAGTAAATGTTTGAGGCTGGATTGGGTCTTCCTCACTCCAGGCCTACGTATACAGTGCAACACCTAGCACTGTATGCTATTTTAGATTATATTGCCACTTTATTATATTAGTATGGTCCAACCATAATCAATAAGTACACCCAATTATTTAAATCATTTTCTGATTTCTTGAGAATATTTTGAAATTGTATTTCTGTATCTTGAGTGTGCATTGGTAAATTGACTCCCACTTTTTTAATGTGTTTTGTAGTTATTTTGAATTTGATTTCCCTTTCTTTTCCTTCCTTCTTTATTTTGTTATTGTTATATATACACCACTCTTGATTTCCATGGTTTTGTTTTGTATTCTATTTTACTGAAGCTAGTAATTGTCTCCATTAGTTTCTTTGCTGAGTTTCTAAGTTTTCCTATATAAATTATGGCTTCTGCAAATAAGGATGAATTTTGTCTCTTTTTTGCCAGTGTTTATGTCTTTAATTTTTTTTTCTCATTGCTTTTACTAGCGTTTTGAGAATGATTTAAATAGTAGGGAGAAAGGACATTCTTGATTTGCATTTATATTTATTAGAATTACTTCTATTTTCCCATTGCAAATATTAGTATCTTTTGACTATATATAAAACAAAAAGCTAGGTTCTATGTAGTTAAAGTTGTGCTTCTTATAAACAACCTTTTTATGCTTATGGTTATTATAAAAATAAGTGTTTATCAAAGATGTTTCATGCTTATTTTGGTAGAATTATGTGGCCTTGTGTATTTGTTTATAATATGATAAATTATGTTAACAATTTTCCTACCATTGAAAAAAATCCAATTTGGTTTTAATAAGTAATTTTTTGAATATATTCTTGTAGTCTTTTTGCTTGGATTTTACTTAAAAATTTTTCACAGAATTTGGAACTATGCCTAAAGGGCTATAAAATTTTGCATATCTTTTGATTCTGTAATGCCACTACTGGGCCTGTATCCTAAGGAGATCATAAAAAAGGGGAAAGGACCTACTTGTACAAAAATATTTATAGCTGCTCTTTTTATGGTGGCAAAGAATTAGAAATTGAGGGGATGTCCCTCAATTGGGGAATGGCTGAACCAATTGTGGTATATGTTGGTGATACAGTACTAGTGTGCTATAAGAAATGATAAGCAAGATGATTTCAGAAAACGTTGGAAAGATCTACATGAACTGACATAGAGCAAAATAAACAGAATCAGGAGAATATTGTATACAATAACAGTAATATTGTTGGATGAGCAACTGTTAAAACTTGGCTACTCTACTTTTGGAGTCAAACGCAGATCAAAAGTATACTATCTTCCACATTAGTTTATTTATGGTTTTATTTTGGGGTTTTGATTATACGAGTATTCTCTTACAACACTGACCAATATGGAAGTATGTTTTACCTGATAATGCATGTCAAATTTCGGATCAAATTGCTTACCATCTGAGAGTGGGGAGGGATAGGAAGGAGAGAGTCAATTTGGGTCTTATAATTTCAGAAAACATGTGTTGAAAATTGTTATTACATGTTATTGGGAAAATAAAGCATCTATTTAAAAATAGTTTTGTATAGGTTTAAAATGAGTGATATTGACCTATGGCTAATAATCTCTTTCTTGGCTTCCTCTTGCCCTTCTTCCTGGTGTTTGTAGTACGACCATATATGCCTCATAAAAGAATTTGTATTATTTCAGAGATCATATTGCTTATCTTTTAAGTTTCTTAAATACCCCAAGTTGTAGCTCATCCTCATAATCTCTTATCTCCTTACACATATGCCTTTTAAAATTGTCCTTTATCACTTAAATGTCTTACTGCTTCAAGTGTTTCTCCCCTTCAATCAGTCTTCTATATAGCTGCCCAAATGATTTTCTACTTTTCTTACCATTGCATACCGGCTTCCTGCACTCAACAAACTAGTGGTCCCTATTATCAACGATTAAAATACAAACTTATTTGTTTGGTGTTTAAGGCACTTTACAACCTGGTCTCTTCTTACATATTACTTCTCTCCACACACAGTGGGACAACCATACGTTCTTTACACTAGTGTTTTACTTCCATCCCTGAGTCTTAGCATGGGCTGTCTCCCATGCCTGAAATGCCCTCCCTCTTATCTCTGGCTTGTAGAATCCTTGACTTCCCTCTAGACTTCAGCTCAATTGCCATCTTTAGCAGAAGGACCATCCCCAAACTTAGTGCCTTCTCTTAGGTTACCTTCCATGGACTCTGTATCTTGTATCTCTATATGGAGTGTTCAGGGAAGACTAGAAGCTCTGGTAGGGGAGCTTATCAAGTCCTTTTCAGGGCTGCTTTTCCTCCTTGGGTGTCTACCTGCCACCCAGCTCTCAACCTGTGGCTCCAAGATGTAGGATGCTCAGCAGACACATCCCAGTAAACCCATCTCAGCAGATGGGCTAAGCCAGGTTAAGGGCAATCAACAGATCTTCGAACCCTTCAGTGAGTTAGGAGACTGTCTAACCCAGGCATGTTGAAGACTCCCCCAGCAGAGTAGGCAGATGAAAACAGTTTGTTCCAGGCATCATGAAGGCAGTTAAAGCAGAAGATGTGGAGGGTTTAGACAGAGACATCCAAGAAGCTAAGGTCCTTTACTGCATCCCAAGCCATTGCCAGCCATCGTGACTTTTGTCTTGCTACTGGACTTGGATGAGTCTGGAAGAGAGAGTGAAGCTGATGACTTTGTGCAACTGTGCCTCACTTGAGTCCAATTTATGTGTGTCAAAAGATATCACCAGTTATGTCATTTTGGTCCTTTTCAAGTAGGAAGGATAACAACCAGTCAATATATTTATATACATTTTGTCTCAATGAAAATGCAAGCTTCTCGAAAGCAGGGATTTTACAGATTCTTTCTCAGCCTCAGCTAAAGGAAGGGAGTTCCAGAGAGGTAAATTCAAGCTTGATATGAGGGGTGGAGGGCATAGGTAGGTGGTTTAGCGGGAAGAATGCTGGACCTGGAGTCAGGAGGACTCTTTCCTGAGTGCAAATCTGGCCTCGGACACTTATTTGCTGTATGATTCCGGGCAAGACATTTCACCTTGTTTGCTCAGTTTCTTCATTAGTAAAATGAGCTGGAGAAGGAAAGGACAAACCACTCTGGCATTACTGCAAAGAAAACTCCAAATGGGGTCGTGGGGAATTGGACACAACTGAAGTGTCTGAATAACAACTAGAGATGGGAGGGAGGAAACTTCCTCATAGCTGGAGCTCATTCCAAAAGTGGAATGGGCTAACTTTGTGAATTATTGGGAAGGAATAAGTTCTTCATCACCAGAGGTCTATCTGTTATAAGGCTAGATGGCCGCTTTGTTAGCAATGTAGAAGAAATTCTTGTTCAGTTACAGATTGGACTAGATGACCTTAGAAGACCCTTCCAATTCTCAGATCTTAGGATTATAATTCTCAGCTCTGCCTCTAACAGGATGAATTACCTCAAACACTCTAGGTCTTAATGTCTTCATATTTAAAATAAAGGAGTGTGAATTGTGTGATCTCTTAAGTCACCTGCTGCTTTCTTCAGGAACTCAGAAATTTTTTCATGGTTAAAAATAGACGAATTCTGGTTGGTCATAAATAACCTTCGTTCAGCAAAATTTACCTTTTGTCCTTTAAATTTCTCAGTGTTTGAAACACTGTATGTTTAGGTTTTCTTAATATCACCTTAATTATTATTTTACCTGTCCAATCCACTTATACAAGTATTTAATAAAATCTACTATGTGCAGGGCAGGAATCAATCGGATGGCACATTGTATAGAGTACCAAGCCTGAAGTCAGGAAGACTTGAGCTCAAATCTAGCTTCAGACACTAGCTGTGTGACCCTGCGTAAGTCATAACCTTGTGTGCCTCAGTTTCCTCACCTGTATAATGATCTGGAGAAGTAAATGGCAAATCATTCTGATATCTTCGCCAAGAAAACTCCATATGGATCATGAAGAGTCAGACATGACTGAACAACAACAACATGTATAGGACCCTAGGCTAAACACTAAGGATGCAAAGCCAAAATGAAAAAAAAAAGTTTGTATTCTCAAGGAATTTACAAATCTAAATTTTATTCCAGAAATCAAATTTCAGTAGTTAAAGTATGCTTTAGATATTCCTCTAATTTTACTTATAATTTTCATTAGGAAGAACTTCACTAGGAATCTCACCATTTGTGGGAGCCTTTTCTCAATTCTCCCCATCACTAGCACCTCTATGAGTTTACTGCATACTTATATTTTATATATCATGTGTGTATATAATTATTTGCATGTTGAAAATCACTTTTAGAAAGTGATTTCTGGGGGCAGCTGGGTGGCTCAGTGGATTGAGAGTCATGCCTAGAGATGGGAGATTCTAGGTTCAAATCTGGCCTCAGACATTTCCTAGCCATGTGACCCTCGGCAAGTCACTTAACCTCCATTGCCCTAACCCTCATCGCTCTTCTGCCTTGTAACCAATACACAGTATTGCTTCTAAAGACAGAAGGTTAGGGTTTTAAAAAAAAGTGATTTCTTGGTGGTCAGGGAGCATGGTTTTCCTCTTTCTTTGTATACGCAGCAGTTAGTGTAGTGCCTGGCAAATAGTAAATGGTTATAAATGCTTGATTGACTGTACATAAAATTTTTTTAAAGCCAAATTGCCATTTTTATTTTTAATTTTTATCTTTATTTTAATAAATTTATACATAAGATTTCCAAATTTATATGGTTCATATTGACCCCCTCAATTCTTCCCTTCCCCCTCCTGGAGTTGACAAACAATTCGATCTGGGCTGTATATGAACAAAATTCTTGACATTGGAGTTTTCTTCTTCAGAGCTTTTAATTATGAATTGAAGTTATTCAGTTGTTTCAGTCATGTCCAACTCCTCATGGCCTCATTTGGGGTTTTCTTGACAAAGATACTGGAGTGGTTTGCCATTTCTTTCTCTGGCTCATTGATGAGGAAACTGAGGCAAACAGGGTGAAGTGACTTCCCCAGGGGTCACACACCTAGTAAGTGTCTGAAGCCAGATTTGAACTCAGGAATATGAGTTTTCCTGACTTGAAGCCCAGCACACTCTCCACTAGCTGTCCAATGAATTATTAGTAGATTTGATTTTGCTCAGACTACAATATATAGGAGCTAGAAGGACCTATGGGGATCCAATTTAATTCTGTAATTTAGGAATTAGGAAACAAATTTAGAGATGATGATTATTTGAATGTGAGAATTAGTTGATAATAGAGCCAGATCCTGCATTTTATTAATTATTGCTTTTTAAAATTTAGATAAGGCCAGTGTGGGAGTAAGTAGGACTATGAATTTTAGAAAAATGCACTTAGAACTGTAAGAGGGGGGCAATGGGGTGACTCAGTGAGTCAAGCCTAAAGAGGAGAGATCCTGGGTTTAATCTGGCCTCGGACATTGCCCAGCTGTGTGACCCTGGGCAAGTCACTTAATCCCCATTGTCTAGCCCTTACCACTCTTGTTCCTGGAACCAATACACAGTATTGATTCTAAGATGGAAATTAACAGTTTAAAAATTGTTAAGAGGATTAAACACTTTCTAAATGTCAGACATTGCTAAATGATGAGTGCAAAAAAGGGCAAGAACTTAAGTCTCCCTTCTCTTAGAGAGCTCACATAATAGCTGGGGAGACGACATATAAAACAGCTCTATGACATACCAAGGAATGGGAAGAACTAAGGAAGACCTCTGTACTCAGGTACTTGATAAATGGGCTCATCTGTAAAATGGTGGTGTTAAAATGGGCAGCCAGCCAGGTGGTGCAGTGGCTAAAGTACCAGACCTAGAGGCAGGAAGATTCATCTTTGTGAGTTCAAATGTGGTCTCAGACACTAACTGAGAGATGTTGGGCAAGTCATTTTACCTTTTTTTGATACTTTCAGACCCTGAATTATAAAGTAGCAATCATTGAAGCTCTTTGTTACCGTGAAAAAACAGAAAAGTAAATCACTGGAATAGGATAAGTAGG
The DNA here is from genome assembly GCF_016433145.1 of Gracilinanus agilis. Lineage (NCBI taxonomy): Eukaryota > Metazoa > Chordata > Mammalia > Didelphimorphia > Didelphidae > Gracilinanus > Gracilinanus agilis. The sequence continues at coordinate 256,406,426 of NC_058130.1, forward strand.
GAAGAATCAGAAACAATGGACCTCAATTACTCAAAGGTCGGTTTTGGAATGTGATTTGAAGTTATGCAGATAAAGTGTCTAAAATGTCCATATCCTTTGACTCAGTGATTTTGCTATTAAGTATGTATTTGTACATGGATGTCAAAGAGTGAAAGAAAGGACTCATCTGCAACAAAATATTTATAGCAGTACTTTTTGTAGCAGCAAAGACAGAGTAAATGCTCATCAGCTGGGGAATGGCTAAGCTAAATTGTGACACATGAATACAATGGAATATTACTGTGTTCTAAAAAACAATGGATATGAAAACAGTGAAGCACGGCAAGCCAAAACAGAATCAGAAAAGCAATATACACGAAGAATACAGCAAAATTAATGGAAGGAACCAAAAAAAAAAACCCCAAAGAAAATTTCAATTCTATAACTATAATGACCCAAATTAGCCCCGAAAAAGAGATATGAGAAAGCAACTCTCTCCTTTCTTTGTGGAGAGAGGGGAATATGGGTCTGGAAAACTGTATATACTGTCCAACGTGGTTGATATATTGGTTGATTCCTTTTATTATATTCTTTGTTTTAAGTGTAACTGTATCATGAGTCGTGAGCCTTTATAGATAGAGACAATATTACCTGAGTCTCTGAAAAAGATGTTCAGTGTGTAGTATTAGTTCTGGATAATATTAACTTTTCATTAATTTTTGTTGTTAATGGTGACATCTAGGTGTTATAGTTGATAGAGTGCTTGGTCTTCAGTCAAGAAGACCTGTGTCCAAATTCAGTTTCAGACACTTGCTAGCTGTGTGGCTCTGGGCAAGTCATTTAATTAACTTCTGTCAGCACTCAGTTTCCTCAATTGTAAAATGGGGTAATAATAACATCTATTTTGTTGTGAAGATCAAATGAGATAATATTTGTCACATACTTAGCCCAGTTTCTGGCTCTTAGAAGGTGCTAAATAAATAATAGATCTTGTTCCTCTTATTAGAAATGGGGATATTTGGTTTGTACACTTTCTTCAGGAATGGCAAGAGCTGTTACTCCAGCTTAGCTCAGCATGTTTCAGATTAATGCTCATAAGGAATACTATCGCCCATCTCTTTAAAGGGATAAAACCTCTTCTCAAATCTTTCCCCAAGCCAGCATTATTAAATTTTGGCCTGTTGAGATTTTAGTCTCTGCCAACTTTTCTTTTATATCAAGAGGAGATAAATGAATAAATAAAACCCTTTTTACAATAAACAAAGAACGGTTCCTTTGGATTATATGTGACTTTGTTCTGCTTGTTGAAGAGTTTTTTTTTATCTGCTCATACTCTCTCCAAATAAAGCTGTATTTAACCAGTTTGGAAATACTTGTTTTTAAAAAAATTTATAGTATAATGGTATATGTCTTTGTGTGTACTTGATATTGCCCCCACAAAAATATAATCTCATTGCAAGTAGGGATTTTTTGTTCTTTGTGCTTGTATCCCCCTCTTAAACAGTGCTTGGCCCATAATAGGTGCATTAAAAATGCTTATTGATTGAGGGCTGTAGCCAGTAGAGAACTAACTAGGCTTCTTTTCCTTAACTCTGCCTTTCTTGAAAGAGAGAAATGGATGGTTTGAAGAGTTAATGGGGGGCTGCTCCTGGTCAAGGATGGAGGAGGGGAAAAGATGAGGATCAGAGTAGTGTGTGTGAGGCTTATTGGCCTTATATGATCATCTGATTTCACAGCTTCAGCAGTTACTGATTGCTAGACTTTGCACCCACAACCTTTAAGAATTCCAATGCCCTAGCCCGATCCTCTCATGGATCTGGGGATGGATCTAATGAGTTGGGGAGGACACCCAGAGGGTCTCAGGTATAGGAGGAAGAGCCAGCAGGACAATGGAACTCAAGAAACTCTTGTTAAGTGAAATAAAGTTTCTATTTTTCTTTTAAAAAAATTACATTGCCCAAGGACTGCAGGGTGGGAGAAATGTGAGATCCATGTAATAATATGTTCTTCTTACACCCCAACTAGACATTGCTCTCCTTTCAGACTTGGCAGGATACCATATTCATGACATCCACTTTATTCCCAGGGTTCTCAAAAAGTTGTTTCTGTGACCTCTGGGTAAAAAAGTCTGTTTAATTAGCACAGGTATTTCGAAGATCCTAGCAAATCATTGATTGGCAGATTGGAGACAACCTTAGAGCTCACTGAGTGGAAAGGGGATATGCTGTGAAATGAAGATGATATAAAAACAAAATATATCAATAGCAATAAAAATATAATTTTTGCAGGTGACTCAGTCACATCCTGCTTCTTGGAAGCAAACTAGTCTTCCTAAAAAAAAAACAAACCCCAAAAAACAAAACAAAAAACCAACAACAGTTCGTTCATGACATCTGCTTTTTGTTAACTTACAATGACAATATTGGTTATTGCATCAAGTTAAGATTCTTCATCATTTGGCTTATTTATCCAACATTTTTTATTTAATACTACCCAACACAAACCTTTTAATTCAACCAGGCCAGTCTCTTTAATATTTTGGAAAAAAATTATTGATACTTTATATCACTCACTATTTTTTGCATTTCTTCTGTTCATTTCCTAAATTCCCTATAATTAGCACAGGGCCTGTCCTATATAGTAGGCACTAATGTTTATTAGACTATTATAGAATTTCATTCAGTAAATATTCATTGAATTCCTATTATGTTTTAGGAAAAATGGCAGGCTATTTATAATTTTTTAACATTTAATTGTTATTGTCATGAAAAACATACTTTGTTCACTGTTGTAAGAACACATTCATATACAACTAAAACCTCAAAATAAAACTATAAATACACTGATGTGAAAGATGTTATGCTTTGATCTTTATCTATCTGACTCCAACAGTTCTTCCTCTTCAGGTGGATAGTATAACCCATCATAAGTTCTTGAGAATTGTCCCAGATCATTACATTGCTGAGAGCAGTCAAGTTTTCACAGTTGATCATCTTAAAATATTGCTGTTACCGTGCACAATGTTGTCCTGGTTCTGCTTATTTCGCCCTTTATCAGTTCATGCAGATTTTCCCAGCTTTTTCTGAAATCATCTTGCTCATCATCTTATAGCACAATAGTATTCCCATCACCAACATGGACTACGATTTGTTTAGCCATTCCCTAATTGATGGACTTAACCTTGATTTTCAATTCTTTGCCACCACAAAAAAAGCTGCTACAAATATTTTTGTATAAGTAGGCCCTTTCCCCTTTTTTTATTATCTCTTTAGGATAAAGACCCAGTAGTGGTATTTTTTGAACAAAGAGTAGGCACAGTTTTATAGTCCTTTGGGCATAATTCCAAATTTAGGCTATTTATAATTAAAATCAAACTAAGAGTTTTGGAATGCCTTGTCTTATTTCTCGTTTGCATTGTTAACCCTTCAAGTCCTTTACTTTGGAAATGGAGCTTTCGTTATATAAATTAGCCTATAATACTCCTCCCTGTTATAAATGCCTATCATTACATTTGTGGTCAGCACTATGCAGGTCAGGATTAAATGGATTTCTAATTATTTCATACATGAGTATTAGAAATTAAATTCTAAATTTCTTGACATGGTGGACCATATCTAGTATTCAATCCCTTCTATAGTAGTACCTCTCATGGAAAGTACAACATAAATTTTAATTGTTCAATTGATTACATTGGTTATCTTTTTTGTCTGAATATAAAGAACTTTGCCACTGGGGAACTTTTAGTTGGCCACAGAGAAAGCAGTTTTTTGTGATGGGAAGGGCACTGAATTTAAATTCAGAAGGCCTACCCAACAGTTCCGCCTCTCCTAGATGTTTTATTTTATTATTCTTTTTTTATTATAAAGAAGTGATGTGTGGGTTAATTAAAAAAATATGGAAAGACCTGTATGAAATTGTGAAGAATGAATGAGCAGAATCAAGCGAACATTATATATAGCAACAGCAATTGTTGAAGAATAACTGAGAATGTCCACCTCTATCAAAAGAACTGGTAAATAGAAGTATGAATGATATGGTATATATATATATGTATATATATATACACACACACACATATATATACAC
>NC_058130.1:256410879-256473002 GCF_016433145.1 Gracilinanus agilis
ATATATATATATATATAGTTATAAGACATCTCTAGTATGGGGTAGAGAGGGAAGGAGGGAGAAAGCTGAGAAATTAAAATGTAATAAATAAATAAAATATATTTAAAAAATAAAAAAAGAATTTGACAAACTAACCTGTACAAATACAACTGTATAAATGGAGATTTTGAAACTTCTGACTTCATTCCCCAGAAGTCCCTTAGTATTTCCCCAAATTCCCTTTAATCTCTCCTGCGCCTCCATGTTTGCATGGTCAAGTTATTGTTTTATAAGCTCTGTAGCTCCTCCTTCTTCCTCTTTTGCTGTCATGAGCAGGCTGGGTTAGTTTAGCACCTTTTCATTCTAGTTTTTTATGTTAGTTTGTTATTAATAAAACTTTATAAAATATAATACCTAGCTCTTGTATATTAATTTAAAAACCCATACAACAAATGGAAAATGAAGATGCATATGAATCACTTAATCTGCACTAAATATAGCTTGTCTTTTTAATATTTCAAATTTAACATGGTAATTCCAACCATGCTTATTGTTCCTTTCTAAACTTTTTTTTTCTGTTGTCTTCTGAGTATTTTTTGTTATTGATTAATTCCTGTTCTTTTTCTTTTCTTCATTTTTAAATAGTATTCTCTGAGTGGGAAAGCACCATATTGAGATAGGAAGGTGAAGCAAAACCCTAAATATATCAATAACAAAATGCAATTTTTGTAGGTGACTCAAACCTATAATTTATCTTGCTCCCTGGAAACATATTAGTCTTCTTAAAACACCATTTTATTCATGTCACCCTCTGTTTTTTGGTTAATCTAAATGACTTTGTATTGGTTACTGTATTATCTAGTTTGTTTATAATATAACTTTTTCCATCCAGTGTCTGTGTTGGGCCTGTTAGGGTTACAGCAGAGGATAGAACTAACTCCCACTTGCGAATTAGACAAAGAGATGAAGAGAGAGCCAGGATAAGACCAGAATTTTCAGCAGAAACTCAGGAGACAAAGACAGAAATCAAAGACTTAGGTAGAACTGACATTTAAAATTAGGCATTCTGATCCCATTGCCAATGGCAGCTACATCCACACTACAAGAGAGCTAAGATTTTATTTTTAAACATTTATTAATATTCATTTTTAACCTGTTTACATACTTTATGCCCCTACTTTCCCCTTCACCACCCGCTCTCCCCCCACCCATGGCCAATGCACATTTCCACTGGTTGTAACTTGTGTCCTTGTTCAGGGCCTATTTCCATATGGTTGTTAGTTGCATTGGTGTGGTAGTTTCGAGTCCACATCCCCAATCATGTCCGCCTCAGCCCCTGCATTCAAGCAATTGTTTATCTTCTATGTTTCCTCTCCTGCAGTCCTTCCTCTGAATGTGGGTAGTGTTCTTTACCATAAATCCCTCAGAGCTGTCTTGTGTCATTGCATTGTTGCTGGTACAGAAGTCCATTGCATTCGATTTTACCACAGTATATCAGTCTCTGTGTACAATGTTCTTCTGGCTCTGCTCCTTTCACTCTGCATCAGTTCCCGGAGGTCTTTCCAGTTCACCTGGAACTCCTCCAGTTTATTATTCCTTTTAGCACAATAGTATTCCATCACCAGCATATACGGGAGATAAGATTTTAAAAGGTCTACTGAACCTATTAAAAGGGGTCAGAGATGACTAGACAGAGCACAAAATCTCAAACCAACAACTAATCCTGAAAATATGAATAAAAAGAAGAAAACATTGGGACACAATGAAGGAATAATATCATTTCCCAAGAGGTAAGAAAAGAAAACAATGACATTACAGTAACTTCAAGTCAAGCCTCATAGAAAAAAATGGCTTGAATACAAGGATTAAAAGAGTAAAGAGAAAAACAAAGGAGAAGAATTAAAAAAAAGTGAAATGAAATGAGAGTTAAGTAGGAAATAAATTGAAAGGTGAATAGTTTAGAAGAGAAAATAGGAGGAAAAAAACCTTATCCAAATAATGAGAAGTGGAATGGAGCAATCACTCAATGACTCCATGAAACAGCAAGAAATTTTAGAACAAAGTTGAAGTTCATTTTGCTTGTTACTCTTCCCTCTTTGCATCTATTCTCCCTCTCTCTTTTCTTGTCTCTTCCTTTTTTCCTCCTGAGTTTTATGTATTTAATGTATTTTTCCACCAAACTCTTTGTGTGTGAGGTGTATATGTACATGTTCACTCCAACTTGAAATGGTCATTCACCTCAATCCTTCTCTAATGTACTCTATATGAAATCACAAGTTCCTCTGCTTTCTTCCTCATTCCTCCCTTTTTAAATTGATCAAATCTGAATTTCTACCCATCAGATTGGCAATGTTGACATGACAATAAGGAAACATATTTATTAAGCACAGATTATTTTCTTGGCACTATGTTAAACCCTGGGGTTACAAATAAAATGAAAAGAAAGTCTCTACTTTTAAGGACCTTATAATCATTTGGGAAAAGATAGCATATGAAATAGAGCTAAAGGAAAGAGAAGTGAAAGTATAATCGTAGGAGAAGTGTTGAAGTCAGTAAAATCAGAAAAACAGCCAGTAAGGGAATGAAGGATTGGATGACCCAGGAAGAATTGACCAATGGATTAGAGGGTCTAAAAAATAGAGGGACATAAAAAGAAAATTATAAATGTTGGAGGGGCTTCAAGAAAATAAGCATATTAATGCACTGTTGATGGATATGTGGTCTATTCTGGAAAACAGTTTGAAACTATGCCTCAAAAGTTATTAATTATGCATATTCTTTGACTAAGTGATGCCTTTGATAGGCCTATACCCCCAAAAAGGTCAAAGAAAGAGATAAAGGAGACATGTAAAAAAATATAACAACTTTTTGTGGTGGTAAAGAATTATAAACCAATTGGGGTGCTAATTATTTGGGAAATAGTTGAATAAATTATGGCACACGAAAGTAATGGAATACTATCATGCGATAAGATGATGTAGGGATATTTTCAGAAAAAACAGGGAAGAGTTATATGAATTGATTCAAAGTGAAGCGAGCAACACTAGAACAACATATACAATAAGAGCAACATAGTAAAGAGGGCTCATGATGAAACCATATGGTAATCAGTTCTGCCAGGAAGTGATATTTCTGGACATGACCAGTGTGGGAATTTGTTTTCCTCGATTATGTATATTTATTTTTTTATTATTCAAGGCTTAGGATCATTACTTTTGCAACTTTTGATTAACTAAAATCCTGTCTTCTGTTAATATTAACCTTACTTTACCAAAACTTGTGTTCTAGGGGATGTGAAAAATTACTTGGGGACTTAGGCATTATTTAGATAAGAAGTCAGAGAAAGATTCTGTGGGCAAAATGATTTATTATCTTGTTTATGAAAAATTATTATACTGTTTAAATCCAACCTTATGTGATTAAAGGTTGTTCATATCCAGAACGCCCCTTGACTCCAATAACTCTCTAGTATGGCTTCAGGTATTTCAGATTCCCTTAGGCCCCCTAATCCACCAAAACATTTTGGGTTACCTCATCCAGGAACTCCTAGGGAGATAACCCCAAGCTTCTGTTTTGGGTTATAGTTACTTGTATCTATCTCTGTCTACTTTGCTTCTAGGATGCTCTCTTGATAAAATTGCTTAGCTGCATATGTGGGATTCCTGTGCTGGAAACTTTTGTCAAAATCCTATGGTATGTAAATAGTCCAGAAACTGGGGAGATAGAGCCACTCCCTTTTTGGTTTGCCTCTATCAAATGATCAAATGAATTTCTTTCTAATACTGTTTTAGATTTTGGTGTCTGTTCCAGTAAAGAACAATTCTCAGCTATCTCTGACTTCTTAGTGACATTTAAATACCTTCTCCCTCTTTTGGCCTATTTGTATATGTTCTACATGTTATTTAATCTGTAATCTGACTTCATTTACCTATAGAGTTTGTTTGACAAAGTTCTTTTCCTTGGGGAATATATGAGTTATGACTGTTTAATTTTGTTCAACTTTTATGACACTGAAGGAAGTATTCTATTATGAATCTGTTTTTTCTTTAACTTTTATGGCCTAAGAGGAATGTACAAGATTGCAATATGTAAAAGAATTATTTCTCTGTCACTCTGACATAATTTTGCCTATAAGAGAATACTGATTGTTCAGGTTTATTGTTTTCTCTGAGGCTTGAACCTATGCTTGAACACAATAATAAAACCTAGGTTTTTACCTCTATAATTTCTGTTGTGGTAAATATATTTCAGCAGCAGTTATATGCCACATGAACTCAGAGAAGAGAGATATTTCTCTCCTAACAAAAATAAAAAAGGGTCATTGCAGCATTTTAAAAAATGCACAGAAAAAAATAGAAGGAAGGTTAGAAGAAAATACAGGAAGACAGCTTTGAACATGTTACATACTGAATTTATTATATACCAACTTCTTTTTCTGCTTTACTTTTAATATGGAAATAGTTGTGTTATTTAAGTTCAAAAGAAAAGTTAAAAAAAATCCAGCCTCTCATGTGGCTATTTTGTCATAACTCCAAACAGTATTTTTTCTAACTTGAAACTGTTACACTAACAATTATTGTTCTGTTTATGGCATTAATACTTCCACTGATTTGATATGGTTTTTAAAAATCAAAACATCATAAAAATAAAAAATACTTTGATGCTTTAAAGGAGAAAAAAAAAACATGCCCAGGAGTACAAAAGAGTCTTAAAAAAAAGAACAAAAATAAACACCATTTAGACTCAACAATAGAAGTACTTTGTTTTTGAATTTCCTTGTGGCAATTGATATTGATCATCATAAGTGACCATTTTCATTTGACCTTCATGCTTACTTTGTTGTTCTTCTGAGAAGGAAGTTCAGCTCAGAGTTGGGAAAAAGAAAACAAAGCAAAATAAAAAGAGGTTGCTCTTTTAGACATCACCAAGTATGATTGATTTTCACTCATGAAGGCTGAATCTAGACAAGTCAGCATGTACTAAATTATTACACCGATACTCTCTTCTACAGCATCTATGTCAGTTCTTTGACTCTGGGATTCTTTGATCAGGTTAATATGATGGAACAGTCCAAAGTCTATTCTAAACCGTACCCCAAACAAGATCATAGAATCATTGACTTGTATGAACACAGATTGTCAGTTGAAAAGCTCTTTAGGGATCTCTCAGCACAACCTTCTTATTTGATAGCAGAGGAAGATATGATTACCCCTTGGGTTACATAGCTAGGAAGTGGCAAATATCACTTCAAATATGTGACAAAAGTATGATCAAAACATGATTATAGCAACTTGATCAAGTTCGTATTTGAATGTCCACTGCTAGGTGTTGTTTTTAATTAATATCTTTGCCTTTAAGCTCCTTTTCTTCCTATGTTCTCTTAATTAATTCAGACATGATACAAGTGCTGATAACTGGTTTTCTAGACCATTAATCTCTGCGCTTTAGAAGACTCCAGTGACAGGTTTTTTAGAGATTGTTATGGAAAGCGAAGGCTGTTGCTAAAAGTTTGTCCTGGAAATCACTTCTAACAGCAATTTTATGTAATTCAAGGTTGGCAATGGAAAATCCCACTCCTATCTAGTATCATGGCATGAAATCCTCATAATGTCATCTCACAAGAATGTAAGGCATCTGTCTCCATAAAGACCAGAACTCACTTATGACCAAATAGTTTGGGCACAGGAGAAAATCTAAGTATACGCCCTATAAAGCCTGTCTACAAAATCCAATGTATTATTAGAGCTAGAAGATGCCTTAAGGCACTGACCTTCAAATGTTAAATTAAAGTTTCACATCTACTTTGAGGGCACTTGAGTCAGAGACATTTTTCATTTGTTTTAGGAAAGAAAAAAAGCCTGCTCGAATTATTTTAAAATGATACAAACTCTTTTTGCCCTGGAAACAATAATCACTTACACTTAGACAACCCTTTTCATCCCAGGCAATTCCCAAATAGTGAGCTGATGACATATAGAGAGAATTATTTTACCAGCTACTTAAGTGTAGCTACCAGAATATTGTTTTTTTGTTTTCTTGGTTTTTATTGTTCAATTTTTAACTCTTTTTGTTCAGAAGTTATGGAAACCATTTGGGATAATAGCTGGTTCTCTTTACTTCCCAGGAAAAGGGATTAATGAGTTCCCTGGTTTTTCATTCTGTGACAAAGCATAAAAATACTTCCATATATTTTTGTGCCTGAAGGATATTATCGTTTACTTTCTGGAACATCTTGAAGCTGGAGCTCTAAGGTTTTGATGGACTTAAGGAGCATAGAACTCATGTTTTTAGAGAATTTAGATCTAGAAAAGACCTTGCAGACCATCCTGTCCAACCTCTTTATTTTATAGAGGAGGAAATTGAGACCCCAAAAGACTAAATGAATTGTCTGAGGGTTGCATAACTCAAAATTTAGTAGCAGAACCAGGTTTCTACCTTGATAATATTAACCTTTAGTTAGGGCTCTTTCTAGAGGTGTCAGATTTGTGGTAGAGGTGATAAGCAGTCCTCAAAACTCTCCTCCATAGCCTGAACCAGGTTAAACTATAATTGGAAGGGGCAACTAGGTGGCTTAGTGGATAGAGAGGCAAACATGGAGATGGGAGGTCCTGGGTTCAATTCAGGACTCAGACCTGTCCTAGCTTGTGTGACCCTGGGCAAGTCACTTAACCTCTATTGCTCAGTCCTTACCACTCTTCCACCTTAGAACCAATATATAGTATTGATTCTAAGACAGAAAGTGCGGGTTTAAAAACATATATTTGGGAGATGTTTAACAAAATGAACAAAAATACAATATATCAAAGATAATGTTAACTTGTTATTGTCTGTCAGCATGTAGTCCTTAGGTATATGTTTCTATCTGCATTGAAACCACTGTATCATGCCATACTGCTTTAACAACAGTAATAAAAGTTAGCATTTTACATAAATACTTTAAGGTTTAGAAAGTACTTTACATAGATTATCTTACTTGTTTCCTATTCCAACACTGCAAAACAGGGGATATTATCCTAATTTTAAAAATAAGGAAATTGAGACTGACAGGTTGATTGACTTCTCTAGGGTCCTACAGCTAAATTAAGCATCTGTGGCAGGATTTGAACTCAGGCCTCTCTTCCTGACTTGTAAGTCCAATACTCTTATCACCTAACTGTGCCAAGATAAAGAAGATTCTTTTTTTTTTTTAAACCCTTAACTTCTGTGTATTGGCTCCTAGGTGGAAGAGTGGTAAGGGTGGGCAATGGGGGTCAAGTGACTTGCCCAGGGTCACACAGCTGGGAAGTGTCTGAGGCGGGATTTGAACCTAAGACCTCCTTTCTCTAGAGGCCTGATTCTCAATCCACTGAGTTACCCAGCTGCCCCCTAAGAAGATTCTTATCAATAGTAAAACTTGTTTTTCCTATAGGTGAAAGAAGTTTGTTTTTTAGTTTGTTTTACCTTCCATCTTAGAAACAATACTAAGTTTTGATTTCAAGGCAGAAGAGTGGTAAGGGATAGGCAATGGGGGTTAAATTACTTGCCCAGGGTCACAGCTGGGAAGTATTGGAGGCCAGATTTGAACCCTCTCTAGTCTGGTTCTCTTTTCACTAAGCTCCCTAGCTGTTTTGTTTTTTAAAATTTAAAATCTTTGTTTTGTTTTTTAAAACTCAAAATCTTCCCACCTCACTGTGATTCATTAGAGGTGCCCATATAGCTGTTTTTCACTATATTGGTCTGTAATACTTATAATAATTAATTAATTAAGAATATTTTCCCCATGGTTACATGATTCATGTTCTTTCCCTCCCCTCTTGCTTCTCCCCTTCCTAAGCGGATGAGCATATAATCATATTTCTAATGTGTTAATATACACAAAAGAAATTTCTTGTTATTTCATTAGTAACAAAAACTCAGGCTTACCCAAGCTAGCTATTGCCTCCGGTTGAACTAGCAGTCACTAGTGACTCTGGTTAGGACATTTCTTACTTTTAAGGGGTTCTTGGTCTCTGCTCCCACCTTAAATATAGGTTGCCTGGTGACACCCGGTATTTACAATACAAAAGCAATTCTTTTGAATTCTGTTGGATCTGAGTCTCCCCTTTTTCATTTTTTACTGTGACAGTTCATCTTTGACAGGAACTACAGAAATGGGCTATGAACAACACTACAGAGCTTCCTGCTAATATAATTGAGATCACAAAGCCGGTGTCAAACAAGGTACAGAGTGCAGAGAGGGACCCAGGGGGGATTATCATGCCGACCAATTCTGAGAGTTGTGAACATAATTCTGGTTGTTTTCAAATATGACTTGACAACAGTAGAACTATCGGAAACATCCTTTCTAGAGCCAACGGATATCGGTCTATTAGATAACCTCCTAAGGGATAGCCACAAAGGTGAGCCACAAAATGCAGTAAATAATGATTCTTCTCTGGCTTCTAAACTGCTGAAATAATCAACTGGTATTTTTGTACTATCTAGTTTAACCTAGTCAACCAACCAATGAATAAAGGAGTTTATGATCCAATGAGGGAGATAATATGGAAACAAATATACATAAGGCAAACTGTATACAGGATGAATAGGAGATAACAGAGTGAGCATACTAGAATTAAGAAAAGTTGGGAAAGACTTCATGTAGAAAGTGGGATTTTAGTTGGGACTGAAAGGAAGCTAGAAAATTGGGAAGGAGGGAAGAATTTCCAGGAATGAGGAGCAGCTAGAGAAAATGCTTAGAAGTGAGACATAGAGTGTCTTGTTTATGGAATGATGAGGAGGTCAGGGTTACTGGGTCAAAGAATATATATTGGGGAGTAAGGTATGAGAAGATTGGAAAGGTAGGATGAGATTAAAAAGCATTTTGTATTTGTTCCTGGAGGCAGTAGGGAGCCACAAGAGTTTATTGAGTAGGTGGTGGCATGATTGGAATTGGAAAAGCACTTTAGGAAAATCACTTTAGTGGCTGAATGGAAGATGGACTGGAGTGGAGAGAGGCTTGAGGCAGGCAGACCCTCCAGCAATGGTTCCAGGTATGAGGTGATGGTAATGTCAGAGGAGAGAAAAAGTATCTTAGATATCGTAGAGGTGAAATCAATAGGTCTTGGCAATGGCTTGGATATGGGAGATGAGAGATTGTGAAGAATCCAGGATGACTCCTAGGTTTCAAGCCTGAAGGCCTGGGTGAATGGTGTTGCTTTCTACAGTAATAGGGAAGGGAGTGGGGCAGGAAGGTTTAGGGGAAAAGATAATGAGTTATGTTTCAAATATATGAAGCTTAAGATGTCTCCTGGACATTAAGTTTAAGGTGTCTGAACAGAGATACCTGAGCAGAAAAGATGTTGTTTGGTCATTTTTCAGTTGTGTCTGACTCTTTGTGACCTCATTTAGGTTTTGTTTTTTTTCCTAGCAAAGAGATTGGAGTTGTTTGTGATTTCCTTCTCCAGCTCATTTGACAGATGAAGAAACTGAGGCAAACAGGGTTAAGTGACTTACCCAGAATAACATAATAAGTGTCTGAGGTTAGATTTGAACTCAGAAAGATGAGTCTTCCTGACTCCGAGTCCAATACTCGGACCAACACTGTGCCACTTAGCTGCCCTAAATGCTTGCTTCCTGCCTGCCAATTTAGACAGTCTAAACCATGATGGGCAAACTTTTTAAAGAGGAGGACAAAGGAAAGGAAATGCTCATCTGTCAGTCTGTTTCTAAGGCAACTCTTTCAAAGTTTCATTGTATTGTATCCTACTCATTGTATTTGTCAGATTAGGAATAATGTTGCACCGCAGGATAGAACATTTCAGGGGGCTGCATCTGGCCCGTGGGCTGTAGTTTGCCCATCACTGGTCTAGACCAAGCCCAGAATTTTAGAGGATGACAGGGGGCTGGATTGCATTTGCAAAACTATCATGCTTTTTATGATACCTAGATTTTTCTTTAAAGGAAGAGATCAACTTAAAAACATTTTTGGTTGATATTTTGCTTTTATATTATTTTCATTTTCAAATATATCTTTTTTCTCCCCACATCTAGAGGGTCATCCCATATTTTCTAAAAAGTGAAAAAAGGAAACAAAAAAATTTCAGCAAAATTAATGAGCACATTAATCAAGTCTGACCATACATACTATGTTCTATGTGCATAATCACCTTCTTCCTTGAAAGAAGGCAGAAAGATGCTGTGTTCAGTTTTGATTTTATCATTACTTTTTAATTTACATTTACATTGTTCTAATAATTGTGTATATTTTCCTGTTATGCTACTTCACTCTTTACTGATTCATGTAGATTTTCCCATGTATTCTTGTATTCTTGATATTTACTAGTTCTTAATGGCATAGTGATATTCCACCCTTTTCATGTACTGTAATTTGTTTGGTCATTCCTCACTCAATCAGTGGGCTTCTGCTTTGTTTCTAGTTTATTGCTACTAAAAAAATTCTATATAGGACCTTTCTTTCTTTCTTTCTATCTTGGACCTCATTAGGTCATGTTTAGCAGCGGGATCTTTGGATCAAAGTGTATGGACATTTTGGTTACTTTTCTTGGCATAATTCTAAGTTGTTTTCCAGAAAGTCTGGAGCAATTTACAGCTCCCTCAGGAGTGTGCCACAATGCCAACACAACCTATTTTCATATTTTGCCATCTTTTCCAATTTGCTAGGTGTAAAATGAGAGTTGTTTTCATTTGAATCTATCTTATTAGAAGTTTAGAGCAATCTTTCATATGGATATTCATAGATTTAAATTTTTCTTTTAAGAACTATTTATATCCTCTGACCCCTTATCCACTGGAGAATGACCCAACTTTTAAAACATTAATATTATTCTTCCAGTGATACTGCATGATCATGAGTCATGGAACACCACAATCTCTATGGAATTAAAATTGTGGGTTATCCAAAGATCAATGGAGAGGTACATGCTGGGTATAAATAGACTGCAGGCTATTAACAATGAAACATTGCAAAGAGGTGGCATATAGAGGATAATACCAAAGAGATAGATAATTTTAAAAATGAACAGACTGATCAGGTAGGGAGATTGAATGATAACGGTCTGTGTGCTCCTCTAGAATCTGTGGAATGTGAAAAGATACAGAGAAAAAAATTCAGTGTGATGGGTGGAACTGTTATAGAAAGTTTGTAGGAGGACATCATGAAAAGTCACACAGGATGAGAGAGCAGAAATGGGTTGTGTTGTGTACATAGGGAAGGAAATACTCCATCCATGGGACCTTAGAGAGTTATTGAAATATCAAACTATGATAATTCCAAGAGAGTGACTATATTTTTGGCCTACTTTATTGAAAGATAGAATTGATACAAATTGCATAAAAGGAAGAAGAAAATAGCATTGTGGTAAAGCAGTGATGTCAAACTTAAAGAAAAGAAGGGGGCCACTTAGATAACCACATTATGTTCTATTTTTGTTTTGTTAAAAATTTTCCAATTACGTTTCAATCTGGGTCACTTGAGAGTATGGCAGGGAGTCAGGAGACCGTGCTCTTATCTTGTTTTTGTCCCTGACTGCAACCTTGAGTGAATCACTATCTCTTTCTATTCTTCAGCTTTCTCATCTATAAAAAGGAGTGTGGTTAAATTATCCCTAAGACCTTCTTGCCTTAAAAATTAAAATTAACCTTAATTTTAATTCTTTTACAGCTTACGTTTCTATTTGGACAGCATTTCCCTTCTCCCTTCCCCTTTCACCTCCCCACCTTTTTCTTGTCTTTATCTTTGTCTGTTTTACTGTCTGTCTTTACAATAATTTGCAACCATAATTCCATGTAAAGATTGTTCCCCTGACATCAGGCTCTCCGATGGTTCTCAATAATAAAATAATGCTGCTATCTGTATTCTCTAAATGAGCTGTCTTTTTTCTTTTTGGACTGTCCAAGAAGGTCTATTAAAGATAAATGTATACTAAACTATGGAAATGTATTTAAAATGTTACTATTTTTATAGGTTAATTAATGTGGACTCTGCTTAGAGGTTAATTTTCAGGACTTGCTTTAATGATTATGGTTATTATGTTTTAAATAGCCAGCCACTAAGTATTTTCAAAATAGGGAATTCATGCTGTGTTGAGCTACTGTGTTCTGTAGTCCACTGACCACTAGCTGGCAATGTTATACAGCTGTTAGCTCTAGACAGCAAAACGTTCCTTATTGCAGCTGAAGACCTTTAATTTTTAAAATGGAGAAAGAAATTGAATTTCTGTGGGACTGCATACTTTAGAATATTTCTCTGCTAAGGCTCTTGAGCAGCTTATTAATAAGACAAAAATGCTCAAGAAATAAATTTCTAAATAGGGCTTTTTAATTTTGCTTTTCATTGTTCTAGCCTAAGTTAGTGCTTAATATTTTTTTATTTTGGAATACACTTATTCCATAAAAAAACCCCCAAAGGGAAGAAAGCAGTGCTACCTTAACCAAAAAGATCCACTGTTATGATTCTTGCCCTGCTCTTGTCTCCATATAAAAAATATTGCCCTCTTTTGGAAGGAGAGATTTCTCTAATTTGATATCTTCTGATCTCTCTTTTACTCAGCACACTTATAAAGTGGCAAGCAGCCAAAAATTCACTTAGTGGAGTTTTTCATCTGGCCAATTACTAGCTACAAAACTGAGAATCTGGAATAACAACAGAAAAAAAAGAATTACATTTCAAAATTGCTTGTGAAAATTCTGTCATATTACTATCCCTTGGCTAATGTAAAAAGAATAGAGAAACATTTTTTTAGTTGGGATGAGGACATTAATATCCATTTGCTAGTATTATTATTTTTAAAAATAAAGTAATCTTTTCCTCACAGCATTTCTTTCTAACTTTTACAATTTTAAAATAGAAGTTAGCTTGTTACTAATAGGTAGGTGAGATGTCAGGCAATTTCATCAATTATAGTCAGATTTGGAGGAAAAAGTCACCTTCATTTAGGTTCTTATGACCATTTTCTTAAAAGAATACACGTTACCTTTCCAATTGGATATGGTTCAGTACTGATGATAATAATATAATACTTAGCTTAAGGTATAGCGCTCTCCTGAAAAACATTAAAATAGCTTTATAGCCTGTAATGAGTGAGTCCACACATAGATCAACTATAATACTTCCACATTAAAAATAGATAAGTGGAAATTTTAGAGTTCTGGCCCTGGGATACAAAGATCAGATGAAGAAGATAATATGGCCACTCACTTCCCCCCACCCATTCCCTCAGTTTTCCTACCATCCTTATAAGCTTTCAAATAAAGTCTCATTGATACTTCTGGGTCTCAGTTTTCTTATCTGTAAAAATGAGGGGGTTAAACTAGATGACCTCTAAGGTCTTTCAGCTCTACATCTAGAGCCTATGCCTAAGAATGAGGTCATTTTTTTAGACTCCAATTTCGAAAGTCTTTGGGGACAGGTGTGGGAAGTCGTGAGGAGCAAGAATGATTTCCTAACTTTGGAGAAAACACTTGTTGAGGACTATTTAACAGCCCCAACAAGATATATCCATCTAGAACAGGAGTTCTTAACCTGGGGTCCATTTTCAGGACCTCCATGAACTTGGATGGGGAAAAAAATTAAAATCTTTATTTTTACTAAGTTCTAACCGAAATTTACTGTATCATTCAATTATGAAGGCAGACAATAAACCATAGTCATCTTAGCAGTGCCTGTGACTTTGTCATCGATAGAAACCACAGATGTTTTCTTATCAAATTATAATTTAAAATGGTTGCATTTCTCTTGAAATACTGTTTACAATGATCATTTGAAATTATTTTAGTTATTAGACCAGCTGCTAGATCACAGACTTCTTGTTGATAGACTATATTTCAATGTAATTGGTTTGCTCTGTAATTCTATGTATTTTATTTTATGCATTTCAACAGATTATTCTGAGAAGGGGTCCGTAAGTTTCACCAGACAGCTAAAGGAGTCCATGACGAACTAAAGTCCTTGATCTAAAAGATGAGGATAATTGAATAGTCCTGGAGCTTTGAAGCTAAAAGTTCACATCAGACTTGAGTCTATATATTAGAGCAATTCTTCTTCTGCAGAACTGACTTCTCTCTGAACCAGTGGCCACGAACCCTTTGCCTGACCTGATAACTCTTCAATCTTGTCTTTTCTGATTTTAGCCATTGAGCATGCCAGCAACCTACCTCTCCCCTCAATTTGACCTACCCTTGTGGCCTATCAGTTGACTGCTGCCTCACTTAGTTTTTCAGGTTCTATCTATTCCAGTTTCCTTCTAGGCCTTGCTTTGGCCTAACCAATGTTATAGCAGTAGGAATATTCTTGACTCTATCTCAAGACTAACATTCTAGTGTGCCAGGCTAATTGCCAACATTAAGAAATCTAAACTTTGAGACCAGTCAAAAGATATATTGCTTAGGATGAGCCTGCATTTCAGGCAAGTACTCCAATTCCATAACTCAAAATTACTCTGTATTTTTTCCAGATTATTTAATTAATGGATTTCTCTCCCTCATCTTGGGAAAAAAGATCCAGTTCTCTTGGGTCTTGTTATTTCTTTTCCCCCTAGATTTACAGTGATTGTCTAGAAAAACCAGAGCCTAATTTCCTTTAAATCTCTTCCTTGTAATTTAGAGGCTTTTTGGGGAAAGGGATGAGTGTGAAGCATGTACAATGCTTTCTTTTTTCAGCTGTGGAGGATATATTTTGATGTATTCTAGAACAATAAATTGTGATTGCTTAAATTGCTCCAAAATTTTATAAACGTATTAATACAACATTCTGAAACAGGTCAAATCCCATTATTTAAATCCTAAGGGAATTTTTCACTCTGAAGGAGTTTCTCTATGTTGGAGTTTTGTTGTAGCAAATAGGTATTCAATGAATACTTGATGAGTTGAAGAAAATATCGCTGAAAATATTTTTGTTATACTGTATGAAAGATTTAAATTTAATAGCTTTCATTGTAATGGAATTTGACTTATATTAATCATTCATGCCCTAGCATAGCACTTGACATGTTATAATAGTATAATACCAGTGTGATGTGGTGGAAAGACTGATGAATTGGAAATCAGGAAGACTTGGGTTTGAATTGCTGTGACACAGAACAAACAGGAATAGGTCATTTTACTTCTCTGAATTTCAGACTTCCCATCTCTAAAATGCATATGATAACCCTTGATGACTTCTTTCACAGGATGGTTGAGAGGTAGGTAGTTTGTAAATCTTATAAGCTCTATAGAAATGAGTTTAATCGTTGAGGCTCTAGCATCAGGGCAGACTATTTGTAAAATTTTATTGTGTTTTTTCCAATTACATAAAGAAACAATTTCAACATGTTTTCTGACATTCTATAATTCAAATTGTCTTTCTCCCTCCTTCATTTCTCCCCTTTCTAAGTCAATAATCAATTTGAGATAGGTTATACACATGCTATCCTACAATACATGTTTGTCATGTGAAAGAAGACACATATCAGACATACAAGAAAATTTTCTTGAAGAAAATAGAGTGAAAAATGGTATGCTCTGATCTGCATTCAGACTCCATTAGCTCTTTCTCTGGAGGTGGATAGCCGTTTTCATCATAAATCCTTTGGATTTATCTTGGATTATTGTATTGCTGAGAATAGCTAAGGCATTGACAGTTGGTTATTGTGAAATATAACTGTCAATGTGTACAATGTTCTCTTGGTTCTGCTCATTTCACTTTGGATCAGTTGATATGTTTTTCCATGTTTTTCTGAAATTTTTCTGTTCATCTCTTCTTATGAAGGTCAGACTATTGGGAAGTTAGATGGTGAAATGTATAGAACACTGGATGTGGAGTCCCTCTGTTCAAAATTTACTAGATGTATGACTTTGGGCAAGACACTTTACCTCTGACTGCCTCAGTTTCTTTAATTATAAAATGGGGATAATAATAGCATCTACCTCTCAGGGTTGTTTTGAGGATCATGAGATAATATTTATAATAGACTTAGAACAGTGCCTGTCATATAGTAGGTACTACTTAAATGCTAGCTGAGATTATTATTCAGTATATTAAAATGATAATGTATAGTACTAAATCCTAGCTTAGTGAATTGTGGCTCCAGAAGTCCAATTTGTTATTAGAGTATTAAAAGGAAAATTCTTTGTCTGGGCTTTCATCTTGATTAAGGAGGCAAAAGGGGGTGAAAGGGAGTTTATTTTTGGTATGTCAAGGCAGCACATATTGAAGGGCTGATCACTGGAGATCAACAAATGGCTTCCAGAAGAACTGGTTTTTAGTGATAATTTTCATAATGAGATAAAGACAATTCAGATAGGTCCACATCAGCAAAAGAAGATGGGTCCTTGCTTCCGAGTTCCTCTCTAAGCTAGCACTGGGTGACAATTTGCAGATAGGGATACAACCATCACAAATAGGAGTATGTGACAAAGAGCAGGTAATGAAAAAAGTTGCAGGCTTCCTGTTGCCTTCCTCAACAGAGCCTCCCCTAGCACTGATAGACAAGCAGGACTGGGATCACTGAGTCAACACTGTAATAGGAAGTAGACTTTAAAAGTAGGCAAGCACACTTAGCAGTCAGGCTAGGGGAAAAAACCTTGGCTGGCAGCCATGGACATTCGGAATGGAATGCAGGCAAAGAGGGAGGAGAGAGAAAAACTGTCATTGCTGTTTGAGAGGGGTTTGGAGCAGAAGTGCAGCCAGCAGTGTCTCCATAGACTTGGAATCTTTTGGGATTAGAGAAACTTGAAGACAACACCTCTCAAGACAAACCTTAGTAGTGGATTGTGTCTGTTTTCTAGTGGACAGCTTACAGGCATATTTCTCTACCTGGTAGCTCTTGGATTATTTGCTGTGCAAGGAGTTGGTTCCTGGTATCCTGAAGCCATCAAGGAAGTGACCTGGACCATTTGTGAGAAACCCCAATATCCAGCTCTCTTTCTCTAGACCTCAGCCTGACTGAAGTTAGGTTGACAGAGAAACTTTCCCTTAGAACTACAGTTCTTGCTAGTTAGAGATTTCTAGTTACAGATATACCTCTCCCACTCTCCTGACCACAATAATACAATTAAACTATTTTATTTTTCCCTTTTCCTGTTGGTTTCCACATAGTATGTGTATAGTTAACTTTGTGTTTTTTCCCTGGCTAGGTGGATCAGTGTGGCAGTTGGGATCCAAATGTCATTCCTGTCAGCTGCCCAAATCATTCTTTGAACTGTATGTCACCAGTTTGTTAGGTCCCAACCTATTGTCCATTCCTGTCTCCTCTTCACCCTTCTGAACCCAGACAAAATATATGTTAACCCAGTTTTTACCATAAGAACACGACTTTCCATAGGAGAATGTTACTTATGCCATATAAACTAAAACCCAACGCTCATGAATCTTCCTGTTCACTGGGTTCCCTTACTTCTTTTAAATTGGATCTGCTGTAAAGAGTGAATCAGATGAAATCAGTCAATGTAGAACAAACTTTCTATGCAGCCAAAGGCTTGAGTATGTTATGAAACATCCACAGGGTGAACTTTTATCCTGTGACAACTACATCATCATTTGTGTCTAATGGGGAGCACCTGCTTCCAATCAGCAAAGTCAGAGTGGGAGGAATAAGGCTATAAACTACCATGGCATGTTAAGATTAGTCTCAGATGCATTCTCTTCCAAGTCAATCTTAGCCCCTTGACATGGTGATGACTACAAGGAAGCACTGCAGTAAACAAATCAGTAGCCTTGAATGGGATGAAATGATCAAAGCAAAAGAGACACTACAGAATTACCAAACTCTCATCACAGCAAATAAAAACAAAACCCTGAAAAAAGAAGCTATTAGTCTCTCAGATCTTTTGACAAATATGCTATCCATTACAGAAAAGATTTTGACTAAGTGGGGCTATAAATACAGAATAATACACTTTTAGTTCTAAGAGCCCTGGAATCCGAAGACCTCTGGTCAAATCTGAATTTTGCTACTTAATGCTTGGATGACCTTGGGACAAGTAGTTTCACCTCTTTAGTCCATCCTCAGTTTTCTGATTTTTAAAATGAAGCTGTTGGACTAGAGTCAGAGAACCCATGTTCAAGTCCTTCCCTTGCTTCTGATAATCTGGTTTGTTGAGGGAGAACTAGCATCTCTGGTATGAGGGATTGTTGAGCACTTTTCAAGTGCTTTTCCACCTTTGCTGTCTCACCTGTGGTTCCAAAAAGCGGTTGCATGTGCATCTGTGTTAAAATGATGTCCATTTTGTCCCAGAAATTAATTTTAACATCTGCCATACCCTGATAAAGTCCTCTGGGGCAGGTGGGCTAAATGACAAGCCTCAAACCTGTTGGTGAGGTAGGGAGATATCTATCCTCTGAGAAGACTCCATGGGCAGATGTCCTCTTCTCTCTTCCTACCTCTCCCTTCCTCTCTCTTTTTTTAATTTTTTAAATTAAATTTAATTATGTATTTAAATAATTAAATTAAATTAAATTGAATTTAAGTTAAACAACATTTCGCTTACATATGAAAACGCATGTTGCTTTTCTGAACTGATGCTCTACCATCTCTCTACTAAGAGGAAGGAGGCATGCTTCACCATCAGCCTTCTGAAGCCACAGCTATCCACAGTATGGAACAGGTGTCTGATGTCTTTCAAGGATGTTTTCCTCTGCATTATTGTGGTTTTTGTGTGAGCTGTTCTCCTGGTTTAGCCTGCTTCATTCTTTGCCAGTTTACACATCTCCCAATGTTTCTCTGCTTTTGTTATATTCGTTGTTCTTGCAGTGCAACACTATCTCATTATATTCATGTACAGGAGTGTGTTGATAAATGTTTAGCAGCTGGTTCTCCAAAAAAATGCATGGCTTGATGTACTTTTAAGTTCATTCAGAATTGTTAACATTTTCTCCATCACTTTCTTAAGTCTAAACAATCCACAAAACAATAAATCAAGGCTCGATTTGCAGAGTTTGCCAGTTTCTGAGGTGTAAATGCTCATGCTGAAAATTTAACAATAGGTTGGTTTGAGCTAGTTGCAGCACATTCCTGGATCACAGTTTGTTACATCATTCCCCAATTAATGGGCACTCGGTTTAAATTCATCGCTACACTAGTTGAAGGAGTTAGTGGAACTGAGATGAGACTGAATGAGGTCCATTGTGGGTCATTACTATTGGTTTGTTCAGTGAGCTTGAGATCACTTTAATTTTCTTAAGAAGGAGAAGCATAACACACTCAGGTATAAACATAAAACTAGCCCTTTACCACCCTAAACCCACTGGTAATAGGATCAGATTCTTATGTCCGACCTTGGACAAAGACTAAATTATTTATATTTAAACATCCCAAATCCCAAGCTACAAAAACGATTCGATAGGGGCAGGCTATTAAAATCTTTTGTAGTGATTGTTTTAGTTTTATTTAATATAAACGATTGAATTTTTATTTTTAAAGTTCTATGTAGTATCAGGGTTCCTTAAAGACACAACAATGTGTTAACAGCACCATTGTAGATTGAAAGAAATTAATTTCAACTTTTTATGCTAATGATGACATGATAGATGTGATGAGAGTAGTATTATTGATGATAATAAACTACCAATAATAATAATCAAATAATTAATAATCATCAAAATAAATTATTGAGAAAAGTATCAGTAATAAATCACCTTAAAACCCAACCTATTTTCTCTGATTTAAGAAGAGCTTGTAGTGCAGAGGTGCAAACCTGGCCTTGAATCTGTGCCTTTCCTCTTGAGATTTTGTAGCTTAGCTAATTCCTCTGGATCTCCCTGACCTTCCCTATCTCAATCCCCATTTCCTTTCCTGATTTCCTGTGGGTTTTGGGAGAAGGGTAGATTTGGGTGGTAGCAATCAAACTTTGAAGACGTAGGTTTTCCCCATAGTCAAGTAGGGCTTACCCTTGATACAAATTATCTCCTGATTCATTGTGTGTAACTTCCCTAACCTTAAAGTCAACAAAACCTCCCGGGACTGAGTAAGGGCAGGCCCTTTCTCAGTCTCCCATTCCTGTGTCCCTCCCCCACCTGGAGCTTCTCCCTAGGTGGTTGTTAGAGAAACCTTGTATCCCTCTGTCTTTTATAATCAACCCTAAAACTTAATAAACCCTGTTGTCATTTAATGACATGTAATTTAATTTAATGTAATTTAAACCTTTTGCTAAATCATTGGTTGAACGATAAAAGAGGGATAAGGAGAGAAAGGAATAGTTTCTCTTTGGGTCCTGAGGGGAGTTAGAGGCATCCATCTTGGAGGAAGTGGTGATCTCTATACTTCCTCTGAGAAGCCCTTCTATTTCACATTCAGGGAAGAGCCTTGGGACTCTGTCTTTGTGAACCTGAGAAACTGACGAGAAAGCCCTTTGGTTAGTTTTAAACCATTTCTGGCTGGCCCTAACCTTTTGTCTGTAGAAGTCCCCTTCCTACCTGGAAGGGTTCAGCCTGTTTCCCTTCAGTGTCCTCTGTCTCAAGCCTGGGTACCCAGTCTGTGTCTCCCTGTTGCAGCTGCCTGCCCAGCTACCTCATCTTCTTCCCTTGCCGCTCACTATACTTTATCATCTTATATTTCCCTAAACTCAGCCATTTCCTTACATCTCTCCTACCACTTCAATTTACTATCTCTACTATTGCCCCTCCTTTCCTACCTACTGACTTAGAGACCCACAAACTCCATCCACTTGCTTTATTCCCTTATTACAAGCTCAATGGTAGAAAAGGGGAATTTCAGCCAGGATGAGGGGGACTCAATGCCCTGAGACTGCTATGGTATTTGTGAAGCCTCACAGGAACCCTGA
Source organism: Gracilinanus agilis (assembly GCF_016433145.1). NCBI lineage: Eukaryota > Metazoa > Chordata > Mammalia > Didelphimorphia > Didelphidae > Gracilinanus > Gracilinanus agilis. The sequence goes on from NC_058130.1 coordinate 256,431,595, forward strand.
AATGCTAGTGAATTGGGTTTTGTTGAAAACATTTATTGGGTTAGCACCCTGGCCAGTGTGATGTGACTGCTCCTCAGACTTAGGCAAAAAATGAGGGGGCAGCTAGGTGGCTTAGTGGATAGAGAGCTAGACTTGGACACTGGAGGTCTTGAGTTCACATTTTGCCTCAGACACTTTCTGGCTACTTTCTAGTTGATCCTGGTTAAGTCACTTAATCCTCATTACTTAGCCCTTATCCTCTTTTGCCTTGGAACCAGTACTTAACATTGATTCTAAGATAGAAGTTAATGTCTAAAAAAAAAAATCAAAGAAATAAATGCGGCAACCCTAGAATTTTAGGTCAGCTCTACTTAAAACTGTTGTGATAATCATCTTGGCAAGGTTTTAGATTGTGTCTCAGATGAGGTAAACATGTAAAACTTTTTTAAAACTTTAGAGCATGATGTATATACCAGTGATTATTGTTACTATTATCGTTCTGATATGACAAAATCACCAAGTACAACAGAATAAAACAAATACCAGCACCCTAACTGCTAGTATTATATTATATTGCATACATGAAAGACATATTACATACATGCATTCATACATGAACACATATATAGTTGTTTTTCCCTTCATTTTTGAAGAAGAGCAATGATATCACAGGGTAATATCTGAACTTGTTTAAGAGAAGCAGAATTGCATAAAGTTGTTGGCTTCACTCTCTTCTACAGTCTTTGAAGTCCAGTGGCAAGACAAAAGTCAGGATGACTAGCTATAGCCCTGGATATAGTGGGTGACCTTGGCATCTTCAGTGTCTGACAAGACTCTAAGTGTTCCATAGCACCTTATTCAGCTACCTTTATGGTGGTTGGAATGAATGGTTCTCATCTACCCATTCCACTGGGAGAAGTCTTAATATGCTTGGGGTACACATTTTACTAATTCATTGATTGGATTGTGGTCTGTTACCCTCAAACTGGTTTAATCCATTTGCTTAGATGATTTACCCGAGTATGGCCAAGTTGCATATACTATAGCTTCTTGGAACCACAGATGAGAGTTGAGTACCCAGTAGACACCAAAGGTGGATAAGCTGACCTGAAAAGAGCTTAGCAAACCCTCACATCAGAGGTGCTTAAACACTCATATGCTGTATGTATACACACACACACACACACACACACACACACATATGCACTCAACAACAACAAATCATTTCTCTCTGCATTCTCTCTCTCTCCCCCTCCCTTTCTCTTCTTACCCCCCCTCTCTCTCCCTCGCTCTCTCCCTCCTTTCTCTGTCTCTGTCTCTCTCTTTCTCTTTCTCTCTTAGAGCATGAGTTCTTAATGTGGAGACCATGAACTCCTAAAGATATTTTTGATTACTGTATTTCAATATAATTGATTTCCTTTGTAATCTGGTGCTTTTGATTTTATGATTCAAAACATTATTCTGAGAAAATGACCATAGGCTTCCCAAGACTGCCAAAAGTATCCATAACACACAAAAAAGGTTAAGAACTTATGATTTAGGGCAGTGCTGTTAAAGTCAAATAGAGAAGGAAGTGGGGGGGCATTAAACCATTCATAAAGATTCCTTTGGGCTATATATCGACTTAGAAAATCACATATTAACATTATCTCTGATTTATTGTATTTTTACTTATTTTGTTAAATATTTCCCAATTCTATTTTATTTTGGGTCTGGCAGCACTAAATAATGTGTATGGCCTTTGTGAGCCTCAGTAGCATGTTCAACACTTCTGGTTTAGGGGAATTTTCACCTTATAAATCACATTCTTTGGATTTTATTTATTTCTCCTTTTCACCTTGCACTATTTAAAGGCTGCTGTGCTGAGGAGCCATTAGGTAGGAACTACCTAGGGGTGGAAAGAAATTATTGTTTAGCTGCTTCCCTTCCTGATAGAGAATTCTGCAGTGGGTCATTGAGGACTCTATGGGTTTTTATTCCAGAGTCAACTTCTCCCAACCTCTACTGCTCCCAAATAACGTCAAACAATAAAGGTTAGTGTGCCAGTTTCTTTTATCTGACAGTAGAGTATTCAGTGTCAAAGATGGAACGGACTGAAAGGGCAGAGTGGTGGGGAGAGAAGAAACGTGGAAGTTCTGTCCAGTCCAGGCTATTGGACGTAGAGCAGATAGCACTAAATGGTTTTGATTGCAAGAGCAGAGTACAGCTATTCTCTGCTTAAATATCTGAGAGGACCAGTTGACACATTGCTTCCTCTATGGCTTAGAGGGCTTAGAAGTATGGTGAGGAGAGGGATAATATCTCTGAGGGGGCCAGTCTCCCCCCAACCCAGAATCGTTCAGCACCGCAGAGACCATTCCTCTTTAGAGTCAATAGAATGACAATTGCTTTCACAGTCTGAATGAAAGCACTGGCAGGGAAAATAAGCCAGGGTATTAAGACCTCCTCCAGATGTTCCTTCTAAAGATGAAAGACATGCTCACACATTTGAATTCCACTTCTATTTCACTCATCCTCCGATTTCTTCTTTCATGAACAAGACCCAGCCACCTCTACATGCAACTTCCTGAGAGTCTCTGTTCGAAAACATCTATTGCTAAGCATTCTGGGATTGCCGCGTTTTGCAAGGCTGAGCCACACTTGTAACAGTATACTTTAAGTTCAAAATGCTTGTTAGTAATAATAATCTTGTTGCTTACAGATAACTTGACTTAAATTCTCCTAAGGGAGAGGCAGAAATAAGCTGAATTCAGATATTTCCATATAGGAAGAAAGATTCTTAGAATGTGAGCAAAAAATGAGCCATTTTTATGATATTAAAGAAAAATGATCCCAGATCAAGCCCATGCAAATCGATAGCTATCCAATCCAGTCAGCATTTCTTAAGGGCCTACTCTGTGCCAGGGACTGTGCTAAGTGATGGGGATACAATTAATAAAAAGATGATCACGGCCTTAAAGGAGCTAACAATCTAATGGAAGGAGACAACATACAAAAGGAGTCAGAAATATGCCAGGAGATACCCAGCACTGGGGCATTTTGTTCTGTGGAGTTGAGCTCAGTCAGAGCACTGGGTGCAGAGTAAATGGGCCAATAAAGTCTGGTTTCTGCCCTCTATACAGGAAGACATTGGGAAGAGTTTGGTACTCCACCCTCCAGGACTCTAGGCAAGAGGAATCTGAGGGAAGTGCTGTCAATGGAGATTTGGATTAGCAGCAGAGTGAAGAGATTTGAAATGAAGAGCTTAACCTGGAAGGGGCATCTCATTCTGTGGAGTTGAGACCAGGTACAATAGCAGCTGCAGAATAGAGAGCAATGGCTCTGAGCACTCATCTAGGATTTCTTTTTTTTTGGTTTAAATTTTTTTTTTAAGTTTAGGCTATATTGATTTTGGTAGGAGTGTGTGTAGGATGAATTGATGTTTCAAGGGGATCTAGTATTAGCAATGCCCCAAGTAATACAAACTCTGCAAGCAAATGAACAGGCTTGAGCTCCATAATAATAATAATTATAGTTAGCATTTCAGTGCTTTATGGTTTGCAAGGCACTTTACATATGTTATCTCATTTGATCCCTGTGAGAGAGATGCTATTGTCATCTCTGTTTTTTTTTTTTAAACCCTTACCTCCCGTTTTGGAGTCAATACTGTGTATTGGCTCCAAGGCAGAAGAATGGTAAGGGTAGGCAATGGGGGTCAAGTGACTTGCCCACGGTCACACGGCTGGGAAGTGTCTGAGACCAGATTTGAACCTAGGACCTCCCATCTCTAGGCCTTGCTCTCAATCTACTGAGTTACCCAGCTGCCCCCTCATCTCTGTTTTAAAGATAAAGGAATTGGAGAGGACAGAAGTTATGACATTTCCAGGGTTACACAGCTAGTATGTGTGTGATTCAGGATTTGAACTCAGGTGTTCCTGACTCCAAGTTCAACACTGTCAAGTGCTCATAGGAAACATTGTACAATAGTGTGTTGTAGTGAGTGGGCACCATCATGACTAATCAGTTATTGGGAGATTAATGCACGATATGGGCTATAGACCCTCACAGAGAACTGGTAAATTTGGGAGACTCGATAGACTTTGATGAGGATCCTGTTAAAAGGTCCTCAGACAATGCTATAAGTTCCTCTGAGCAGAGGTGGTATATAGTATAAAGTGCTGAGAAAGATACTTGGAAAAGTAGGACAATATGACTGATGGCTACTCGAAATCCTATCTCTATCCAAGGTTCCTAAATTGATATTTGGAAAAGAGTGAAAATTTCAGATAGCCCGTGGTCTTACTGTCTATTTTCTAAATACCTTTCTCAGTACTTTATACCAGCCTCCTCACCCCAAAAGAAATTCATAGCATCTTTTAAAGTCCTTTCAATAATTCCTTATAACCCCAGAAGGCTCAGTAACTAATTTCTAAGCATCTTACTTCTGACCAGAAATTGCTGAATGTGAAAAAAGTCCAGAGTAGCGAAAAGCAGGCAATGGAATATTTGTGCAGTCTGCTAAGAAAACCTTCTATTCTTTGCCAGCAGCACTGGTACATCATATGGTACTTTTGAGCAATGCACCCAGAGGACACGATGGACAATCATGGTTATTTTCAGGGGTGTGTTCTTAATTAACCAGTGAGAAAGACATTGCTACTTGTCTAGAACAGGCTCCAGATAAGATTGAAAAATGGCAGGAATCTGAGTGTGAGAAATGTAGGTGAGCACTAGAAGTCCTTAGGGGGCTTCTCTATGACATTATCTGTACTTTAAGGAAATTCTCTTCATAATATATTTATATTTCTGATATCTGAAGCATTTGATATTTACATTAAATTATATATTTTTAAAATAAAGTGATCAAGGGAGAAAGGAAAAGAACCATAAGCTCTAAAATATTTACAGCAGATGTTTTTGTAGTGGCAAAGAACTGGAAATGGAAGGGTTGTTCATCAATTGGGGAATGGGGGAATGGCTGAATGAGTTGTGATATATGATTATAATGGAATACTATTGTGCCATGAGAGATGACAAATAAGAAGATCACAAAAAGTAACTTGGAAAGACTTCTATGAAGTGAGCAGTACCAGGAGAACTCTGTATACAGTAAAAACAGGAATGTATGATTAACTGTGCATGATCTTACTCTTTAACAAGGCAAGGATCCAGGACAACTCCAAAGGACTCATGATGAAGAAGGACATCAACTGCCATAGAAGGAACAGGAATCTGAATGCAGACTGAATCATGCCATTCTTTACATTATTTCCTCCATGAATTTTTCTCTAGTGTAAGCAATATGTTTCTTGTTTCACAACATTACCAAGAGGGAAATATGTATTATACGATAATGTACAAAGATGATCATATTGCCTGCTTTCTTGGGGAGAGAAAAGGGGTGGGAAGGAAGAGGAAAAAAGAATGAAATATAGATTTTTGGACATAGCTAAGATAAGAATTAGTTTTTTTGATAAGCATATTTATTATAATTTATTGCATATTTGTATCAAAACATTTATCTTATGATTATATGTAAAAAACAAAAATAAATGGTAACTCAAAAAAGTTACCAAGCATTTATTTTTTCTCTCTTCTACGTCTTCTCCCAGCTCCAGAAAAACAAGACAAAACAAAATTCTTGCAACAAATAATCATAATCAAGCAAAATAAATTCCTATATTAGTCATGTCCAAATATGTATATCCAAATTTGACATGTCCCAAACTGCGTATCATTTTGCATGTTAGCTTACCATTTCTCTGTTAGGAGGTGTGTAGCTTTCTTCATCATCAGTCCCCTGGACTCATGGCTTATGCTTGCCTTAATCAGATTTACATATACTTTGAAGACGTAGTGTCTTTGAGGTCACAGTCCTGAATATTTATGAACACTGAAGAATGAATAAAATGAGTAAGTGAATGAAAAAGCATTTATGAAGTACTTACTATGTGGCAACCACTATACTAAGTTCTGGGAATAGAAATATGAGACAGTACCTGCCCTCAAGGATTTTACATTTTTTTTAACCCTTACTTTCTCTCTTAGAGTCAATACTAAGCATTGATCCAAAGCAGAAGAGTGGTAAGGCCTAGACAAATGGAATTAAGTGACTTGCCCAGGGTCACACAGCTAGGAAGTGTCTGGGGCCAGTTTTGACCCAGGATTTCCTATCTTCAGACCTGGTTCTCTATCCATTGAGTTGCCTAGATGCCCTGATTCTTTTTTTCCCCTTAAATTCTGAACTTAATAAACATTAAAAAAAAGCTTTTCACATAATAACCAAAAAGAATACTATATAAACCTGTGACTATTCAAAATTGTTCAGTTTAAAAAAACACACACACACACAAATCCAACATGTTACTTTTGAAACTATCTTGCTTCTCTCTGTTTCTAAATTCCTTTCTGTTCTCCTTTGGGTATTAAAAATATTTCAATGTCCTCTTTTTCCTTTTGACCTATTATTATTATTATTTAATCTCTTCCCCTTCTCTGTAATTAAAAATGGGAAAAAAACCCTACTCGTAACACATAAACATAAGCAAAACAATTTGACACAATACTGGCTATGACCAAATCAGGAAGTGGGTAACATGATTTAGCATAAACTCTAAGGAGAGATAGTTGGTTGTCTTTTGATCAGAGATCTTAAGTTTTACAGCATTATTTTTCCTTATAATGGTATCATATAAATTGTTCTTTTGGTTCAAGAGGGTCAGATTCTGCCCTTGGATGTACTTTTTATGTACAGTGTTTGGTCCTACTTGGCCTCAAATTGGCTTATCTGGATTCCTTTGCTGATTTTTGACTCTTGAGGTAGATTGCTTGTTAGGTTTTGAGCCTCCTTAGATCTTTAACATTTAGTGTGTTAGATCTTCACTTAGGGTCCCTGGGACTGAGTTGGGTTGCTGCTTCTGCTTGCTTCCAGTGTTCACTTCAGGTCTTTCTCATGTGAGTTCTCTGTTCTTGTTTCTCTTGGATAGGGAGCCTTATAGGCTTTAGGTTACTCTGGGAGGTTGCTGCCTTGTATTATTGCTCTGCTGGTGTTGGTTTTTCTGGTGGGTTGGCTTTTCTATTCCCTTTGAACTTCTGATTGGCTTTTTGGTGAAGTTCTGGTGTGGATAAAGTTCTGTATACTGGTTTCTCATTGGATTTATTGATGATTATTCAGCCTTGTACAAAATTTAGGTCCTTGCTGGAATCAGTATATAGTACAAGATCAGTATATGAGAGCCTGCCTCTGGGCAGCCACCTTGGATGGAATTATCAGGAACTTAAATTCTAATAGGGAGAAACAATACATATAGAGAAGTGGTGACTAGGGAGGGGTGCTTTGATTTGTGTCATACCCCTTCTAGGAACCAGGGACAAACTAGATGATACAGTGGATAAAGTACTGACCTTAGAGATAGTAAGACACGAGTTCAAATCCAGATTCAGGTTGCGTGATCCTAGGTAAGGTGCTTAATTAGTTTCTATTTGAGATATTTGAAAACATTTAGCAGAGGGCCTGGTATTTAATAGGTGCTATATAAATGCTTATTCCTTCCTTCTCCTAACTTAATTTTAAAATTAAGATATTAATAGCACTTACCTCCCACATTCCTGGTGAGAAACAAATAAGATAATATTTTTAAGTGCTTAGCAAAGTGCCTGGCACATTATAAGTGCTATATAAAAGCTTATTCCTTTCCTTCTGCCCCTGAGTTGATTCGATTTTGGCATGAGAAATGGTTGGAATAGTGGCGGTGCAGTGTGTGGGGACAACAAAGGGGTGGCACGGCTCTAGAGAAGGTGGTTGGAGAACAGGGAATGTAAGCCCATCTGGGAGCATTGAAAATGTAGAGGTAGGTGATGTTCCTAACTGCTTCCCAAAAGGAGGAAGAGAAAGAAACTCGAACTGTGCTGCTGTAATCAAAAGTAAAGTGCTTGTGTGGAATGCATGAAATATTCACAGCTTCCTCAAATGATGATGACCTCATCATTCAGCGGAAACTCCTCTCTCCAACTTAATTGCTAAATTGAATGGCTTTTTCTCAATTCTCATCCTTCTTTACTTCTCAGCAGCCTTTGACATTACTGATCACCTTTGTCTCCTTGATACTCTCTTTTCTAAGTTTTCACATTGTTCTCCTTTTTCCATGGTTCTCTTTCTTTCCTGATGTATCATTGCTTCTCAGTCTTCTTTACTGGCTAATCATGGATTTCCTACTGTCTCTACCCCAAAGCTATGCTCTGGGGCCCTTTTTCTTCTCTTTATTACCACCCCACCACCACACACCCAGCAGTGATCTCATCAGATAGCTAGGTGGCACTGAGTGCTGGGCCTGGAGTCAGGAATATACATTTGGCCTCAGACAATTACTAGCTGTGTGACCCTGTGCAAGTCACTTTACCCTGCTTGCTTCAGCTTAATGGCAAACCACTTCAGTACCCTTGTCAAGAAAACTCCAAATCAGGTCACAAAGAGTCAAATGCAATGGAACAAAAACAAATTTATTCAATTTTAATTTATTGATAATGTATATGATATACACTTGATGATGCCTTCTCCATCAAAATATAAGTGCCCTGTAAGTAGGAATTGTTTTATTCTTTTTACTTATATCCCTTAAACCTAGCACAGTGTCTGGCACATAGCAGGTACTTAATAAATGTTGATGAATGAATTGGTACTGTCAATGTGGATTTTTGGATGACTCAGTTTACCCTTACTTTTGAGAAACCCCATTACTAAGCACACCTATTTTGATTTGAATGTTGAACACCTTTTTGTTTTAGAGACTTCCCTATTGGTTGAAAGTTTCCTCTTGGGAAGCCCAGCTCCTGAGTTTGACTTTTGTCAAACTTTGATCATTCTCCAATGCCATAGCTGCTGAATGTTAGGAGGTCTACAAACCTGTTTATATTTAGTCTTTGTAGGCTTCCCGAAAGGGTATAAGAGACTCTCAGATTCAGTATCTCTTTAGATTTGGCACTAAGAGCTGTGTCTTCTTCCAGGGATATGGTTTCCAGAGTCTCAGAGCCTTTGGTTCTGTATGGAATTTGTTTATGACTTTGTGTGGTGCCCAGCTTAATGAACCTATCCCTTTATTTGATTAAAGAGTGGGTTTTCTGACTACTTGGAAGTTCTGTATTTATTTCCAAGTTAACAATACAAAGTGATCAATATATTAAAGAGTAATGCAGACCCAGAAAGTCTGGGTATCTAGGTGACTTTCTCAGTGTCTCTGTTTATGTTCTCCTTTATTGTGTGTATCCATGAGAAGAGTCTTGGCCATCAGGATGTGTGAACTTGTATTCATATTCCTGTCTACACTGGGATGTTATTTACCAAATAGCAATGCCAAAAAATCATTAATAGCTGTATGCTTACAACAGACTGAGCTCGTCACTATTTTTTTTCAGGCATTCCTGTGTCAAGAGATCAAAGGACCCTAGTAGTCAATAGTTATAGGACCTTTAGAATATAATATATTAATATCCAGAATTTTTTTATTCTTTAACATAGACAACTTCTTTATAAAAAAGCTTCATTTTCAGAAAACTTGTGCTGAAAATGTAATCATGGAATGCTTTTAACACTCTCAATTTACTGGAGTCATTTGCTCTTTGCAGTTAAGTTGTTCCATGCCGTCCATTTTCTTAAATTAGTTAAAAGGTAATTCCTAGTATTGTCAATATATTATAAATCACTGATTTCAACTCCATTGCCCTTGGCAATCTATAGAAGGAAAAGTAAAGGACAAGGAAGTGGTATTGCCATAAATTCAGAGTAGGCATTTAGCATATATCATGAATAAAGTGACTGTTTTTTAGATGCTACTTTAATGATAAATGTGGGGATTTCTAAGGCAAGCTTAGCCCTATAAATTAAGTCGTAAGCATTAAATCCTATAAAATAAATCACCCACTCCCCCTTATTCAGGGTGGGGAACCTAAGGGTAAATGTAAAGGAATCATAGTGGGGCTAATGAAACTTAGTCAGTAGGCTTCAAAGAAATTAAATTTGAAAATCTATCTCTTCTTTGTTATTTCTTAGGTCCATTTTTACAAGAATTGGTGGCTGTAATAGCCAGGAGGAAGATAAAATTGAATATTTTTTCTCCAGTCAGATGCTTGTGTCCCTTAGCCCAATGAGCAAAATATCAGTACTTATGCTTGGAAGATCAGAATGGTTGACACCAGAAAAGTAGGGAACTATATGCAGACCAAATGGAATTGAGGGCCATATTTTTTAAAATTGGAAAATCAGCCTTGCAAATAATGTTCAGTAGTTTTATCAAGACTGGCACCTATTATTGCTCAGTTGTTCAGTTGTTTGTTACCCTATGGATTTGCCCATGGGATTTTCTTGGAAAAAATACTGGAGTGGTTTGCCATTTCCTTCTCCAATCTGTCCCCATTTTACAGACGAGGAACAGAGGCAAATATAGCTAATAAGTATTTGAGACCAGATTTGAACTTAGATATTCCTGATTCCAAGTCCAGAACTTTATCCACTATACCATCTAGCTGCCCCGTGGCACATATTAGGCCTAGCTTAATAAATGTTTATTGAATGATTGATTGAAGAATGCTGAATCTGGAATAAGACAACAGGTTCAATCCTAACTCTGAAATTGCCTTTGTAGTGATCATTTCTCTGACCTTTAATTTCCTTGTCTATAAAATGAGGGGGTACTATTAGATGACCTTTAGGTCATGTCTGACTCTAAGTGGCCCCATATGGGATTTTCTTGTCAAGAATACTAGAATGACTTCTCATTTTCTTCTCCAGTTAATTTTATAGATGAGGAAATTTAAAGCATACAAGGTTAAATTACTTTATCAATCACACAGCTAGTAAGCATCTGAAGTTAGGTTTGAACTCACATTTCCTGACTTCAAGAACAGCACTCTACTGCATTGCATCTTCTACCTGCTCTGATGGTCCAACCTAACTGAATTTTTGCTGAACTAACTCGGGAGTACTGATCAATGACTATGATTCCTCACTTTCCACCTCTCTTCTCTTGCCTTTTCCTTTTCAGGAAAAAATGTATTCACTCCCAAAACCCATCTCTCTCTTTTTTAAAGGCTTATTTTCCTTCCAGTATACCTTGTTTTTAAAGATGGTTTAAAAGAATATGGTTAATCATTTAATTACTGCTATCATTCATTAAATAAATGCAGCTAAGAAAGACAACGGGAGAAATACCTGGAAGAGAGAGAAAAATAGAGAGAACTCACAATTTTCCTAGCTGGGGGCTCAGAGTTATATAGAAAAGAATTATTAATTTAATCTTACAACTCCTCGAAGCAAGAATAGAAATTTGGACTCTGATCTTTCTCAGCAAAACAAACCAACAATTTGTTTGGGGAAAAGCTGTAACAAGATAGTTCTATATAAGAAAAGGTGAGGCTTTGATCATTTCCTCTTACCAAATATCCCCTCCTTATCTCTAAACCCTCTCAGCTGGTTTAAAAAGAAAAAACCATGACCTATTTAAGAGACAGAGATAAGACTTTGTTTTGGAAGGAAATAGCCCAACCCAAACATGGGAGCAACAACTCTTATCACCAATGGCAACGTAGCATCATGCCACCAAGACTACACCATTAGTAAACCAACAAAAGCTGCTCTGAGTTAAAGAATATTACCTTCAGAAGAATTTTCTCAGCTTCCAAGAAATATTGGCCTTTTAGAGCAAGGGATAAAATTGATTTCATCTTTCTGTTTATAGGAGGATGAGAGAGATGAAATAATAAATAACATGGAAAGATTAAAGATTGGAACTAGATCCAGAAAATATGGGTTCTCATTCTATTTCTGCTGGAAAATGAAATGATGTGTGAACCTGGACAAGTCATTTACCCCTTCTAGGCTTCAACATCTTCATCTATTAAATGAAATATTTGGGTAAAATCATGCCATTTTTTTCCCCCAGGAGTAATAAAATATGATTTTGTAAGTTCAGCCATTGTTTTCTCTTAATCACCGTTACATTTTAGTTTATGTAAATGTTTTAGGAAAACATTAATTTTTTCAAATATATAAATTTCTCAGTGAACTATATCATTTTAGTTTCTCTGAGAGAAAAATGTGTTGTTTTTGGGTAGAATCACTTTTTGAATTGTGTACTATACAATGTGAATTAAAGATAACGTGGTATTATGGCCAAATTTTTCTAATGTTCCTGTATACTTACAATTTAATCTTCATAGGTGACATTTATACAGTACTTTAAGTTTTGAACAATACTTTACATATATTATCTCACTTAGCTTTCACAACAACTTTGTGAGGTAGTTCTATAGGTATTTTATCTCTATTTTACTGATGAGGAAACAGACTCAGAAATAGAGTGACTTTCTCAAGATCACAGAGTTACTGTAGTAAATATCAGAGATGGTATTTGAACATGAATTTTCTTTATCTTATTTTCTATGCCACGGTCTCTTCTAATATAGGATCATGGCCTCTGAGAGAACTAGAAAATTATAATTCAAGTCTCCAGTCTTTATGGTTCATATAAAAAAAAGTGGTGGTGTTGCAACATTGAGTTATCTTGTTTGACATTTACATGCAGAATCATGGATTCAAACTAAGAAATCAAGAGAAGGAAGCCGTTTGTCACTTCTTTGGTCTTCTCAAATATGCTTTTGAACAGGGCCAGGATTCTACAAGTGACTGAGATATCAGGAAAGATACTTAAGGCTTTATATGACAGAATGTTATTATAACTACAAATATATGAAGGAAGTAGCCCAATAATAATTTGTTGGTAAGTTCAGTCATGAGCTATAGCCATACACAGTAACCCAGAGGTATGTCTGCTAGGGATAAATGAAACAGTGATAAATCTGTTGTTGTTACCATCATCCTGAGAAAAATGATAGGAGAACCACAGGAGAAAAATAGATCACAAAAGAAGAGACTGCCTTGGGACTAAACATCGGAAATGTGTAGCATACTTTCGTACTAGAACATAATACATTTAGGACTAAGATGCAGCATTGAGCAAAGGAGACTGAAGAAACAGAACCTAAATATTTTATCAACAACAAAAAAGTATGTCTTAATACCATATAGTCAGGGACTGGGAATCTAGAATCTCTTTAAAATTTGGAAGAACCATGTCATTTGTCCAAGAACATTTATAAGAACTGTTATGATAATTTATCCAAGGACAATAATTTTCATTTGAAAAACTTCTTTTTAAAAAATGATTGCCAAGTACTTTACAAACATTGAACTAGGTCTTCTTATGTGTGTCTTTTGACTTTCTAAGTGAAAAGAAGATGTATGTAGTAAAATGCTGAGGAACCCAAAAGTTAACAAGCCTAAGGTTGAGCTGTCCTTTTCCATTGCTTTCCTAGCAGGCAAGACAAAAAGACCAAACCAACTAACTAGGCCCTAAAGGGGAAAATGGGTATACCTGAAGGCAAATCCAATTGGATGGATCAATGCATAATAAATGAATGTTAAATTAAATTATGGAGGATTGGAGTGTTATGTGTCCTTTTCTTATATACAGAAAAGAAGAAAACAAGCATTTATTAAGTACCTACAATATGCTTAGCACTGGGCTTTGTGCTTTAAAAAAGACAGGGAAGAAATATGGCATCCATCTTCAGAACTCCTTTAAAATTGTTCTCTTCAAGGTCACCAATGATCACATAATTTCCAAACCAAATGGTTTTTGCTCAGTCTTCCTCTAATATTTCTGTAACCTGGCACTACTAAACAAGCAATGAGCAAGCACTTATTTAATGTCCTAAGCATTATGTAACATAATGGAGATAAAAAGAAAAATTCTGGATATTTCTCTAGTTTACTCTCAAATGTTCAGGTATTGTCCCTTTAAAGGGCCTTCCCCATTACTTCTTACTAGTCTCAGCAAGGACTACATGAAATAGTTCTTTAATGAAGTGGAAATTAATATTCTTCCAGATTTGCCATAGTTGGTAGGCCCAGAGATGACAATAAATCCCAAATCATAATTATGCAATTAAAAAATTAGACAATATATTTACAAAATTCTAATTGGCTATTATCTGTCTTGATGGAGAAGGAACAGCAGGGAGACAGCCAGAAGAATATGGCATGTCTGAAGTTAAGAAATGAAAAAATATCTTATAGTTAGAAGTTGTCAATATAGTAAAAAACTGCAGTAAGGTTAAGGAAAATGAGGACTAATGAGGATCACTGGGTTTGACAATTAGAAAATCATCAGAAACCTCTGGGAGAGTAGTTTTAGTAGAATAATGGACTTAAAAAGAGATAGAAGAAAAAAGTAGTTAATGAGATCCCTAGCTATAGATCAATTTCTTTAAGTTTATCAGTGATGAGAATTAGAGAGAAAGGGATACAAGCAAAATAGGCTACTAGGGTCAGGAAAAGGGATTTTTTTTATTTTTAGGATCTTGGAGATTTGATCATTTTGTAGACAGACAGGATGAAGTTAATAAAATGGGAAATATTGAAGATATCTCCAACAGAATGACTTTTTGAACCAGATTCTGGAGGAAACTCGATGGCATGAAAACAAGAACAGAGACTGATTGTTAATAAGAAATTAGGACTGTATTTTCTTCTTTGAACAGAAGGAAGGAAAAGAGTATGTGAAATTGTAGGGAATGGAAGAAGAGGGAATTCACAATTCATGGCTTTGATCTTCTCAATAGCTTGAGAATTTAGGTCATTCATTATACATGTAGGGGAGAGATGGTTACAATAAAATGGAGAAGAAGAAAATGTTTGGAAGAGATCTTGTGGTCAATTAGAGAATCCATAAAGGTAGAAGAAAAAGAGTCTTGAACTGCTAGCAGCAAGGGCCAAATGAAGTTATATAACAAATTAATAGAGTCATGTCAAGTCAGGTCAACAAGCATTTATTAAATATCTAATACATTCCAAGCATTGTACTAAATGCTAATGTTATAAAAAAAAGACAAAAAGTATCCGCTTTCAAAAAAATTAGAAATTAATAGGGGAAACAACATACTGTGTGCCTGTAAAATATATGCTGTGTAGATGGAAGGTCATTTCAGGGGGTCAGAATGAGTACTAAGGGGAATAGGGGAAGGCTTCTTACAGAAAGAGGAATTTTAACTTAAATCTGAAGGAAGGAAGCAGAGACAACAAGAGAGAGAACTCTAGACATGGGGGAGAGCCAGTGAAAATTCACAAGGTCATGAGATGGAATGTCTTGTGAGAAAAACTGCAAGGAGACCATTGTCAATGGATCATAGCGTATATGCAAGGGAATAAAGTATAAGAAGCCTGGAAAATTAAAAAAACAACAACAACAAATTATACAGTGCTTTAAAAACCAGATAATATTATATTGGATCCTAAAAGTTACAGAACTAGAATTTATTGAGAAGAGGAGCAACATAATCATATCTGTAGTTTAGGAAGCTCATTTTGATAGGTGGATGGATAATGGAATTGGACTGGGGAAAGAACTGAGACAAGGAGACCAAACAGGAGGCTATTGCAATAGTCTGATATGAGGCTATGGAGGACAGGGACAGTGTTAGATGAGAGAAAGGGGTGTGCATATAATGGTAGAATCAAAGACATTGCAACTCATTAGAAAGGGGAAAGAGTGGCTGCAGAGAGTGAGAAGCCAAGAATTGCACCCAGGTGTGAGCCTGGGGGACTGTGAGGATGGTGGTGCCCTTGGTAATAATAGAAAAAGTGCGGGATTAGAAAGTGGGGAAGAGTTTAGATAGAAAAATAATGAGTTCAGTTTTGCATGTGTAAAGTTTAAAATGTCTATAGGACCTCAAATTGAAGATGTCCTAAAGGCAATTGGAGGTATGAGATGGAGGCAGCAGAAATATTAGGGCTGGATAAATAAATATGAGAAGCATCTACACAGAGATAATCACTGAATCTATACAAGCTGATGAGATCAACAAGAGAAATAGTACAGTGAGAGAAGAAAAAAGGGCCCGAGACAAAATTTTGAAGTTCATCCATAGTCAGTGGGCATGACCAGCATCTGAAAAAAGAGTAATTATAGAGGTAGAAAAAGAAAAAGGAAAAGAACGGGGCTAAAAAGACCACGAAAGGAGAGAGTATCTAGAAGGAAAAGGTGATGTATATTATGAAAGGCCACGGGTCATTAAATTTGCCAATTAAGAGATCATTTATAACTTTGGAAGATAGGTTTCACAAAAGAGAGGAGAAAGTGGATGATAGCTAGCAGGGATGGTTGTATAAAGAGAGTTTTTTTTTGAGAAAAAGAGAGAAATGAATGGGTATGCTTATAGGCAGCAAGGAAACAGCTTTTATAGAGAGAGATTGAAAATCAGTAAAAGATTACTGATGATAGAGCGAATGGTATTCTAGAAAAGACTAGATATAAAGAGGTTACTTGTCCACACAGAGAGATTTGCCTTTGCAAGAAGGGCTACCTCTTCACTTCAGGAATAAAGAGATAAATATTAAGACTGGAGGAGAGCCTCTGAATGATATGAGATGAGAGTGGGAAGCAAAGAGAGATCTCTTTGTGAATGGCCTTAATATTTTCAGTAAAATATGAGGCAAGATTCTAAGAGAGGATTTGGGAGGAGCCATGGGAAGTCAAAAGCTCAATTTTATCAAGTTTTCAGGAATGAAAAACATCTCAACAGGCTGGAACTATGGGCCAAAACCAATATTCTATTCGGTTCAACAATTATTTAATCATTCTCTTTACTATGTTCAAGGTACTATACAAGATTAAGAGGAAATTACCCCCAAATGAAACATTCATTGCCCAGCAGAAGCTTGCATTTTCCTGGGGCAATACAGCAAAGATAAGTAAATAAGTAAATAAAGCTTTAGAAATTCTTTCAGGAGTTAAAGAGGACTCATAGTGGGGGAATCTGCAAAGATTTTAGGTAGAAAATGGTACATGAACTAGGGTTTGAATGAATTTGGAGATTTAATAAGGGAGAGGGGATTCCACAAGGGAGAGAATAAAGGTGAGTCCATTCCAGGTATGGAAAACCAATTATATAAAGACACTGGAGGGATGGAGCCAAAATAGCAGAGTACAAAGAAGCAGTACAGTCTAGTCATTCCCTACAACTACTCTAACAAAGAACAATAGATAGTCATTGAGAATTTTCAGTAATGACATGGACACATTTGCATTCTAGGAATATCAATTTGGCAACAAATATGGAGTCTAGATTAGAGAAGGGAAAGTCTTGAAATAAGTATGCAAATTGGGAGGCTATTACAACAGTCCAGGTGAGAGGTGATGAGAATTTGAATTATGAGAGATTATTTGTATAGAGAAAAGATGAATGCAAGAGATATTACAGAGGCAGAATTGAGATGACATGACAACCGATTGGATAGAGGAAGCAGTTTGAAAGAGTGGGAAGAATCAAGGATACATTCAAGTTTTAGAACTTTCATCATCACAAAGATCAGAAGAGGTAAGATTTGAGAGGAAATAAAATATGTTCCATTTTGAACCTGGTAAGTTTCAGATGACTACATGGAGATGTCTGGCAAGCAATTGGTAAAGAAGGACTGAAGTTCAGGAAAGAGACTGGTGTTGGAATGCAGAGATTTGAAGGAATATGTTTAAAGATGATAAACAAGCCAGAAAACTGATGAAATTAACAAGGGACAAAGTTAAGATCATTGTACTAGTTGGTACAGTAGATAAAGTGTTGAGCCTAGAGTCAGGAAGAATCATCTTCCTGAATTCAAAACTAGCCTCATACACTTTCTAGTCAGGTAACCCTTGAGCAAGTAATTTTACTCTTTTTGCCTTAGTTTCCTCATCTGTAAAATGAGCGGGAGAAGGAAATGGCAAACTACATTATTATCTTTGCTAACAAAACCTGAAATGGGGCTACAAAGA
The DNA here is from genome assembly GCF_016433145.1 of Gracilinanus agilis. NCBI lineage: Eukaryota > Metazoa > Chordata > Mammalia > Didelphimorphia > Didelphidae > Gracilinanus > Gracilinanus agilis. The sequence continues at coordinate 256,449,414 of NC_058130.1, forward strand.
GTTGGACCCAACTAAAACAAATGAACAAAGATTAGAATGAAGAGAGAAGTCTGAAAATAAAGTCTTGAGTAATGTCTAAACTTATTAGGCAAGTGTAGTGTGATTCAGCTAAGTAGAAGAAGAAAAAATAAGTAGATAGGAAAAGAACCAAGAGAGATCAATATCGTAGAAACTGAAGGAAAGAGGTATACCCAGAAGGAAAGAGTGGTCTACAATATCAAATGCTGCAGAAAGTGTAATAAGTCAGAGAAAAAAGGCCATTTGATTTAGCAATTAAGAGTTCCTTGATCACCTTGGAAAGTTTAGTTCCAGTCAAGCACTGGGTTGGGAAGTCAGATTACAAGGGATTGTAAACTGAATGGGAGGTGAAAAAATGGAGCTGATGACAGTAAATGACCCTTTTTGGAATGGAAATTAATGTAAATTCCTGCACTGAAGTTGAAAAAAGCTAACTGTACAAATCTAGAATTGAGGGTCCAAACTTGATATATAAATTGGTTTGTATAAAAAACCAATATGGCTGTCTTAGTCTATCATAAATTCAAGATAAGTAAAAAATACAATATAGTTATGGAATAAATTGATGCAATCTTTAATGCAAAATTAAGAGAAATGTAATACCCAAATTAAATGAGGTTTAGCTGGTGAAAATACATTAGAATTGTGTTTAGTTGTGGACACAACACTTTAAGAGGGACAATTATAAAGTAGACTGTGTCCATAGGAGGGTGACCAAGATGACAAGGAATCTAGAAACTTCATTTAAAGTATGGTTGAGGTAAATATGTACTTATTTAGTCTAGAGAAAAGTCTATTTGGAGACAAGCAAGGTAGATGCCATCAAATATTTTCAAGGCCACCATGTGGAAATGTATGTAGATGTATTCATATTGCTCTGAAGAACAGAACTAAAACCATTAGGTGAAATTGTGAAGAAACAGATATTGATTCTTTTTTTTTTTTAAACAATTATTGTGGTCCCAAAACAGAATGCTTTGCAAAATAATCAGCTTCCTATCACTAGAATATTTTATGAAGACATAAAATGAATTTCTGTTATGAGTTGAAGGTTGGCCTCAATGACATCTAAAGTGTCTTCTAATTCTAAAATTCAGAGAGTGTGAGTCTAAATCAGGCATTAATCTCATTGAACCAGTAATACATTGAAACCTGACTTTTCTGCCTTGTATAAATTAAGGTTTCCTTAGTTTAGCTGGGAAATAACAAAATGGAAAAAATATGCAGAAAAGGATCACTAATGCTAAACATATAAGACACGGGTGAATTGTTCTTTGAATGATAGACAGAGGTTTCTTCACATTACCTACCAAAGCTAGATTAAAAATAATAGGATTACCATTGAGAACATTTTTTCCTAAATAGCCCAAATATGTCTAGAATATAGTTAACCCCAGAAAATATGTGAATATAATGATTATCTTTCAAATTTCATGTGTTTATGTGACAAAAAATCTAAACAGCCCAAGGAAAGCAATATCTCCACTGTACTACAGTACATATTAAAAATACATATGCAATTTGAATTTTGTTTTGTTTTCTCAGATGCAGCTGCACTTGGGGAAAAAATAACTGATGTGCATTTCACCCTGAAGGATTCCCCACTGTGCCCCTAGGAAAGTTTTGTGGTATATTATGATATATCTTAATTAGTGACTGAATGCAATAGATGATAGATAGATAAATAGATGGATGGATAGATAGATGGATAGATGGATGAATTAGAGAGAGGTAGAGACATCATTGATCTCTAATGCAAGGGCCCAGAGACTTACCTTTTCACCCTCTTGACAATAACCAATTGGCAAATTCTCCCCAGCACAACAGTACTCCTTTCATTCATTATTGCTCAACATTCTCCCACTCTTCCTCCTCCTTCCTCTGACATCTGAATGTCTCAATTGGACATGACTGAACAACAAAATGTTTTTACATAGATTTTTTTTAAACCCTTTACTTCGGTGTATTGTCTCATAGGTGGAAGAGTGGTAAGGGTGGGCAATGGGGGTCAAGTGACTTGCCCAGGGTCACACAGCTGGGAAGTAGCTGAGGCCGGATTTGAATCTAGGACCTCCTGTCTCTAGGCCTGACTCTCAATCCACTGAGCTACCCAGCTGCCCCCTTTACATAGATTTTTAATACTTTTTTTTATATATTACTTTGACCTGATGAACGGTCTCTTGTAACAAAGTTGTTGTTGTTCATCCTTCATTTAGAGCTAGGTCAGACACTGAAGATCCCAAGGTCATCTAGCACATCCTAGGCCATTGCCAGTTGTCTTGACTTTTGCTTTGCCAATGGACTTTGATGACTTTGGAAAAGAGAGTAAGGCTGACAATTTCACACAACTCTGCCTTACTTAAATCCAATTCCCATGCAAATCAAGACATCACTCTGTGATCTTATTGGTCCTGTTAGAAAATGAAGCCAGTTTGATGGCCATTGGAAGCAATTATTGTCATCTGCCTATTCTATTGTGTGTGTGTGGAGCATCTTCAATGCTTAGAGAAGACACCAGCCACAAGTAAGAGTTGGATGAAAGGCGAATACCAAAGGTGAATGAGGTGCTAGTCCTCCATGAATATCCCATACATACTTGCAACAAAGGAAAATAGGTAGAACTAATAATATAGTGTTCTCATCTGAAAGTGCATGTAGCATTTCAAATATGCAGTATCCCCACTTTTCTATTTTTTAATTAAAAGAAATCTATATTCTCTTCTTCTTACCTTCCACTCATTTAAAAAGGAAAGAAATTTTTTTCTTACAACAAATATGCTTGCTCAGGCAAAACAAATACCCCCAAAGGATGTACACAAAAAAGCCTCATTCTGTACTCTGAACCTATTGCTTCTATGTAATTAATAGCATGTTTTATTATTGGTCCTCTGGAATCAAGAATAATCATTGTATTGATCAAATTTCTTACAACTTTCAGATATGTTTGTTTTTACAATGTTGTCATATAAATTGTTCTCTTTGGTTTCTCTCATTTTATTCTTCATTCTTTTTTTTAAGTCCTCAAAATCATTCATTTTTATAATATTGATTTTATGGTATAAATAATTTCTGCTCACTTCATTCTGCCTTTTTGAAATTATCCATTTCTTCATTTCTTACAGCAAAATAATTTTCTATCACATTAGTCTATCACAACTTATTCAGTCATTCCTCAATTATTGGACATCCTCTAAGTTTACAATTTTCTACCATCACAAAAACAGAGCTGCTAAAAATGTTCTTAGTTCATAAATGACCTTTTCCTTTTCCTTTGATTTTTTTGGGTACAAACCTAGCTTGGTCAAAGGGCACAAACTATTTAGTAATTTTTATGTATAATTTCAAATCACTTTCCAAGTGTTAAAAATGTATTATAGTGTAACTGTTACACTGTAACATAAGTCTATCTTAGCGTAATTTTAACTGAAAGGAAAAGACTTAAAGGAGGAGGTAATATTTCAAGATGGTGAACTTAGGCCCAGAGTATTATGTATGGACTTTTCAAAATCTTGATGTTGAATGGGCAGTCTCAGCAGGTATTACATCAGAGACACAGCTTGAGCTTTCTCAGAAAGACTTCACTATCCCTGGTAAAGGAAATTCTTGAGAGAGACCCAAAAGATACCTGATTGCTTTCCTGAAGGAAAGAAGTGAAGGAGATCTAAGGAGGGAAGAATTTTTAGTTCCCTTACCCGTAGGCAGAAGCAAAGAAGAAAGCAGTTGTTTGTTAGCACTAGAGCACAAAGGACAGCAACCAATGATTCTCAGTAAAGAGAGCATTGCAAAAATGAGCCTATGGGAGAAATAAAGAGGAGTGAGTATTACTGCCAATATTCTGTGGGACCTTCTAGCAGATCAGGTGACTTTGAGAAGAGAAATTATACCCAGGGGAAATTCCATGATTTGGAAAGGGAAAATTGCATTGTCAGGATTCTTAGGCACCTTCTCTAATTATGGTTGGGTGTATGGGCTGTTCAGAGAGGACTAGCACCTCTGGTGTGAGAGCTTACTAAGCTTTTTCCAAGTCTATTCATTCATCTTTGGTGTCCACTTCTCACCCAACTCTCACCTGTGGCTCCAAGAAGATATAACACTGCCACACTCCAGTGGCAGGTTGAAAATAGCAGTTAGGACTTAAATTCATCAATGACTTAGGAAGATGTCTACCCCAAGCTTCCTCTGGCAGAATGGGCAGATGAGAACAATTAATTCCAGTGGCCATGGAGGTGGCTGAGGAGTTGTGGCACACTTAGAGCTTAGTCAAACATCAAAGAAGGCAAGGCCATCCACTGCATCCTGAGCTCTCACTAATCATTCTGACTTTTGTCTTGCCACTGGACTTGGATGACTCTTATAAAGAGTGAGGCTGATGACTTCCTGTAATTCTGCCCCACTTAAATCTAATTCTCAGGTGAGTCAAGACATCACCCATGATGTCACTGGTCTTCTTTGAAATCAAAGGACAAACTAATTGTGGGCATATCTCAGTGATAACTCCTGAAAAACCAAGCCATAGTACAAGAGCTAGGGAAATCTTGAATGTTTATTTTTCCCCTACCCACTTAATTTACTTTCCCAGTGATCTTAGGTGCCATAGACATAGTTGGTACTTCTCTGTTTGCTAGTGTTACCCTTCTAATACTAGGTGGGTATGTGATGGGACTTTCTGAGAAAATTTAAGGTGCAGGTCAGATATAACACCTGCTGAGTTTCTTCCACTTCAATATTAGAGGTTTGAAAAACCCATATTTAACATTCCATGCCTCCATTCACTATCTTGAAATCTATCTTCCTTCAAGTCTTTTCCTTTTAAGTTAACATTGACCTTGGATCTGTGCTACACTATAATATACATGTAACACCTGGAAATACTATAAATATACTATATACTATAAATAGCTTTCTACTTTAATTTATTCCCTTGTGATTAGCTGTGGTGTATAAGCTATACAAAAGGAGGAAAGAGAAACATTTTAAAGCATTTAAAATAGCAAGGATATTGGATGCATGCTGGTGTTGGCTATTTTAGGAGGGAAAGGATGACTTCTTTAATTCTGAAAGCATTTGTTGAGTAGCTTCTGTGTGTAGAACAATGTGCTAATCATGGTGGGGGTTGGGGAAAGAGATTAAAAAGGAAGGAAGGGAATAAACATTTCTTAAGCACATACTACTCTAGGATGGGCACTGTGCTAAGCCATGGGGATACAAACACAAGCCAAAAGATAAATGGTTCATGCCTTCAAGGTTTTACATTCAAAAAGAGGGAAATGAAAAGTTGAAGGTGAGGAAAAGAGAGAGAATGATAAGTACCTGGCATGAGGAAATGGTTTTTGAAGTCAAAATTCAGAAAGTAGGACTGGGAGGGGAATAAAGATAGACCAGTCTGGCCTCTTCCACAAAATGGAGACTCCAAAAGAAACTCACCAATGAGAGAAGGAGGAAGGCCTTATAGAGGGATATTTTAGCTTGAGAAGACCAGGAGGGTAGTTGAAGGTTGAATAGTGAAGAGGTCTCAGATGCTGAGGGAAGTTCCACAATGAGAGAGTATCATTTTAAAGTTCAGTAGCCAGGAATAGGGCCAGGAGAGGATAAACAAGCACTGTCCTTGCTCAATAGCCTTTTTAGCCTTCTCTTGTCAATACAGCCATTGCTAATTACATAGACTAGAGAAATATGATAAGAAGAGGTAAAAATAGCTTCCTTACCAGATCCTTCTCAGTGTGAGGAAATAGAACCCTTGGGACATTTGCCTACTTGTAGGAAAATAATAAGATTTCAGAATTAAAGGGGCTTTCTGACCATGAGTTATCTGATAGTTAAAACTTAATAAACGATATCATTTAAGTAAAGAATCAAACAGAAGAGTGCTAATATGAGTCCAAATAACAGACAAGTTCTTAACCTGAGCTTGATTACCTAATAGTGGAGCTAGGTTAAACAAAAGTGTCTTTTGGTCATTGACTTGGATGTCAAACTGAGAAAAGCTAAACAGTTTTATTGTTATTGGCTGACCCAAGAGAGTAAAGTCTTCTCTGTAAGCAAGAGGATTGTTCATTAGAGCACTGCTAGTAGGTGGAGGACAGAGTAGAAGTTAAGCCTAATGTTAGCACCTCAGCTGAAAATTTTTGAGAGGTTGATGCTAAAAGAACATGCTTAGCTATGCAATACCCCCCCCCCAAAAAAGGAAAAACATCCTTGTGCTTTTGTACAAGTTCCTATCAATTGGAAAATGGCTAAATAAATTATAAATTGTGCAAGTTAATGGCATAATATTGTACATTAGAAATGGCAAAGGGGATAGCTTCAGAGAAAATTGGAAAGACTTGCATAAACTAATATAGAGTCAAGTGAGTAAAACCAGGAGAAAAATGTAGAGCGTTGAAAATATAAAGACAAACTTTGAAAAACTTAAGAACCTTGATCAATACAATGAGCTACTAAAACTATAGATAAATTGATGAAGAATATTATCCACCTTCTGACAAAGAAGTTATGGACTCAGGGTGCAAAATAAAATAAACATTTCTAGACATGATCACTCTATAAATTATTATGCATATTTATTAATTTTAAGGGACTTGTTTTTCATTTTTTGTCATATGAGGAAGAGAAAATTAATACTTGTTCATTTAAGTTACATAAAAAGAAATAAATACTGACTTAAATAATTGAATTGGTGATAACGGATCATTGTTAGGCTATGTCAATTTAATAAAAATGACAACCCCACAGCACTAAATTTATTTATTCATTTAGTCCTATAAAAATCAAAACACTAAAGCATTACCTTTTAGAGCTAGAGTAAGTAATAACTAAATTCATTTGGAGGAATAAAAGATAAAGAATGAGAAAGGGAAAAGGGGGAAAATGGGAAAGGGACCTAGAAGGGCTAGATCTTGAACTACAAATCAGTGATCATAAAAAAATATTTGTCACTGGTCCAAAAAATAGAAGTTTATCAGTTGAACAAATTAGGTGCAAAAAACCCTAATACAAATACAAACATAGTAGCAAAGTGTTAGATTAATATAAAGGCCCCAAATGTAGGTTGGGGTACTGACTAGAAATTAGACAAAATCTGTGGGTGAAACTAGAAACCAATCTGTCACAAAGTGGGTTTAGTTTTATCCATAAATAATCATAAATACAAAAAAGTACAAGAAGAGGGCATAGATACAAATTGTGTTTAGAATCCCAAGAAAGGAAAGATCACATCTGACCAGAAATTGAAAATATTCTACATTATTTTAAGAACTCTTGCTATGCTACTAAAAATATGTGTACTAAAAACAAAAGGTCACAGTGATAGCCAACATAAAGACAAAAGGAAAATTTAAAGCATTTTAAAATAGCAAGAATATGAAACTGTTGATAATTTGTTTTGGGTGTCAGAGTTCACCCATTCTTCAAAATTGAAAGAATTTGAAAAAACAAGCAACACCTTTAAAATAATTGTGGGTGATTTGCCTGTAAACTTTGTCTGAGGCCAAATGGTGCTTATTTTATAAAGCTAGCTCTATTTCGGGTTTCCGTAGTGGATGTAAGAATTATAATCAGTTCTTTTGCTCATGGGTTTGTCTATCTGTGATCACAGCTAGCTTAAAACACTAGTCTCTGATAGCCAGAAGGAAAATATTCTTTTGAAAGATTTCAGGAATTCATCATGTTATAATTCAGACTCAGAACACATGTGGTAGCTACAGTATTTTTCACTTCCTCTAATAAGATATGACTTTGTCTAAATTTTTTTTTTAATCATTGCACTACAAAATTCCAGTGTGGCTAAGAACTTTTTTTTTCTTACTGCATTATACCTGCAGCTCCTAACTTTTCCTGTAGTCTCTCAGGATTTCTGGGATAAATGGAATGTTCAAGAAACAACCTTTTTTTTCTAAAATCTTTTATGATATTTCTGGTTAGGCAGAATTCATATAAATACGGGCTTCTCTGGCTGTCAGTAACTACTTTGGACCTTCAGATTTCAGTCTTAACAAGCTGCCATTCCAAAACTAGCATGAGATCTACCCTGAAAATGTGGTTTTACAGCTAAAGAAAACTTAGCAATATTTTGACAAAATACTGTTCTATACCAAAAAGTCCAGATGCTATTTCCACAACACAAAAGGTAACAAAACAATACTTGGAAGGAGGAGCAATGTGTCCTAAATCCACTTGAGGGTAGGGCTTTGCAACATTTTTCCCCCTTATTTTAATTGCCAATTCTGTGAGATAGAAAGAATTGTTTGTTTGTGTGTGTGTGTGTGTGTGTGTGTGTGTGTGTGTGTGCATGTGTGTGTGTGTGTGTGTGTGTGTGTGTGTGTGTGTGTGTGAAAAAGAGTGAGAGAGAGAGAGAGAGAGAGGGAGAGTATATTGTCATAAAATAAGATGTAGGATTTACTAAAAACAATTGGCAAGCAAGATCCTCTTCAGCAGGACTGGCCTCATTTATAGGCAGAGTAGACTGTCACCCACATGATTTGATTTGAGTGGCACTAAGAGGCTTCACTTGGCCCAAAGTATCTCCCTCACCAGCCTACCTAAATCGATAACTATGGAATCATTCCTTTGAGTTAAGGTACTTTCTTCAGGATCTCCCTGTTAACTGAAAATAAGTATATGCTATTTTGGAGAGATAACACATCTGATATGCATTTTTCAGGGAAGGTAATTGTCATCTAGCAAAAAGCAGACCCTTGTGGACCTGAGATGAATAACGTGGAATAATAAATCTCCCTGAGGCAGGCGAGGGATTATGGACTATGATGGCAGTGCCAGGGAAAGGCCAGCAAAGGCCATAATTAAGGCAGAGTTGATCAGAGCTATGCTGGTTCTAAATTAGGGATGGAAGGTTATGGAGAGGGCACTGACAAACTTCAATCGGTTCTTGCAGCTTTTTAGCATTACAGAAGCAACAGAATTTAGCTCTTGGTTAAGAAGAATAATTAATTAAAATAGGAAGCTGGGGGGGGGCAGCTGGGTAGCTCAGTGGATGGAGGGCCAGTCCTAGAGACAGGAGGTCTTACATTCAAATTTGACCTCAGACACTTCCTAGCTGTGTGACCCTGGGCAAGTCACTTAACTCTTACAGCCTAACCCTTAGCATTCTTCTGCCTTGGAGGCAATGCACAGTATTGATTATAAGGCAGAAGGTAAGGGTTTTTAAAAAATGGGAAACCACAAAATGGAAGTTTTGGATGAGCTTTTCCACCATCACCCTGCGTCCTTTCATCCTGCTCCCAACTTAAGCAACCTTCCCAGAAGTTTCCTTATACCTGGGTCCCGCACCTCTCCCCTAAACTCAAAGCATGCTTTGTACCTTTACCCTGGGTGTGATTTATCTTATGAATTTTACAGGCTATTCAGGGAAGATTAGTACCTCTGGTGTGAGGGTTTGCTGAGCCCTTTTTAGGGCTGCTCATCGACCTTTTTTTTTTTTCATTTGCCACCAGATTTCAACTATGGTACCAAGAAGCTGTTGCTCTCAAAAAGCACCTCAGCCACACCTTAGTAAACCATCTCTGTAGACCCATGGGAGAGAAGGAGATTACCTATAGAGTCTAGACAGAAAAAGAGAAAATGGACTAGGGCAGAACCTTGGGGAATGAATGATAAGAATAATAAAGGAAATTGAGAAGGATAGGGCAGGCAGGGGGAAGAGAACCAGGAGAGAGTAGTTGCTTGAAAACTTGGCAAGGAGAGAGTATCCATAAGGATGAAGCGGTTAACAGTGTCCAAATGAAATGAATAGTTTTAACTGATTCTAAAAGGTTAAGAACTCAAAAAGACCATTAGATTTGGCAGTTTTAGAGATCATTAGTAGTTGGAAAGAACAACTTTAGTTGTGTGATGAGATCAAAGTCAGATTGCAAAGGGTGAAGAGTGAGAGCAGAAAAAGTAGAGCCTGAATTTAGACAGTTCCCCCAACAAGATTATCATTGAGATGGCAAGGGAAGAAAGAAGATAAGAGCTTGACAGTTTCATTTCTTTCTTTCTTTTCTTTTCTTTTCCTTTTCTTTTTTTTTTGTTTTAGGATGGAGGACACTTTAGATTGTTTCAAATAGAAGGAAAGGAACAAATAGGGAAAGATTAAAGATTCAAGAGAGAGAGAGGGGATGATTAAGGATGCAATTTGTTGGAGAAGATTGGAGTAGGAGGGAAGAAGGGCATGTTTGGAGGGGCAGATCTTCACAAAGAAAAAGGCCCAATTTTTCTTCCCTTGTTGTCTTCTTCTTCTTCCTAGAAAAACATGCAGATCAACCCTGGACAAGTCACTAATCTCTGAATTTTAGTTTCCTCAGCTAGTTGGCACAGTGGTTGGAACACTAGTCAGGAAGTCCTAAGTTCAAATCTAGACTCAGACACTTGCAATGTGACTCTGGGCAAATCATTTAATGTCTGTTATCTCAACTATAAAATAAAGTATAGTATTCACAGGATTATTGTGGGAATCAGATGGAATAATTATTTGCAAAGCATTTAGCAGAGTACCTGGTACATAGTAGGTATTTAATAAACATTAGTTTCCTTCCTTTTTTTCTTCTCTCCTCACCTAAAATGATGATAATAATATAGGCAGCACTTAGAGTTGCTAGGAGTTGGTATAATGACTAAAATAATTAGCAAATCTTAAGTACCCGATAAATAAGATGAGTTATTATTACTGTTATCATTAATCACTAATATCAATATCATCATTATCATCAGACATTCCAGTATAATAGAACAACCTAAACATTATTCTGGGAAACCAGATTCTCCCTGCTTTTATCTGCCACTTTTTCAGGCAAGTTCAGAGTGGGAAAGAGAGGCTGATACTCCTATCAGGGCTATTATTAAATGCTGCTTTCTCATCCCATATATCAGCTACTCGTTCCATCCTGTTTACAATGATTATTTTAACCTTGCCTTCTCTCTTAGATACTACCAAAAATCCATTCCAAGGCCGAAGAGCAGTAAGGGCTAGGCAACTGGGATTGTGAAGCTAGGAAGTGTTTAAGGCCACATTTGAACCCAGGACCTCTGATATCTACCCTTGGCTTTCTATCCACTGAGCCACTTAGCTTCCCCTAAAATGATTATTTGTCATGCTTTTCAATAGTAATACTTAGAAATGCACCAAAACAAATATACTCCATTACTGAAGCACTATCTATCCAAACACAGATGAAAGGTAAGCCTATAGTAAAATTGGTCAGTTTTGTCTTCATCTCCCATCTCCTCTTCCTGTGCTTTTCCATCCCTTCTAATGTCAGTGACCTAGGAATTCAACCCTTTTATAAATTCAATTTGAGATAAAAAATTCTGTTATTTGCAAAGAACTGTGCTGTTAAAAGATATAAATAAATAGTTCCTGTCCTCATAATGTTTACTTTAGTTGAAGAGATCTAACAAATGAAAAACAGGTAGAAAATAGACAATAAAAAGTTCATGAGATGTGCCAACCAATTTCCATTCAAGATTTGAAGAAGGATAGGCAATTTCTGACTAGAGGAATCAAGAAGTCTTTATGGAGGGAGCTTTTGAAGGAGACTTTTAAGGATGGGTAGAATTTTTTTGAAGTTTTTGAATGGGTCTTCTCCATTCATGCCCAGGTTAGAGCTGCATTGGCCTCTTACAGGCTGACCTTTTTGCTGATTGACATGGTATGAAGGCTTTAATTGCTCTGTTTTCTGATCTGAGTGTATCCCTTCTTAGGCAGCCTGGTGCCTTTGCCCCCTCCAATGAGTTTACTATATTGGTTCTGGACTTTGTATGGATATTCCTTTAGGGCAGTGATTCCCAAAGTAGGCGCCACCCCCCCCTGGTGCAGCAATCCAGGGGGGTGGTGATGGTGACAGGTACATTTATCTTTCCTATTAATTGCTATTAAAATTTAAAAAAATTAATTTCCAGGGGTGCTAAATAATATTTTTTCTGGAAAGGAGGTGGTAGGCCAAAAAAGTTTGGGAACCATTGCTTTAGGGTTACTGCAGCACAGAACTCTGGAAGTCAAGCAAGAGACCGGTCTCAGCCTCTGCAGAAACAGAGACTACAGGTGTATACTACCATACCTGACTGATTAAGTAGAACTTCAGCAGTTATAAATGGGAAAGAAGGATATTGTTGGTATATAGAACATAAGTTTAGTGGAAAGTGTATTTAACTGAGAGCCAGGAGATGTGGGTTCTATTCTCCATCAAAGAAAAGCTGGACCTGAAGTCAGACATCTGCCCTGTTTTTTTTTTTTTTTAGTACGCATCCTTCCAGGATTCTCTTCTCCCACCCTGAAGAGGATACTCTCTCTGATCTTCCATTCTCCTTATCTTTGTTAAAATAGAAAATAATTTGGATCTGGAGTTAAAAGATCTGGTTTTATATCTCAGCTCTACCACTTACTATATGTTTGACATTGGGCAAACTGCTTAACCTTTCAGGGACTTAGTTTCCTTATCTGTAAAATGAGTTGATTGGACTGGATGACCTTTAATGTTTCATCCAAGTCAAAATCTATGATTTTGTGCTGTAATTTATACTTGTTGACATTCATTCACAAATGAACCTTAGTTCATTTGGTGTTGCTTCAATTAGGCATTTGCATTTTAAGCTTTTTTTCTCTAATTAAAGAAAAGCTTTAGCTTCCATCAAAGAATATGAAGCATTGGTAACCAGGTTAAAATTTTTTGTATATTTATTAGGGATTGGGGCAGGTCAACTGGAAATCACATCAGCAAAGCCAAAGGACCAAAAGAATCTCCAGACAAATAGGGAGGTGATATGCAAAATAAATAAGGAGATAGAAATAATTGACTTGCTCCTGATAGCTTTTTCACCTTACTCAGATATACTACCTTTAAGGTGCTTAACAAAGGGAGTATCTGTAATTTTGGAATTAATCTCTGTATTATATGAAAGTTTTTGGAGAAGGGGAAAGAGAGAAATTGTAGGAGTAGAGATCAATAAAAAACCATTGTCATTATGATTTTAAATAAATATTTTATTTACGTTTTTTCTTTTTCTTATGTCACTATAATTTCCCATTGACTTTCTTTCCTTTCTGAATAGAACCCTTCCATAAAACAAAGAAATAATTAAACAAAATGAATAAACACATTGTCCATATCTGATCACTTTCTTGCTTTAGGGACACATATTTCAGCATCAGTCTTCCAGAGCCAATATTGCTCATTGAATTGATCAGATTCTTGATGTCTTTCAGTGTTTTTTCACATTATTGTGATCATAAGTAGGTTATATCCAAGATTCTGTTCAATTAATAAATCTTCCCAAGTCTTTCCTAATTCTCCATTTAGTTGTTTCCTATGACACAATAACATTCCACTGCATTTCCATACCAGAATTTAACTATTTGTCAATTTCTCAACTATTGGTGTCTATCAACACCAACTTTGCTTCTAGCTTTTTACCACCAGAAAAAGTGTTGCTTTATATATTTTTGAATGTGTAGAAACTTTCTCTCTGTCTTGGAGCATCTTGAGGCATAAGTCTAGAAGTAGTATCACTAAGTTGAAAGAGATGTAAAGTTTAATGACTTTGCTAGTATAAATTTATATTGTTTTCCACAATGGTTAGACCAATTTGCAGCTTCACCAACAATGTATAAGAATGTCTGTCTTTTCGTAGACCTTCTAATAATACATTTTTCTTTCATCTTGAGAATATGATGGATATAAGGCAAAACTTCAGATTTGTTTTTAACTTTAAATTTTTTTTGTAATTAGTGACTTGGAACATTTCTTCATATACATGTTGATAGTTTACATTTTTTNATTGCATTGCTGCTGGTACAGAAGTCCATTACATTCGATTTTACCAAAGTATATCAGTCTCTGTGTACAATGTTCTTCTGGCTCTGCTCCTTTCACTCTGCATCAATTTCTGGAGGTCTTTCCAGTTCACATGGAATTCCTCTAGTTTATTATTCCTTTGAGCGCAATAGTATTCCATCACCAGCATTCCTCCTTTCTTGTAGTAAATCCTGGCTGAATGCTGCAGGGGTCAGGCAAGTGGGTGTTCAGGATCAGAGATGTGTTTTCTCCTGACCTTGAAGTGGATCCTGGCTGAATGCTTCAGAGGACAAGAGACAGATCTTTGGATTTGAGTTTGGATTGTATGTTTGGATGGGATGCAGGCTTCTGCTTCCTGGATCTGTATGGTTATTAAAAATCTGTATGGTTATTATCAAATCCAGCTGAATTCTTCATTATCTGCTGTCCTTGGTCCTGTTTATCAGGACTTAAACCAGTGTAGGGGTTCAGCCTGCAGAAACAAAGTTCTAGATAGACCTTGTGAATATTAGGTAGGTGTGCTTCTTAGACTCAGATTCTTGGGTCACTTGTTCATCATAAGAGTATCTCATAAGAGTACCTCTGAGCGGGGAAGTGTTGGGTGAGGTTTATTGGGAGAATGTTTCCTCTTGGGGGGAAGCAGTGAAGTCTAAAAATTATACCATGTTTTAGAATAGAAAGAGGCTTCCATCACTGGCTTTTTCTGAGACTTCAAGCTTCTGGGTTTATACTTGCATTCCATTATAGCTGAAGAGGAAGGAAGCTGTGAGACAATAATGGAACAATGACTGAAGTCTGTACAAAATTCAATGGTGTAAGTGCTGGCCCACCTTGGCTTCCTGATCTTTAGGGATCTCCACATGTTTTTCCAGAGCTCCAATCTTAGCACTCAGATGCTTGGTATAATCGTCAGTTTGTTAGCTTTAGGAAATGGATCTTTACTTTCCTTTAAGAAATCTATTTCATAAGTACAAGATGATAGAGGCATGCTTTCAAAATAGTTTGTCTGAAAAAAGATCTGGAGAGATTGGAGGCTCAGCGTGAATAAAAAGTGTGACATGGTAATCCATAAAGCTATTTACATCTTGTACTACATTAAGAGGGGCATAGTATGCAGAAATAAGGATGTGATAGTTCCACTCTACTCTACTCTGGCCAGAACACAGCTGGATTATTGTGTTCATTTCTGTGCAACACATTTTAGAAAGGACATTGAGAAGCTAGAACAGAGGTATCAAACATGGCCAATAACTCTCCCTAAGACTGCTAGAATTAGATTAAAATGTAATTAGGAAAATTGAACAAAATAAATACAAATAAAATAGAACATGGATTACCTTCGTGTGTGGTTTTCCAAAACAATATGCAGCTTCAGGAGTCTTTATAAATGGTTTAGTGACCCTTATTTATATTTGAATTTATAAGGCTAAGCTAGAGAATGATGACTCCATGTCATATAAGGACTGATTGAAGAAACTGAGGGTATTAAGCCTGAAGAAGAGAAGGTTCAGTGGAGTCCTGATAGTCATCTTTGAAATATTTTAAAGACTGTCATATGGGGACAGCTAGATAGCACACTAAATAGAGTGCCAGGTCTGGAGTTTGGAGGAACTAGGTTCAAATCTGGCCTCAGATACTTTCTAGCCATGTGACCCTGGGGCAAGTCACTTTAAATCCCAGTTACCTAGTCTTTATTGCTCTTCTGTCCTATAATTGATACTTAGACAGAAGATAAGGGTTTAAAAAAAGATTTTTCATATGGAAGATGACACTCGTTCTAACTCCAGAGGAGTTAGGACAGGAACAGAAATACATGAACTTCATAGAAAGGCAGATTTAAGCTGGATGTATGGAAACACTCTCCATTCATTAGAGCCATCCTAGTCTAGAATAGATTGCTGAGGGAGGTAGTGATTTTTTTTCTCACTGAAGGCCTGTAAACAATGGCTGTGTAACTACTTTGATTCGTTTGTTAAAAATTCTTAAAAATTTATTTTATTTTAAAACCCTTGCCTTCTGTCTTGGAATTAATACTGTGTATTGGTTCCAAAGCAGAAGAACAGTAAAGTCTAGACCAGCAATGGCAAACTTTTTTAGAGACAGAGTGCCCAAACTGTAACCCTCATACCACATGTGAGCTTCCTGCCTTGCCCCAGACAGGAGAGGAAGGAAGAGCTCCCATTGGGCTGCTGGGCAGAGGAGCAGATCATGTGAGAAATGTCCTCAGATGTGGATAGAGAGGGAGAGGGGAGCAGCCCCCTTTGGCACATGTACCATAGGTCTGCCGACACAGATCTAGGCAATGGGGATTAAGTGATTTGCCCTAAGGATTACACAGTTAGAAGTGTCTGAGGCCACATTTGAACCTAGCACCTCCTGTCTCTGGATCTGACTCTCAATCTGTTGGGCCACTTAGTTGCTTCCTGATTTCTTACAGTGGAAAATTTTTTGAAGTATTAGTTGGAAAAGATAGCTGTTTTTTCTAACTATGAAATTTAGAGTTCTTGTAAAGAATAACCCTGCCACTAATTTAAGGCATTAACCCCTTAGTTCTAATGGTTCTAGGGATGGATAATATAGGCAGTTTTCTAAGAGTATAAGTAGATCTGTAACTAGGCAAGACTAGGGCAGATTAATTTCAGAGAGAGGTATCACAGGAATATAGAGGAAAACTTGATTTGGATAGGGGCAGGTGGTGCAGAGGACAATAAAGTCCCAGTAGCATAAGGGGAGTTGAGGTCCTCATTGAAGAGCAATGCCTGTATCTCTCCACTTACCTGCTTTCCTCTGGAGTCTTGGCTTACTTCTTCACTCTTGTTCTGTTCTGCAATCTGTTTCTCAGTTCTACCTCCTACTGATCCAGTGTTCTGCTGGATGGCCAGAATTTCTGCCTAGTTACAGGCAAAGTATACAAGATACAGGCCTGGAAAAGGACATTTCAGTGTTGCTGATACATAGATCATATGCAGGAAAATATTGTAGAGGTAATAAAATATCTGTTGAAGACTATACTGTAATCCAGATTTGTAGAACATAAACACAACACATTATGTATCAGAATTGCATGAACTTGCCAGATACATATTATACAACCTTTCATATTAGAGCTGTGTTCAGGAGAACATCCATTCCCTTTATGATGAACAGCCATTCTTCCCCAAAAGCTGAATGTGGCCCAACTTCAGTAAATATTGCTGGTCTAAATGAGTAGCATGAAAAATAGTACAGTCTGTTGTCCCTGGGGCATCTTACAGCAGGATAATCTGAGTATTTCTGGAGTGACCATTGTTACTACTTAACATGTGGTGTCTACATTGTTGGTAGGGTAGCAGGTGTCATCGAGGTCACTGACATGACTTCCTAATCCAGTGGACATTCTAGGATTGAGTGCCATCTCCTGCCCTGAATGAATCAGGTTTTATAAATCACTTGGCTTTTGATTAATTCGGCTTATTTGTGCTAGGGAAAAGGGTTTTTTGGCTATTAGGATGATTCACTTCTAGAGATAAAATTTTTATAAAATAGTAGCTCCAAAGGTTTGCAGTATATACTGCCCTCCACCCTCAGTACATGGGGCTTAGATTTCACATTTCTTATGTATGCTCAATGCCATCTTGGGCTTGTAGAGCCTGTTACACACCACATTCAGAATTTCTTCTTTACTCAGATATCCAAAATCATTGTAGAGTGGTACTTTAGGGTCATAATGCAGCACAAAAACTGATCTTGGAATCATGAAGACTTGAGTACACCCTGCCTTGGTCTCTTACTAATAACTGTGTGACCCTAGGCAAGTTACTTAACTTCTCTGTGACTCAGTTTTCTGATCTGTGAAGTGAGGATAATAAGAAAACCTATTTTCCAAAGTTATTGTGACAATCCAATAAGAAAACATATATAAAACACATTGCTAAACTATAAGCTCTATATAAATTCTAATTATTTTTGTTGTTTCATAGTTATAAATTGGTAGGCTTTGGGATCTTTTCCTCTTATGGCATTGATTATTGAGATGAGGACTACTTCTATTATTTTATCAGTGTAGGGAACTCCTGGGTGAGGAAACTCATCCCACCAATATAGGTCAACTCCTTTTCTGTAAATTATAGTCTTACAGAGTTGCCTAGAGCAAAGGTATCACACTATCAGGCCACAAACAGTCAGCAACCCTCTAGTACAACCAGAGATTAAAATGTAATTGGGAAATTAAAAAAAAAATCCTTACCTTCTGTCTTAGTATTAATACTACGACAGAAGAGAGACAAGGATTAGGTAATCAGAGGTAAGGCAACCTGCCCAGGGTCACACAGCAAGGAAATGTTTGAGGCCAGATTTTAATCCAGGCCCTCCTGACTCTGAGCCTGCTGTTCTATCCACTGTGCTACTCAGCTGCTTCCATTGGGAAATGTTTAAAATAAAAGTATAGTATAACATGGATAATGTTAATTTGTGGTTTTCTAGACTGATATGCAGCTGGAGGGATCCATTTCTATTTGAGTTTGACACCAATGTCATAGGGCACTAAGAGACTTGACCAGGGTCACATAGCCAGGACATATCAGACAGGACTTGAACCTAGATTTTCCAGGTTCTAAGGGTAGATCTCCCCTTACTATACTACATGACTTCTTAGCATTGGTTGTATATAGTCCAAAATGGTTTGAATTCCATGGCAAATTTCTGCAGCCACTTCATCAATATTAAGGAGACTTCTGGGAATCTAAACTTGATTTCCTGAGGATTATATCCCCCTTATAGCCTACATAATTTCATGTAGACATTTACTTATAACTGAGCTATTAATTGCTCATGGTCAATAAGGACAGGAAAATTAGCTCAAAGCTACATTTACTTCCACCAGAAGAACATTTGTAGTGGAAGTACCAGCCTCTCAGCCTCATTTTATTGTGATAGTGGTAGTTCTTTCTTGGAAAAAATGGTCTTTACTCTCTGTGAGGGTATCGCAAAGGTTTTGGGTCTTTGGGACCCAAGAGATAGGACATTTATAACTATATTTGTTCCCTGATGCCAAGAATGAATGAATGAATGTTAAATTCATATTGGTTAGGACTACTTTCTGTGTCACATCATATTCTTTTTAGCATGTGTCAGAAAATAGGTCTGTGGGTTGTTCATACTTGAAAATGAGCCTCATACATGTAATCTTGAATGTTATGAGGTAAAAAAAAATGGCAATTTGTGGCTAGAATAACTGGTTTCACTATCAGTGAGCCCACCACTGACAAATTCAATTAGTGTCTGGTAGCCATTGCTCTCCTGTCCAAATTTTGTACTCATTTTTTCCAATATTCTCTCCTACTTTTTCCTAGATCAACTACATCAGTTCTGAGTGGTCAGGAGATTTTCTGATTCTTGTAGAGCTGAAGGCATAGTGATAGAAGATGGTTGTCTAGAGTCACTCTTGGATAGTCTGTTCATTGGGCTCTGTTGCAATTTCTCTAACTTCAGTACAAAGCTAGAGAATTTCTACACTTCCTGTTTTGAGGAAGCTAAGTACTTCACATACATGTCCTCTGGACTTCCAGTGTCATCTGCAAGCATTCTAGTACTTGGGACCTCAGGGCCTTAGATCTTCGAAGATCATATCAAAGAATACTCTCTAGTCAACACCTTGATGTTTCTCCAACAGTATCAATGTCCTACTACTCCTATATCATTATCAATGGCATGCTCTTACCAGGGCTCAAAGACTTCCTTTCCACATAAGAAACTGGATTCTCCTGAAAATAATTGTGTGTCCATAGTAGGTCTATTCTGGCTCTAGTGATTTATTGACAACCCATCCCATGTCCTGAACCTGTACTTCTGTTGGCAGCTGATTCCTGGCTACAGAAATGGCCATGAACTTTGTGGATTTATTTAGTATCCTGCTACTTAGCTGAAGGTATTAATTACCTCTCTTAATTCACTAATTTACAAAATTTTTTAGTCATTATGTATTCCACAAATAGGGATAATTCTGTTCCCTATTCACTTATTCTTAATCCCTCAGTATTTTTCTCTTATCTTAATTCTATAATTAGCATGTCTAATAGCCTGTCAAATAATAGTAATCCGAGCAAGTATATTCTTACTTTACCACTGAATTTATTGGGGAAAATTCCAGTCTTTTTTCATTATGCTTAATGACAGTTCTTGGTTTTAGATATATACTCTTGAGGAGGGTCTTTCCATTTCTGTGAAAAAAGATTTTCAGGTTTTATTAAAGAAAATAAATTATTATTTAATTTTTGTCAAGTACTTTCCCCTTCATGTATTGAAAAATGCTATTTTTGTTTTTTATATGATAAATTATAGATTTATCTTCCTAATATTGAATCATTTTTCATCTTAGGTGTATATATAGCTTTGTTATAAAGAATAATTTTTTAAAGCTATGTCACTAAAGTATCTTTATTAGATTTTTATTTTAAATATTTTTATCGGTAGTCATTAGTGATAGGGGCCATAGATCATTTTTATGTTTTAACACACTATTATGGATGTCCTTGCAATTGTTCATTATCATTTCTTGGAGGGGCATCTCATTATCATTGCACTATTTTCCCTCTAATCTTATGTTTTTATTTTATGTTCTTTTACTCCATATTATTTGTTGGAAGCTCCTTTTATTCATCATGAAAAAAAGCTATCTCTTGGTTTTTCTGTGATGTTTCTTGTGTGATAAATTCTTTCCTGGCTTTTCTTTTTTTCTTTGGAATTGTTCTTTATACTTGGTACATTTCTCACTGTTTTGAAGTGACTAAAGGAATCTGGGCTTAAATACCATTTTTCCAGAAGTCAATTTGTTTATAAAAAAAAGTGTCTTATTCCCTAGGAGTGCCTTAATATCCCCCTTAGCCCAAAATTCCTTCTCTGTGATGGGCCTTAGCTTATATAACAAATTCTGACTAGAAGGAGAGAGTTTTGTTGCTAATTTTCAAGTTTCTCCTTTTGTCTATCACTGTAGGGATTTAGAAAAAAATTCATGGTATCAGATAGCTTGCTCAATGTAGCAGCTACCTCAATACATTATATGAATGAATGAACATTTAGTAAATACCTACTATGTGTCAGACACTGTGCTAGGCACCAGAGATACAAATAAAAAAAGAAAGTTCTTGCCCTTAAGGAGCTTATAATCTAATGGGGGAAAGTCAGTATAAAAAAGAACACTGAAAAGCAGGAGGGATAAGGTATATAGAGAGGAGTGTGGGACAGAGGATGGTGAATGTTGGAGTCCAGGCCAAAGAGTATATCTGGTTGGAAATAGAGATTTGGCTGGTCTGTGAACTCTCTTTAAATAGAGCCTTGGGAGGAATTCTCTGCTTTGCCCTCTAGTCCTCCAAACAGGACAGAAAAGATATGAATATCAAAGATGATGTATTTTCTCAGGATGATGATGAGTTTCTTAATGAAGAGGTTTCCTGGGAGTATGATAATGGTGGAGTCTGGTCCAAGAGGTTCACCTGGTGGGAAATAAATGGATTATATACCACTTTAAAGAGTCCATTGTTGTTTAGTCATTTTCACTTGTGTCTGACTTTCTGTGTCCTGATTTGGGGTTTTCTTGAAAAAGATACTAGAGTGGTTTGCCATTTCTTCTCCAGTTCATTTTACATATGGGGAAACTGAGGCAAGCAGGTCCGAGTGACTTGCCCAGGGTTATGCAACTAGTATGTATCTGAGGCTGAATTTGAACTCATAAAGATGTCTTCTTTTTTTTTTTAAACCCTTACCTTCCATCTTAGAATCAATACTGCGTATTGGTTCCAAGGCTGAAGAGCGGGAAGGGGTTGTAGTTAAGTGACTTGTCCAGGTCCACACAGCTAGGAAGTGTCTGAGGCCAGATTTGAACCTAGGATCTCCTGTCTGTAGGTCTGACTCTCTATCCTGCCCCTAGAATCTGTAGAGATATGCAAAGTCCTTTCAATGGTGCCCTCATAGTCCTGAATTGATTGTACATAATAAATCCCTATCCTATTCTTGTGTGCTATTCTGATGTTGTATTTGCAGTAACTGTACTGACTACTGAATAGTGCTAAATAGTGCAGCCTTGGTCCTGCACAAAATTGGTGATTTCATAAAAACCCATAGAATGTAACTAGTGACTTATTATAGTAGTGCTGAGTTCACATGGACTAGGTCCAATCTGGAAGACTTCTCAGTAATAGTATTCGGCTTGTGCCTCCCCTTAGAAATCTCCCTTAGAACATGAGTTTCTGGCTTATATCTCTCAAGGACTCAGTTCTTCATAGGCAAAACATTTCTGCCAAGATATTAGCATACCATAAGTTTTATTAAAAGGCATGTGGAGAAGAGAGAAAAGAATAGTGAGCTCCTATAGCAAAAAATTATCTATAGCTCACATTCACGTGAAAGCCATTTCCTTCTTCTCTTCGGTAAAGGATCTATGGCAGTCTTTGAAAAAGCTTACTGTGTCAAAAAGTCAAATACCAATAGCTTGAGAGGAGTTGAGGGTGTTATTTATAAGCAATGCTGGCATTTTTTTTTATTCTTCTGCTTCTGGAGTTTTGGCTAACCCCCTTCCTTCCAGTCTGTAGTTCATCTCTCAGTTCTTGGAACTGTAGCTTCATAGCACTCTCAATGGCACTACCAATTTTGCTGCTCCTGGTTTAGTCCTGGAACTCCTCAACACAGCATTTTCCCGGAGGCTGCTATCTTTGTCTGTGCATTGCTTTCCATCTCACCACCAGAACCAGAAAGCCGTCTTTCATCTTTTCATGCTGTCAAAAACGGTTTGTGAAAGCCTACCTGGTCCCTTGTCATATATTAAAAAAACAAACCAACCAAAACCCTTACTGTCTGCCTTAGAATTAATACTAAGCATCAATTCTAATAGAGAAGAACAGTAAAGGTGAGGTTAAGGAACTTACCCTGGGTCACATAGCTAGGAAGTATCCGAGGCTAGATTTGAACCTAGATCCTCCCTACTTCAGATCTTGCAGTCTATTCACTATGCTACCCCCACTTTTTTTCTTCTTATACTTTTATGAACATTTTCATGTATTATTTTCACAATAATAATATTAGTGATGACACTGAGAATGAGAATTTGCATTTCTCTAGAACTTTATAATTTACAAAACACTTTTCAGACATCACACTGGTGATGTAGGCAGTCTGTCCTGACACCTTGTACTTGAGGATACCAAAGCAATTAAATAAAGTAAATGACAGTTAAACTTAAACTTGGATTTTCTGATGTGAAATTTAGTGCTCTTTTCACTAGGCAGTACTGCTGTGGTAATGACATGTCTACTCTCTGATAACTGTGTATTGGATAGTTTACTGTCAGACATATTCTCTACAGTATGTGACTAGAAAATGTCCTCTTCATTTACGGAAATATTTTTATAGCATATTACCATTAGATACTAACAAATTATTGTGTCTTTTTCAGAGTACTAAAATTCAGAGAAATTACTATTGAAAGGAGAGAAATGAATCATCTTTGTATATTGTAAGTTCCGTTTTATGACTGTTAAACTCTTAAGAGCTAGCTCTGTCATTTCCCTATTCAAAAAACTCTGTTGGATCCCTATTACTTCTTGTTGTTTGGTCATTTTCAGTTGTGTCAGACTCTTCATGATTCCATTTGGGGTTTTCTTGACAAAAATAGTGGAGTGAATTGCTACTTCTTTCTCCAGCTCCTTTTATAGGTGAGGCAGATAGTTAAGTGACTAGGACATAATAGGCACTTAAGTCCTTCATTCTTATCTCCCTCCCTCCTTCCCTCCCTTCCTCCCTCCTTCCCTCCCTTCCT
>NC_058130.1:256473388-256633532 GCF_016433145.1 Gracilinanus agilis
TTCCTTCCTTCCTTCCTTCCTTCCTTCCTTCCTTCCTTCCTTCCTTCCTTCCTTCCTTCCTTCCTTCCTTCCTTCCTTCCTTCCTTCCCACAAAGGAGTTACATATAGAGGCACAGATGCTGAGTGGAAGTTTTATGAGAAATCAGAGGGATGCATGGAGGAGAACTTCACAGTGGTGCCCAGTACAGCCTGTGGTGAGCAGCTGTCTGCAAAGCCTGCTTGCTGGCTGTTGAGAAAAAGCAGAGGTAGCTCAGAGACAGATGAACTACTACTGTGACAGAGACAACTGATTTGTCAGAAAGCCAAGAATAAACTCAAAGGCACTTTGTGGCCAAAACTTCCCAATCCTGTCTGGTCTCATTACAAGCTTTCTTTCCTTTAGAACTTGAGTCTTCCAGGGCATTGTGTTCCTCACTATTATTTTGGAAAGAAGACTTGAATGCTATGATGCTATGTACACATGTATGTGCAGCAAAAGTATTTACTCTTACTTTGCCAATGGTTTTATTCCCAATTCCATGTTTTACTTTCAAAATGTACATTCTTAGTATGTTTCGTTAGCTTGGTACAGATTTTGAATAATTTTAGAGAAGCCAAGTTGATCTTGGATGGTGTTTTGAGAAAATTAAGATTCTTTCCAAAATATTCCATGAAGAGCCTGACAATCTATGAGAAATTCTGGAGTAAAAAAATATACACACATATGTGTATATTGTTATAAGGAAAGAGAGGTATTTTCACTTACCTATTTATATATATGTACATATATATAAATATATACACACATACAAATAAACCTATACATACATATATATGTATATGTATGTGTCTGTCTCTCTGTAATTTTATTTTCCCATGAAGCCTGCAGCCCAGCAGGAAGACTTGAAAAATACTTTTGGGGGAGTAAAACAATTTTGGGGATATATATGTGTGTGTGTGTGTGTGTGTGTGTGTGTGTGTGTGTGTATTCATATAAAAACATAATGGATCTGGCATGTAGGCACTTCAGGAAATACTGTACCACAAATATATGACTTCACACATAAATCAGTGATTGGAAAGGGAAAAGGTTGGGGAGGGAAGGAGAGTGAGAAAAAGTCACTGTAGCCCAGTCACAGTATAACAAAGCTAGTTCTTCCAAGAGATTTCTGAATGATTAGGCATAGACTCATATGAGATAATTCTAGTAAAACATAGTCAAGGTGAAAGGAGAGTTAAGTAGCAAAGGACTCCCCTCCACCCAGGCAGGGCCCAAACAAACACAGAAATAAAAACCAGACTTGCCTGGTTTTTTTGAGCTGCCCATTTTTAGTACAGAAGTGGAGACTCTGAGTCAGATGACTAGTATTTGAACTTTCTCTCGTTAGAGACCTTCCTGACCAGAGAATTTACTTTACTCAAGGGTTTTCTGAAGTTCCTTGCAGTGAACTTAGCTCATCTCTAAATTCTGAGAATCTGATTATCCTTGGCTTTGAAAATACATTTGAAGGATGTTTTTTATTTTTATATCACAGCTGTTCCTTGAAACCTCCTTGAGACCGAACCTGCCTTTGTAACAGAGAAAAATAATGAAGCATAAACATTCAATACAGTGACCAAACCTGACAAGGCATTCACCAATCTCCTCTGGTAGTTGATTCTCTGTATTTCAGCAATATTGAAGGGGGCAAGTTTCATGAGCTGTTTCTGGAACCGTCATTAGTTTTTCAAACATCATTTTAGCTTCCCTTTAGTGACCTTTTCTTTTACATTGTTGTAATTGTATATATTGTTCATTTAGTTCTGCATATTCCAGTTTGCAATATAGTTCATACAAATTTTACTATTTTTACGAACCCCCCGTATTGTTTATTTCTTATTACAAAATAGTATTCATAAGGGATAAGGAATGGATTTGTGATTTTGCCGGTAGAGTGAACCCCAGGAAGGAGAGATTCCCTTTGCCAATGCAGTTTGGCTATTTCTCTGCAACTTAATCTTAATGAATTGCTTGGAGAACTGAGACTTTAAGTGATTTGTTCAATTTCACACAGCCAGTATGTGACAGAGGGAGGACTTGTACCCAAGTCTTGCTGGTTCTAAGGTTAGTGCTTCCTTCCTCCCTCCCTCCCTCCCTTCCCCCCCCTCTATATATGTATATATATAATGTATATATATGTATATGTATATAAAGATTTAATTAATGTAGCTTAGATTTTTTCACCCATTTCCCAATAAACAGACCCTGTTTCCAATTCTTTGCTATAGCAAAGAATGCCACTATGAATATTTTGGTTTGTATTGAAACTTTGCTTCTATCTTTTTTCTTCTAGTCTTTTGATTTTATTTGAGTATTGCTTCTTTCCTCATAGAGGAAACAACTTCTCTTTGGTTCATTCTATTTCAGGGAGTCTGATGTTTAAGGCAAAATTTTGTAGCTATTGTGCCAAGCTATTATCCCTTTTCCAATTCTTCTTTCCATATTTTCCATTTCTTTTTCCAATTTCTTTCTTTAGGACTCTTCATTTCACTTTAAAAATATTTTAAAACCAAAAAAAAAACCTCTTGCTTCATCTCTTTGAGGAAATCTAGTTGAATCTGTGCCAGCAAGCTTTGTTTTTCTCTAAGGTTTTGCTTGTAGATGTTTTAGAATCATCCTGGTCTTGAACTTTCCTACCACCATAACAGTTCTTTATGCAAAGAAACTTTTTTGTTTGTTTGTTCAACCTTGCAACTTTCTTCCTGATTTTGAACTCAATATTAAGACTAGGCTCTCAAACACTTCTAGAGGGAAGATTTGTTCACTTGCTGGTTCCTTGGGGATATTGAGTGTTGTGTAATTATTGCAGGATTTCAGGAACAGATTGGGGACCTGCAGTGCCTCTGAAGTGTTCTGATCCAGGGCAAAGTTTGATTGCTGCCTCACTGGATTCTTGTTTTGGTTATTCCTCTATAGCAGGGGTCGGCAACGTATGGCTCTCGAGCCATATCTGGCTCTTTTTAGGGCTAGATATGGCTCTTTCTGCAGGAGCCATAAAGTCAATTTTTTTCAGGCACTGTTACAGGAGCACGCACTGTGAGCACTGTACGGCTCTCACAAAATTACATTTTAAAAAATGTGGCGTTTATGGCTCTCACGGCCAAAAAGGTTGCCGACCCCTGCTCTATAGGCTGGGATAGATACTGGATCTGAGGCCCTATTCTGCTCCTGAGGTCTGAGTTGCACTGTTGTTACTTGCTTCTAAACTTCCTTCTTTTTCAGCACAGTACAGGTTTCTGTACCTGGAAAAGATATCTCTTTTTAGTCTTTCTTGGATCTGTGGAAACAAGTAGTGGGTGGCAAAGCTGCCTCTTGACACTTGTCTTCATCACTCAGTATGAGTCTGGTGGTGTTTGGGTATGGGTATGGGACCTCTTCTTGCCCTGGGGCATAGCCTTTCCCGGTTTTTTCTATATGTTGGCATTGGCTAGACAAATGACTCACTGTTACCTTTTCTGGATTTCCCTATCAGGATTTGGTCGGATGAATTTTTTAGATCTGTTTGGAAGAGTTTTGTAGCAGTAGGCTTGGCTGCACTGCTCTCTACCATTCTACTCTCTTTGTTCTATCTTTTAGTCTGTATATATCTAAATACCTCTACATCTTTATTTATCCTTTTCTACTTTGCTTGGAGGATAAGATGGCCTTTCTTTTTAAGGCTAATCCCTACCACTAATGCCCTTGAAGCTTTCTACTCTTTTTTTCAAAACTAGCTCATCCCCTTGCCCTCTATTATCTTCTGTCTTTCCCTAGGTACTGGGTTCTTCCCTGCTGTCTGAAAACATGCTCAAATCTCCTCTATCCTGAAAAAATCCCTTCTCTTGATCCTGCCACATCCTCAAGCCATTTCTCTCTCTCTCTCTCTCTCTCTCTCTCTCTCTCTCTCTCTCTCTCTCTCTCTCTCTCTCTCTCTCTCTCTCAATATTCCCTTTGTTCTTTCACTTTAAAACTCCTAGAAAGAATCATTTGTACTCACTGATTCCACTTCTAACCAATCATTCTTTCCTATATTTTAATACCCCACCATAACGATGAAACTTCTTTCTAAAAAATCACTGAGTGGAGGGCAGCTGGGTAGCTCAGTGGATTGAGAGTCAGGCCTAGAGATGGAAGGTCCTGGGTTCAAATATGACCTCAGACACTTCCTAGCCATGTGACCCTGGACTAGACACTTAACTCTCATTGCCTAGCCCTTACCATTCTTCTGCCTTGGGCTCAATACATAATATTGATTATAAGGTAAGCTAAGTGTTTAAAAAATAAAAATAAAAAAATCATCTATAACTCCTTAATTGCAAAACCCAACAGTTTGTTTGAAGGAAATCCTTGTCTTCCGTGACCTTCATATATATATATATGCATATATACATACATATACATATACATATAGCATTCAATATTATTGAGTAATCAATTATCTCATATATCCTTTTTTGGCTTAGATGCTGCTTTTTAACCTGTATGACCACCTCTCATCTCTTGCCCCTCAAACATGAACATATCCCAAGGTAATTGCCTATATCTTCTTTTGGCCTTTCTACCATGATGACCTCATTTGTCCCTAAAGATTTCCATGCATGACACTGTCATATCTCCATTCTCTAACTGTCTGAGCCCAACATTCACCCTCCTGCTTCTGAACATTTGGCCAAGCTATATTCCATTTCATCCTTACCACTGACTTTCAGAAGGCAGCCTCAGTGCCAGCTCAGGTGTCATTTTTTCCATGAAGCTTTTTCCAATTCCATCTGGCTCCAAGTATTCTCTCCTTGCTTAAGTTTTCCCAGAATACTTTATCCTTTGCTCTATCCTTTGCACCTGTCACATCCTACCCTATCCCTAACTTATCTCTGTTTATAATTTACCTTTAGTAGGCTGAAAGTATCTTAAGGGTGCAGCCTGGGCCATTAGAAAAATTCCTCTATACTAAGAGGTTAGACAAAGTCATACACAGAGGAGATGATTAATAAATGTTGGCTAAATTCAGTGTGATACTACAGGAAAAGTGATGCCTGAGCATAATTATTTTTGAATCAAGCTTAATGTGATATTTGTATAAATAGAAATTTGGTACCTATTTTAAAGTAGATTTACTTAAAACGATTTTGATTTTTATTTAAAATCCTAGAATCAATACAAAGTACCAGTTCCAAGGCAGACGAGCAGTAAGGACTAGGCAATTGGGTTGAAGTGACTTGCCCACGATAATACAGCTATGAAGTGTCTGAGGCTAGTTTTGAACTTAGGACCATCTCCAGGCCTGGCTTTCTATCTACTGAGTCACCTTGCTGCCCCTAAAATGATTTTTAAAAATTATACTTTGAATCCCATTTCTTGGATCTGGAAAGTAGAAAAATGACTCTTTTCATCCTATACTGAATTTTGTCCCAGAGAACTTGTATCTGATTGATAAGAAAATCATGTTCATTTGCTTATTTTCAAGTATACGATGGCTAGGACAGTGATAACGGCAGTGCTGTGATATATGTCAGCACAATCAGTTCCAGAATTCTGTTTGGCTGCTCGACAAATAAAATTTCAAACCAAATTCAATAAAGGAATCTGGCTGTTGCTAAATATCAGAATTTTGGCCAGCCTTCAGCTGAATAGATTTCGAAAGCAGAATCTGAATATGGCTTCTACGTGCAGAAAATGTACCTGATACAATGAAATCCACACTGTTTTGAGCAGACCTCTCTGTCTTGTGCAATTTAAATGTGCTTGTGTGTATGTGTGGGTGGATAGGGGTTGATTCTTTAGATGAGCTCACAAAAACTCACCAGTGGAAATACTCGGCACTTATTCCACATTATCAGTCATGAAAGGTTTGGTTGATTTTCAAGAAATTTGTGACAGCTTGATGCCTCACTTTCACTTTAGAAACTGCACTAGACTCACATCCTCAATTATTGCTGCCACCATAATCACTGTCAACATCAAAAATACATATTAACCCCCTTTTGTATATGCAGTGCTGTGCCAGTTTAAATGTTCATTGGAGCTAGAATCCTGGAAATATGGCAGAGTGAGAGATGACCCAGGGTGGAACTCTCTCCCGAACTCATGAAGCACAGAAGAAAATATTCCCCAATGCAGAAATGATAGCAATAACAATAATAGGAAGATGGAAATAATATACCAAAAAGTAATTCTATTGGAAAAAAATAACTGCATTCTAACTTACCAGCTTGATGTGTATCATAGATTTTGGAAAAGCAAATGCCCAAAGATTTATAGAAACCATAGGTAGGATACTGGACTAAAAATCTTTGAGAGGAAGGACAAGACATCTTTTAGAATAAAATTCTAAAAATGTGAAGGTATAAAATTCTGATGAGTAAAAGAAAAAAAATCCTAAAGTTATCTGAAGAAATCAATGTGGGGTAGGGAGAGCAGCTGGGTAGCTACTGAGCCTAGAGATGGGAGGTCTTAGGTTCAAATCTGGCCTCAGACACTTCCTACCTGTGTGACCCTGGGCAAGTAAATTAACCCTCATTGCCTCACTGCCTAGCCCTTACCACTCTTTTGCTTTGGAACTGATACTTAGTATTTATGCTAAGATAGAAAATAAAGGTTTTTTTTTTAAAAAGAAACTAATATGGATGCACAAAAAACCCACCAACAAAATTAGACTTTAACAAGATATATACAAGAAAATAGAAGCAAGAGAAGGTTGCAGAGGATGAATATAGAAATATGATATGGTTCCACAAAAATAGTTTCTGGGGCACTAAAGCTCAGCTGTTGAGAGAAGTTAAGGGCAACAAATATGTTTTTTTATCAGCCAATGAAAAAAAGCATCGTATGAGCTGCACAGGATTTATCCTTGCGGTTGGAAGAAATAGTGATGACTGATAGCAGAGAGAAAGAAGAATCACTAAATTCCTATTTTACTTTGCTTTTTTCTTCCAAGGAATATGACATTTTCACGGGAAATAATAGTACAAAAATAGCTAACAGGGAATTGCTAACTAAGATAAATAAGGAGAGAGTATCTTGATGAATTTAAGTCACCTGGCCCAGATGAGCTACATCCTTGGGTACTGAAAGAACTCCTGAGCTTCTATCAACAGTAATTGAGAGATCATAGAAAATGAGATAATATTATGAAACTAGAGGAGACAAAAAATTGCCACAGTTTTAAAAGAAAGAGAATAGCTTACAATTAGTAGGATATAGGACAGTGACCTTGACTTTGATTCTTTGAAAAATTCTAGAAAGTATCATTAATGGGATGGTTAATGAAAATTTAGAAAGGGAAGCAATTATTGTAAAGGCCCAGCGTGACTTCTTCAAGCAAGAAAAGGTAATGCACATCTGCCCTTCATTCTTGGACAAAGTTGTTAAATCCACAGATATACTTTAACTGGGTTTTTAGCAAGGCACTTAATAAAGTACCTGGTACTATTCTTGTAGAAAAGATAGAGAGATGTGGATTGAATGATATGACAGTTGGATAGATTCAAAAGTAGTTAAACTGTTGGACTCAAATATGGTTAATTATCCATTGTTGACTTGGCAGGACATCTCCAGTACAGGGATCTGTGGCTAGCCCTTTGCTATTTAACATTTTTATTATTTACATAGGGAAGTGGATTAAATGATATGTTCAAAGAATTTTCAGATGACACAAAGATGGAAAGGCAGATAACAGTGGATAACAGAGCTGGGAGCTCAAATCCCGAGATCCAGGGCAGGGAATTACGCTAACAAGATATAATTAAATAGAATCAATGTAAAGTGTTTTACTTGGTTTCAAAAAATCACCTTCACAAATATAAGATGTGGAAGACATGGAAAAATAGCAATTTGCTGAAAAAATCTGAGGGTTTTAATGTACTTTGATATAGCAGTTTGGCATGGCATCTAAAAAAGGCTAACTTGAACTGCATTGAGAGACATAAGCTTCCAGAGAAAAAGGAGGTGATATTTTCTTAGTACTTTTCATTAGTTAGACCGTGTCTGTGTTCCTTTTTGAAAGAGGGAATAAAGGAGGGCACCCAGAACTGGGAAAGCCCTTAATTTGTATCATATGAGACTCAATTGAATGAACATCAGATATGTAGCTAGAGAAGAAAAAACTCATGGGGATCATGATAACTGTCTTTGTGTTTGAACTATTGTGCGGAAAGGTGAGTTTTGCTGTTTGGCACCAGAAGGAAGAGCCAAGGGCATTAAGTATGAAGCAAATTTAGGCTTGATTTAAGGGAAAATTTCCTAATAATTTCGACCATCCAAAAGTAGAATGGTTTGGCTTCTCTCTCAGATGTTTAAGCAAGGGCTGGTTGATTATTTGTAGTGTGTGATATAATAGGAATTCTTTTCACATATGTGTTGGACTAAATCGCTGCTGGGGTCCTTTCTAACTTCAAAGATTTAGTGATTCTGATTCATTTACCAATAACACCTGTTCCCACTCCCAGACTGAAAGCACACCCTTCTCCAAACTGTGGATGAATGGACTATATCCCTGATGTTGAAGTTCTGGGTAATTACTTTTAGAGTTTGCCCCTTGGCAAGTGCCCCCAGAAGACTCCACTCCTTTGGTGACTTGAGGCAGTGAAATATACTGCCTCAAAATTTGAGTGGAAAATGAAGGTCAAATATAGAAGTGTATATGTAGAGGGGCCTGGGTATAATGTTTACAAATATGGTCAATCTTCAATATTTGTACTTTAACTTTTTGGACTTCAAACATTCCTATGATTTAACTAGTAATCTCCTTATCACTTTAGAATTGGCAGCTGAGAATATTTGAGGCCAAATGCAGTAGAGAAAAAAAGAAAGAGATATGTGATGTATGCAGGTTTGTGGAAAGGCTGGAATCATATGCTGGGTGCTTCACTGGTTTTGTTTACCCTGCCATTGTGAAATAAAGGACTCTCCATGCATTTGTTGCATATTTTGGTGCCTGCCTTTACAATTCTAGCTTTGTGTTATAATTATGCTGCCAAAGCATCATATAGCCTTTGGGCTGTAAGGTGATGTTGAGATCTTGCCAATTATTTGTCTTCTGACAGCAGCAAATAAAGTCCTAGTGATCTTTCCTTTGGTTTTCAGAGGGTACCCAAGTACAGAGGTTTACAGTAGTATAGTGTACAGCATGATGCCCACATCTCTGACATAGGAGAAGGTAAGATTCAGGTTAAAATATCTTAGTTGTAAGATTTTTTATTTGCTCTATGGTATTTATGGTACTATAGATTTTATGTTATGAAAGATGAATATTGTCTGAAATCAATGTGTTTTTGTTGTTGAGATTTACTACAAATGGTAACACAACTTTAGGGAATTACTAGTGAGAAAAAATGTTTTGCAAGTTGCCAGTTTTATTTTGTGTATTGAATTTTATGGATTATTTCATGGTTACTGTGTTAGGAAAAGTGAACATTAGAATTAATGCCGTTATAAAAATCATATGCACTAAAATGTGTTTTCAGCAACTTTTTGTGATAGATTACAGTTTTTGGTGGTTGTGTGGGAACCTAACCCTTTATTTCTGATGGGGAAATTGTATCAACAGTCTTATTTATGTCCTTACACAGTTTTCTAGGAATGTTATCCCTGCAAAAATTGAGGATTGACTGTATTTGGTATTCTTTAGGAGGCTATAGGTAATCACAAATGAGGGAAATGTGAAGAAGAGATATAATTATAAATACTTCTAGTTTTTTCTTAATGAACAGTCCTTTGGGGTAAAATGAACATCTGCAGAATTTCAGTTAGAGACAGGAGGGAGGTGTCCAAAAGGGCAGAGATGTGAAAGGGTAAGAACAATACTAAAGAAGTAACTTTAAGTCTCCATGTATCAGTGTCACAAGGGAGCCACCTTTATTTTCTGAGGGCCACAAATATCACCCAACTCTAATGATTTGAGAGAAGAAGAGGAATCAAAAACTGAGGGAAAAAATATAATGATATTGGTTCTGAAAGTGAAAGGAGTGATAATAAGAAATACTGATCTGAGAGTTCCTGCCAGTGCAGCTCCTAAACTATCCATAGCTGCTCATCCTGTGACTCTTGTTCATATATGCCCATAATCACAGAGGATTCAATCCCACATTGTAGAGGACTTTTGTTGTGTATCAGCTTACCCTACTCCCCTCTACAATGTAGACTAGGCTAGTTTTCTTTGAAAGATAAGAAAGCTGACCTTGAGACATTATTGGTCCAAGTAGCTAAGTCTTTTTTTTTTTAACCCTTAATTTTTGGTGTATTGTCTTATAGGTGGAAGAATTGTAAGGGTGGGCAATGGGGGTCAAGTGACTTGCCCAGGGTCACACAGCTGGGAAGTGGCTGAGGCCGGGTTTGAACCTAGGACCTCCTGTCTCTAGGCCTGACTCTCACTCCACTGAGCTACCCAGCTGCCCCCTTCAAGTAGCTAATTCTTAAGCTATTTCCACACTTCCCTTTTTTCTTTTAGTTGTAAGGGCATAGAAGAGATATCCCGTAAAAAGTATGGGCCCTTCAGATTTGGTAAATGCCCCACTACTGTGTGGATTAATTTATCTTGCCCTCCTGATTGGATGCACACATTTCTTTGCTCTGTATTTTTTCCCTTCTAGAGATAAGTAAGCCTCTGTTTTTGTTAATTGCTATATCTAGGAGTGGCTCCTTTTTCCAATTTTCCATATTGAACAGTTTGGTTGACTTAAGACAGACCTGGCCTATTAACTCCTTTGTTAGGTAAGTAGCAGGTGATGCTGTCTGGCAAGATTTTTTTTTTTGGTGGTGGTGGGGTAAAGGGAATTCCTTTCCCCTCCCAACTACTTTCTCCTAACAGGGAAAATGGGCAGGCCAAGTTCTTTACTAGCTTTATTCTTCAGCTAACTCCCTGTGGTAATATTCCTTCAGTACATACTTCTGCTGTTCTGCTCCAACCCTCATTTCTGTGCAGCTTGGAAACTTTAAATTGCCTAATGAAAGATAATAAGGGTTGCCAGAGTCACCTACTTCTTTATACCACAAAAACCTGTTTATTCAATAGATTAGGAGACTATAGTTAATTTTGGGTCACATGGTTTGTCTTTTCCTTCTTTGTAGGAGCTTATAAAAGTTATTAATAGAAAAGTTCATAAGATTCTCTTGTGATTAGCTAAGAGCACCCAAACTAGGATAAAAAATAAAATAAAACAATTCTACCTATTTTACACTGTGGTTCAAACCTCAGGTGTACTACAAGCAACTCACCATACCCCTTGATTCAGTCCTTTGTTCACAATTAAGAATAAACATATCTATAGATACCATGTGGTGTAATTTTATATGAAGGATTAGATAACAAAAAAAAGTTTCTAATCAAACATTAAGAACAATTTAAAGAATGATTTTGGTTGTCCACCTGTTATTTCAGACCCCTGCATATGACCAGTTCATTTTTTCTATGATACAGCTTCCATTTTTCTTCAGTTATTCATTGGTTACATGTTACAGGCAGCTCAAAACTATTCTGTGCCTCTTCCTTGTCCTCCTTGCAAAGAACTCAAACATGAGTAGGGTATGCAATGTGAAAACTGACCAAAGAGAAAACATCAAATACTTTCAGGTAATAAGAAAAGT
This sequence comes from Gracilinanus agilis, assembly GCF_016433145.1. Lineage (NCBI taxonomy): Eukaryota > Metazoa > Chordata > Mammalia > Didelphimorphia > Didelphidae > Gracilinanus > Gracilinanus agilis. The sequence goes on from NC_058130.1 coordinate 256,484,967, forward strand.
TTACGAAATGAAATGTTAGTTTTCATATGACTAGGATCAGACAGGGTTGTGAGTGTTTTATTCCTTTTTCTTTATCTCAAATTCTTGATATCATACTCTTTTACTACAATCTCTGAAGAAGAGTTGTCATTCTCCTTGTTCTGGTTAACCTCTTTACATGTATCCTTTATTTCATCCCCTAATTTCTTCTAGATTATCCCTCTGTCATTTCCAATCTTTCTTTAATCTTCTATCTCCCTCTTCCTAGTGGATTCTTCTTTGATGTTTAAAAACATCTATGTGTCTCCCCCATCCTTAAAACCCCCCTCACTTTAGCCTACATCCTCTCTAGTTTACAGTAAAATACCTTGAAAAGTCTTTTCTTGGTGCCTCCATTTACCTTCTTCTAAATCCGCTGTAATCTGGCTTCTGACCTTATCATTCAACCAAAACTTCCTATTTCAAAGTTACCAGTGATTTCTTAATAGCCAAATCTAATCCTTTTTCTAATACTCATCTTTCTACATATCTTTGCAGCATTTTAAGGACTTTTCCTTCTGGATACTCTCATTTTTGGTTTTTTTTTCATGACACTATTCTCTTTGTCCTCTTCTTTGTCAGACCACTCAATCTCCTATGGCCAGATCTTCATCACTGGCATGCTTACTAATTATGGGAACCTCCTAAATATCTGTTCTAGTCTGTCTTTTCTATCTGTTTTATCTCTCTTGGTGATTTCATCAGCTTTCACACACTGAGTTTTCAACTCTAAAATGATGAATTCTAGATCTATATATTCAACCCTATTCTCTTTTTTGAGCTCAAATCTTGTATTTCCAACTGTATATAGGACATTTCAATTAGGTCTCAATGTGACTAAAACAGAATCCATCTTTCCTCCCAAACTTTCTCCCCTTCCCAAATTCTCTATTGCTGTGGAGGACTCCACCATCCTCATAGTATCCTGGTTCACAACCATGTTTTACTCCTCAATTTCTCACCTCACTCCACCTATTCAATCAGTTTATAAATCTTGTAGTTTTTACCTTTACAATGTCCCCAACATATGTCCTTTCTCCTCCTTCATCCATCACACTAGTTCAAGACTTCATTACCTCTTGCTTGGTCTGTTGCAAAAGTCTTTTTGCTTTAAGTCTCTCCTTACTTCAATCTCTCCTCCACACTATCGCCAAAGTGCTTTTCCTATAGCACTGTTTTACAGGATCCATTCCCTCCAATTCTGTTGGTTCCCTCTTACCTGTAGGGCCAAATATAAATTCCTCTCTTTGGCATTTGGGGCCGGTCACAACTTGACCCTTTCTTATTTTTTTCTCTTCTTTTATACCTCTCTCTTCTCCACATACTCATTGATGTTCCTTGCACATTGTACTCTACCTTTGCACTAGATGTACCCCATGTTTGGAATGCTTTTTCTCTTCACCTCTCCCCCTTGACATCCCCAGCTTCTTTCAAGATTCTGCTCAAATGCCATCTTCTTCAGGAAACCTTCCTGGTCCCATGTTTACTTGAACTTTCCCCCCTTAAGGTTACCTTCCTTCTACTCTGTATCTATTATGTATGATATGATATTCTATCTCCTCCATTGGTAAGTAAGCTCTTTGAGAATATAGGTTATTTTTATGTTTTTAACCTTTCATTATAGCCCCAGCACTGGGCTCAGTACTTGGCACAGAGTATTTAATACAAGTTTGTTGATTTATTGACATTGCTTCAGAGATGTTAATTATGGCAACAATATGTGGACAAGATAAAAGGTTTAAATACTAACAAAGAGAAGACAAAATCATCCTAATTTGCAGATGACAATCCCAGAGAATATTGGAAGAATCTAATTAAGATGATAAAGAGCCATAGCGAAGTTTCAGGATTCAAAAAAGCATTCACAAAAATCATTATACTACTACGCAGTGCTAACAAGGAACCAGGAAGAAATGACAAGAGATATTCTATTCAGAATAATCACAAAACACACAAAAGTGCTGGTATGAATATTTTGGCACATGCTTTGGATTTTTAATATGAAATTATAGAAATATAAATTTTAATATAAAAAATTTTAAATATAAATCTGTGTTGGTGTATGGATCTATATGCATACATATATGTATATATATGCATGTAGAGAATATTCTCTGGGCTTACTATCTTAGAATCAGGCTGGCTATATCTGCCCCTTAGGATTTAAGAGATACCCTTGAGGGATTGGGTTGACTTTTCTTAACACCATCAGGTCAAGCTCTCATTCCAGTGTAGTTTCCCTAATGCTATCTACCAGTTACTAGTCCTCCCCCCCCATTCCATTTAACCAACTTACATCAACGAGCTTTTACAAAAGGATACTTCCTCTGAAAATATAGCAAAAACAAAACCAAAAACACTCCCTCTCTATCTTCCCACCCCCATCTTGTACCATCTCAGTCTCTGGGGAGAGTAGCCTTAGATTTTATACAGTTTCTATATAATAAATTCTCATCTGATATTGCTGCTAATGAATCGTGTTGGCTACTGCTGGGCTGGGCCTTACCTTATTCCTTTGAACCTCAAAGCTGGAATAGTGTCAAGCCCAGGATGGATTTGACTTCTGGATCTCCTTCTGGCTCACTCTCTTAATCTTTTAAAACTTAGAAGGACATAACCTCTAATTTTTTTCACTTAAAAATGAAAGAACAAACAATGAGTCAAAGAACCAAGTACTTTCCCATATATATATATATCTGCACGGACACATATATGTATATGAATGTAATATATATCCAAAACAATTCTATATTTTCACATATATTTATGTAGTACATATATTGCATATGTATATGATATTTATATACCTCTATAGAGAATAATATAGTAATATATATATATATTTAATCCTTACCTCTTTCATTTTAGAATCAAGATTGCATGGTTCCAAGGTGGAAAAGTGGTAAGGGCTAGGCAAGGGGGTTAAGTAACTTGTCCAGGGCCACATAGCTAGGATGTGTCTGAGGTCAGATTTGAACCTGGGACTTCCTATCTCTAGGTCTGATAGATAGAATATTAGGGATAGAAAAATTTGGGTTTAAATCCCTCCTTTTACAAATCAACTTATGCTTTAGGCAAACACTCCAGAATTTATCTACTAATTTAGATCTATGTTTTTGGATATAGTTATATGTTCTATACTTTCTCACAAAGTATTCTATTGTGCTAATGTGGACCTCTTATTTAGACTTGCTTTTTGGCCTTGGCGAAGTCTTTTTCTTAGCCTTCAGTTTATCTTTCATGAAAAATGGAGGGGATGACTAGATATTCTCTAAGGCTACATCAAGCTCATATACCTATCGGTGTATCAAATGAGCATTGTGTTTAGAGTGAAAAGATTTGACTTCCCATTTTGGATCTGATTTATTAGGCAGTTAGTTGGTGTGGCAGACAAAAATGCTGGACTTAGAGACAGGTAGCCTGAGTTCAAATCTCATTTTGAAAACTTACTAGCTAATATGACTCTGAATAAGACATGCCTCAATTTCCTTATCTGTAAAATGAGAATATAATAGCACTTACCTCACAGGGTTGTTTGTGAGGATCAAATAAAATAATGTAGATAACATACTTTGCAAACCTTAAAGCACTATGTAAACATTAGCTGTCATTATTGTTTGTATGACTATGGGCAATTTTCTCACCAAGACTCAGTTTCCTCATCTGTAAAATTGCAACAATCATACTTGTACACTTTACCATATAGGATTATTTTGAGGAAAGGACAGTTTCACAAGCACTTTATAAATATGGGTTATTTTTATTATTCTCATGTAGGGTTTAGAATCACTGCTGCACAATATTTTGCATAGAAACAATTATATAAATGAAGTGATTCCCCTCATCAAATTGGGATTAGATGCTATAAAAAACTAATTTAGAGAGATATTTAAATTTAATTGGCTGATTTGGGCAGGATGAGATGGTAATAAATGTTTGAGGTTGTATTTAATTTTCATTACTTGAATTTCATACAGCATTCTAAATACATGATATGTGAATCCATGCTTTTCAAAGAGGATTTTTTTCCCTTGTCTTTCCCTTTTTTGTGGGATGGGGGGAAGGTAAGGTCTTGATTCTATGTTCTAGAGTTAAAGAATTATAGTGAAATAAATATTTCTTAGGTCTAGAAACATCTTTGAATATTATACCCACACATATTTCCTGTAGGCTGAAGCTCATAAATGCAAAATATCTTGGAGTTGAGATATTTGGGCTGCTTTTGTATTGTTAGAAAAATGAGGGTGAAAAAGAAACTCTCAGGTAATTCTCCTGTTATATATGGCCCTGGGCTTGGTGCTATAGCCCGTTATCTCTAATAGGCAATATTAAAGTATCTCTACACATTGCTCCTGCAGGGGAAAGATTCTCATGTACTAAAATCACTGTGTTCTATCAAAAATTCACTGGTGTCAAAATAAAATAAAATAACCTGTCAGGCTGGTAACAACTTTTGAAAAGAGCAAGGGGATAGCTCATTGTGGGGCTATAAATGAAGAAACTTTATTGATATTTCTAACTGGACTCTTAAAGGCTTTTTGTTTGTTTTGTTTTTTTTGTTTCCCCTATTTATGGTCCTATGAATATTTGCCCAATCAGATCTGATTCTAGGAGAGTCAAGGTGTTACTTAGGATTTCCCTTTACCTCTGTTGAAGAGACTAACTCCTCCCCAACACTGAATTTGGTGAAGCTTAAGGGGAGAGAGAGAGAGAGATACAGACAGACAGACAGACACAGATAAACAGTGACAGAGATAGACACAGAGACAGAGACAGATAGAAACAGAGAGACAGAGTTAGACACAGAAACAGAGACACAGAGAAAGTTAAACACAGAGTCAGAGATTGATCCAGAGAGACAGGCAGATGGAGACAGAGAGACAGAAACAGAGACAGAAAGAAACAGAGAGACTGAGTTAGATACAAAGAGACAGAGACAGACAGAGACAGCTAGACAGAGACAGTCAGAGACTGATCTAGAGATATAGGCAGACAGACAGGCAGAGATAGATGGAGACAGAGACAGACAGGAACAGAGACACAGAGAAATAGAGGCAGAGATAGAGAAATAAAGAGATGGACATACAGAAAAGAGAGAGAGAGAGATTGGGAGAGAGACAGAAACAGACATGCAGACAGAGACAGGAAGCAGGGAGGGAAAGAAGAGTAGATAGGAAGATTATATATATATATATATATATGTACATATATATATATGTGTATGTATGTACGTATAGTCTCTATATATCCAGAAATAAACAGACATAGAGAGATGAGGAGAGAGAGAAAAAAAGAGGAGAGGAGAGACAGAGAGACAGAAAGACAGAAAGAGACAGAGAGAGAGATAGGGAGAGAGACAGAGACAGACATGCAGACAGAGATAGGAAGCAGAGAGGGAAAAAAGGGTAGACAGGAAGATTATATTATATATGTACATGTATAGTCTCTCTCTCTATATATATATACATGTACATATATAATATAATCTCTCTCTCTCTCTCTCTTTCTCTCTCTCTCTCTCTCTCTCTCTCTCTCTCTCTCTCTCTCTCTCGGGAGACAGACAGATAGACAGACAGAAAGAGAGAGAGACAGGGAGAGACAGAGAGAGAGATCATAACTAGCTGATCTTGTATTACAGTGAGATGACAACTATTGTACTTTGCTTTGCTTTTGGCTGTTATCACAGATGTGTCAAGCTATTCAGAAACAATTTAGAGATCTGGCAAATTGTTTTGTTATAAGGCCAAAAGCACAGATAGAGTCCATTCTCTTTCACATCTCTGCTGCTAGAAATTCTCACAGATAACTATTGCATATACTTCTGCCAGCTTCTTTTTTTACCCCCAGTCCTATCATCTTAGATGTCACATATCACACCTGCTGCTATAAGGGCAGGTTAGAAATATCTCTGTGTGACCCTGCTAATAGTGAGGCAACATTAACTATGCTGCTGCAAAGATTAATGCAGTTTTTAGAATGCTGACTTTCTTGTTTATTTTTCAGACTTCTTGATGCTAGAGCTTGTGGGCTTGAGTGTCCACAAGAATTTAGAATATGCAAACAGACACTTTGCTAGGTTAAAGGATAAATCAATTATGTAGGATTTGACTCTAACAATGAAGACTGCAACTCTTGTATATTTTTTTTATCCTGTGTAATTCTTGTCCTTGCTGTCTCACATATCCTCCACAAGAGGTCTTCCTAACATGCTTCAGCCTTCTTCTAGAACTCTTGACATTGTGTCACTCTCATAAGATTAGTTCCTTTTCTTTAGTCTTCCTACATTTCTTTGACATTATCTTTCATGCCTAATCTAATGTAATTCTTCACTGGTTATATACTGCCTAGGAACCTCCAAACTCTGGCTAATATATGGACCAGGTTGGAGCTTGGGATCTGATCCAGAAAGTCATTAATTTTCTTTGACTCATTGTATTGAATTTACTAGGGACATGGATTTTCAAATGTAGTGCATATCAGTATTTACACAAATGTAAACCACATAAGTTCTTAAGGTAACAAATGCATATATGTAGCAAGTGACCTTTATTTACTCCTTAGAAAATACATAAGATGCAAAAGACTCACAGGAGCTTATAAAGAGATACAGAAAGCACATAGAAGAGAACTGAGTTTGGGTAACCCCCCTGGGGCAATGCTCCCACATTCTGGTGAATCTTTAGCTCTCTCATAGGGTCCTACCTAGTTCCTTCCAGAATTGTAATTTCTTCTCACCTCAAAAGGCAAATACACATTAGTATTGGTGGACAGGTCACCATTTCCAACAGGTCTTTCCAGGTCCAAGTCATTCATCGTATATTAATTAGTGAGTGGGTGGAAGGTCCTGATTTCTTCCCTGTTTCCCATATCCATGTCATGCCTTTTTCTTAACGCAGAACCCATATGGGCAGTTTTCTTTCTTCAAGAAACCTTCAGTTCAAGAATACCCCTTCTCTCTATAAGGCAAGTTCCAAAATTATTATACATGAAGTATCTTACAAAGAAAATCTCAAGGCTGGTTGCTGCTCAGGAAATCTAACTTTTGTGTCTAGAAGTATAGAGTAGTGGAGTGGGGTGTGTCAGTCTGCTCCCCTAAAGTCAAACTAGTCATCCCTGTAATTTTTGGGGCATAAGAGCAATGCTTTGTTTCTCTATGTTTTCTTTTGATTGTGTCCTAGTCTGCATGAAATCAAATTAACTTCAGAGAGTCAAAGAAGAGCCAAAGAATGTCCCTGTGGCCTTTGAAAACAAGCAATTCTGAAGCACTATCATCATACCAAGTTTCAGTCCTTTTTAGTGACACATTGTGTCTCCATGTATTGTTTCCCTTGAAGTTAGGAACTGTTTGTTTTCATGCTTGTATTCTCTAGTGTTTCTTGGCACATAGTACACTCTTAATAAATACTTTTTCCCCAATAAATAAATTCATACTCGGATATGTCTTCTTTGTCATTCCTCTCCCCCACTTAGAATATAAGCTCTGTGTAAGGGATTGTTTCATTCAATGTATTCATCTCCCCAGTGCCTTATACACATATACATAGTACATACTAAAGAAATACTTGATCAACTGATTGAACAGCCAGGAAAACAGGGAAATTAGTATTGATATTTTTGTTTGTGCTATATCTGTTTGCTTTTAACTGAACAGGCCTACTGACCTAGCTTCACTTACTCTAAAGTTAGCTTATTATTTTTTATATCATAATACCTGAAAAAGCATCTTGAAAAATCCTTTAGGGGAACTGAACAACATATTTGTACACACATTGAAAAAACAGGTCTTAGGTCTCATCCCTAAGTAGGTTTACATCTAGTAAACCTCAGCTATCATTTTTTGAACCATATTGTTTTATATCTATTTTTATCTACAACTTTGGTTCTAATTTTACAGATGAGGGACTGAGGGAAACAGGTTAAATGACTTGCCCTAGTTCTAATTGGACACTCGCATCTCAGTCAATTACGTACACTGAAGAGAAAGACCCCTTTGACTTCTCCCTAGATTAATAAATTCACCACGGAGACTTCTTAGTTTATATGTAGACACATGAGAGAAAATAACTCACTTGGGGCAAAGTGTTAAGGGTATTAAAAAGGCCTGAAACTTGGTATGATGATAGTGCTTCAGAAGTGCCTGTTTTCAAAGGCCACAGGGGCATTCTTTGGCTCTTCTTTGAATTAGAAATTCTCTGAAGTTAATTTTATTTCATGCAGAGTGGGACAAAATCAAAAGAAAATGAGGAAAGCCTTCCGAAGTCAGACCGGTATAACACGATCCTGTTTTGTGGTCCTTGTCATTGCAAGGAATGAGTGAGCTCTGTTCTAAGGGCACTGGAAACTCAGTTGCCTCAGACACTTAAGAACTATTATTTGATTTTCATCCATCTGCAATACAAATGATCAAAAATGGACTCCTTTTTCATTGAAGCAAAATGGCAAGGACCGTCCAGAAGAGGGTGCTAAAGACTTTCTCATAGGTATCTCTTTTGGTTATGCAAAAGCATAATCCATTAAAAAAAAAATGAAATCGCATTAAAGACAGCACAAAGGACCTAATTTAAGTCAGCATGCAGTGCTCCTTCTCTGAATCATGCCTGTGACTGCTACCGTGGATTCTTCTCTCCATTCTACCACACGTGCCCTTCAGCTCAGCTTCCGTGCAGTGACCTTAGTGCCGAAGGATGGAGGCTGAACTAAGCAGTCAAACTGCTGGTCAAAATAAACTAAACATCACAGGGGCGGGTGTAGTTTGCTTTGCAACACTCTAATACTCGTAGCACCCCATGGCTATGGCCAATTACATTTTTTTCTCCATTGGCTTACATCTCTTACTTTCGAGATATTTTATATCAGAGGAGGTAGATGATACAATGATTCTTGTTCAGTAGTGTCAGTCATGTCCCACTCTTCAGGACCCCATTTGGAGTATTCTTGGCAAAGATTCTGGAGTGGTTTGCTATTTCCTTCTCCAGATGGTTTTATAGATGAAGAAACTGAGGCAAACAGAGTCAAGTGACTTGCCCAAAGTCATACTGTTAATAAGTATCCGAGGACAGATTTGAATTTAGGAAGATGAGTTTTATTGACTTCAGGAGAGACACTCTAACTGCTACACCACCTAGCTGCCCTAAGATAGTGGTCAGAGCACTGTATCTAGAGTCAGAAAGAGTTCAGTTCAAATCCTGCCTCAGACACTGATTAGCCATGTGACCCTGGACATATCACTTAAATTTTATCTGTCTCAGTTTCTCTTAATTGTCTATAAAATGGTGATAATAATGGTATCTACTTCTCTAGATGGTTGAAAGGATAAAATAATATTTGTAGCATACTTTGTAAACCTTAAAGTGTTATATGAATGCCAGATTATATTATTATATCATACTATTATATTAATAATATTACATTATTTACAATATGTTAATTTCATAGGATCAGAGAAATATAGGGTTTACATTTGGGAAAGAACCTTAGAGATTATCAGGTCTCCAGCAACCTGATTTTACAAAAGAAGAAACGGAGGGGCAGAGAAGTAAAGTGACTTACTCAAGTTCACACAGATATTAAGTGACAGAAATTGTTCAAATGCTACTGCAGACACTAGCTGTGTGGCACTAGGTAAATGAATCACCTGATCCCTGCCTCAGTTACCTCATTTATAAAAAGGAGAAGATAAAAGCACCTATCTCCCAGGGGAGGAGCAAATGATAAAATATTTGAAATAGCACCTTGCAAATCTTAAAGTTCTAGATATTATTATTATTATTATTATCAGACTCCAGAAACTTAGAGTTCTTTTCATTATTTCAGTTGAATTGGTCTTCATCTATCAAACTGTTCTTAGTATTTTAATTTCTTTATTCAAGGAATTCTCAACTCAAGGAATTTGGACTCTATCAACAAACACAAACGCATTACAGGAATTCATGTTTAAAACCATAAATTGGGGAAGAGTTTTCTAAAAAATAAAATAGTTCTTATTTATTATGAATGATTATCTCAACTTATCTTGTTGGTAATTTTAACACAAAGAATTAAAGTGGAGATCAACTGCATCTAGGAATCAGAAAAAAAAAGACAAAATATAGTTCTTTAATTGGAATTGGTCCAGAACATGAATGATTTTGGAGCTTAAACAAATTATAATGAGAAGAAACTGCTGGAATTTATCCCTCTCCCATCTTTACTGTAAAAAAGAATCTCTAATATATGAGGGGACACAGTGAATTGAGTGTTGAGACTAGAGACAGGTAGACCTCAGTTCCAGGTCTGCTTTAGGCACTTATTAGTTATGTCACCTTAGACAAATTATTTAACCTCTGTTTGTCTCTACTTCCTCAACTGTAAAATGGTGATAATAATAGTACTTACCTCTCAGGATTGCTGTAAGCATCAAATGAGGTAATATTTGTAAGGCACAGTGCCTGGAACCTGGTAGGCACTATATCAGTGATTCCCAAAGTGGGCGCCACCGGTCCCTGGTGGGTGCTGCAGTGATCCAAGAAGGCGGTGATGGTCATACTTTTTTTGTATTACATTCTATTCTGAGTTCAATAAATAGTTTGATAATGTTCAGGGGGTGCTAAGTAATATTTTTTCTGGAAAGGGGGCAGTAGGCCATAAAAGTTTGGGAAACCACTGCATTATATAAATACTTATTCCTTTCTTACCCTGTCCTCCCCCCAACCCAAGTACCTGCCAGTCAGCTAGAGTTCATATTCACCTTCGTGCAGCTTTTCTACACCCCCTGTCTCATGTTGATTCCCTATTTGGCTTTGACCCAAGTGTCAAAAACATTGTCCAAGGGCATAATAGTAGCTTGCCTTGAAGGTAACCAACCGGACCAGCCAATGCACATTTCTAAAAGCAATTTCTAAAATAGGAGAATACCTTGGAGTGGGGAGACAGGAAGAAGAGCAATCTCCACAGGCAAAGGAACTGCTTTAGCCAAAAGGTTATCATGTCACAGCAAGAGCATTTGTCTAATATATGCCACTCCCCAGAGTCACACTCATACCCAAACCTATTTCCCTCTACTCTCTTTCCCTATTTCAGCTCCCCTGAAATAGTGCTTCTTCCTTGTTCTTTGCTAGCTCTTTTACAACTATGAGCCCTGACACTATCCTGCTAATACCCCAGGTCTTGATCCCCTGCCCAGAGCCATCCCTTATGAGTTGAGTGCAGACTGCTGGGATTAATTTGAATGGATGTCAGCCCCTGTCCTTTTTAATCCAAGCTTCCTTTTGTATCTTTGTAATGTAATAATTCTTTATTATCATTTTCAAGGATTTTCTTTCTTGCTTTTCCAAGTCTCTTGGTTCCAGAAAACTAGTCCCTAAAATATTGTTATATTCTCTACTGAATATAGTATAGAGTGTGAATGGAAGAATAATCCTTACAATTTCCCTTAATGCATTAGATGCATCATGAGACTTTATGTTCTTTGGCCTAAAAAAACTCCCTTTAATTAGCCAGTCTGTTATTATCATATTAAAAACTGGGCCTTCTAGATAGTATATGCTATATATGTCAATATCTATATTCATATCTATCATATATATATAAATAATCTAAGAATCTATGCCTATATTTACCTCCCCCTTTTCTCTCTCTTTCTCTTCTCTCTCTGTGTGTCTGTCTCCCCCCTTTCCCTTCCTTTTCTCTCCCTCTCTGACTCTCTGTCTCTGTCTCTGTCTGTCTATCTCTTTCTCTGTCTGTCTGTCTCCTATATGTGCCAGAAAGAATCTGCTAATATTCATTTTATTCCTCCAGAAAGTTCTTGAAAAGAATTCCTATTCACTCATCTCTTGCTACCTTTTCTCTTTCACTACAATAACACATTAGGTGACAAAATGAAGATCTAAAAAACTTCTTAACAGGCTAGAACATTGAGCTGAATATAACAAGATGAAATTGAATGGGGATAAAGGTAAAATCTTATGCTTGGATGAAAAAAGTTGACTTTACAAATACAAGATGGCAGGGTAAGGTTAGGTAACAGTTGGTCTGAAAGAAGATATAGTGATTTTAATGCACTTGCAAGCTCAGTCTGAACCAACAGTGTGAAATGACAACCTCCAAAGATGCAATTATATCTTGGGCTGCATTGAGAGGTATGGTTTCTCAGAATAAGGATATGATCTGCCCTATAGAGCACATGTAGAATATGATATACAGTTCCAGGCATGGTGTTTTATGAAGGAAATTGAAGAACATCCAGAAGGGAACAACTAGAATGGCAAAGGGTCTTGTTATTTGTTCAGTTGTTTCAGTCATACCTGACTCTTCATGACTCCATTTTGGGGCTTTTTATTTTGAAAAATTTTATTTATTTAATTGATTCAGAATATTTTTCCATGGTTCCATGATTCATGTTCTTTCCCTCCTCTCTCCCCACCACCCTCCATAGCTAGCAAACAGTTCCACTGAGGTTTTGCATGTGTCATTGATTAAGACTTATTTCCATATTATTAATATTTGTACTAGGGTGATTGCTTAAAGTCTACATTCCCAAACCTATGTGATCAAGCAATTGTTTTTCTTCTGTGTTTCTACTCCCACAGTTCTTTCTCTGGATGTGGATAGTGTTCTTTCTCACAAGTCTCAGAATTGTCCTGGATCATTGCATTGCTGCTAGTAGAGAAGTCCATTACATTTGATTGTGTCACAGTATATTCATCTCTGTGTATATTGTTCTCCTGGTTCTGCTCCTTTTATTTTGCATCAATTCCTGCAAGTCATTCCAGTTCACATGGAATTCCTCCAGTTCATTATTCCTTTTAGCACAATAGTATTCCTTAACCAACAGATACTATAATTTGTTCAGCCATTCCTCAATCGAAGGGCATCCCCTAATTTTCTAATTTTTTTGCCACTACAAAGAGTGCAGCTATAAATATTTTTGTACAAGTCTTTTCCCTTATTATCTCTTTGGAGTATAACCCTAGCAATGGTATGGCTGGATCAAACATTTTGGGGCTTTCTTGACAAAGATGCTGGAGTGATTTACCATTTCCTATTCCAGCTCATTTTACAGATGAGGAAACTGAAATAACTAACATTAAGTTATTTCCCCAGGGTCACACAGCTAGTATGTGTCTGAGGCTAGATTTGAACTCAAGAAGATGAGTCTTCTGATTCAAAACCCAATGCACTATTTGCTGCATCACCTAACTTGCTCTTGAATTCATAGCAAATGAACATCCCCGCTGGAGAAGAGACAACTTGTAGTGGGGTTTTGTGGGAATGGCCTTCACATATATTTGAAGGGCTTCCAAATAAAAGGGCAATTAGACTTTGTCTGCTTAGCTCCAGAGAGAAGACCTAGGCACAAAGTGAATAGGCAAATTTAGACTGGACATAAGGAATGGCTAACAAGTAATGCTATCCCAAAGTGAATCAGGAAGTTATTCCAAAATAGGTATATTGTAGAAGGGATTTTCTTTGTCAAGTTAAGGTTGAATTATGGGTAGCTAGATGGTGCAGCAGATAGAGCACTAGGCTCATGAGTCAGGAAGACTTATTCATTAATTCAAAGCCAGTCTCAGACTCTTACTAACTGTATGACTCTAAGCAAGTCACTAGTTTCCTCATTTGTAAAATGAGTTTGAGAAGAAATGGCAGACCACTCTAGTTTCATTGTCATGGAAACCTCAAAGCGGGATCACAAAGAATCAGATATGACTGAAATGACTGAACAACAATGAGTTGCACTAGGCAGCCAGTGAGATCTCTCCTAACTCTGAAATTCTGTGATTTGGTGACCTACTTTTGTTTTATTCTTTTTCTCTTTGTCTTTCTTTGTCTTTCTTTTTCTTTCTTTCTCTCTCTTTCCCTTCTTCCCTCCTTCCCTTCCTCCCTCCCTCCCTTCCTCTCTCTCTCTCTTTCATGCCAGAGTTTCATGCAGGTCTCATGTCAGCTTCCTATTTTCAGCAGGTATTATAGTGAATCATAATCTTCTACTCTTGAAATGGAAATCTCCAGGGGAGCAATATGGCATATGGCTCTGTTAGCATGTAACTTTTTTATTTCAATAACATGGCCTCCTGTGTGAAGGAGAGGTGGGCATTACAAGGATACATCAGTCACATGAGATAATATTTTTATAGTGTTTAGCATAGTTCTTGGCACATAGTAGGTGCTTAATACATGTTTATTTCCTCCATCTCTCCTCTCACACATGATTCCAAAATGCTTTTCCAAAGTAATTGGAATGGAAATTTATCCTGGTTTAGAGACATTTAGTCACTCTGATTCACTGTTAGAAGTCATCCTGCAAAGTGGACAAAGCATTAGATAACAACTAGACTTAATATTGACTCTTGTCTTGGAGAAAAGGAGAGGTATCCACAATACACAGAATATTGTATTTCTTATGTATAGTGTTCTGTTTTGAACAGAAGAAGCCACATCATGCCATTCACAGTCATTTTAGAAATGATTCAATTAAATGCAATAAACATTAAGTGCCTACTGTGTACAAGGAGTTAATATAGATATTAGGGATATAAACAAAAATGGAATAGCCCCCACTCTCAAGGAGATTAAAGTCTACTTTTACACAAGCAAGTAAATGCAAAGTATATACAAAATAACACAATTTAATTATAGGAGGGAGAGAATTATATTAATTGGTTTCATCAAGGAATGCCTCCTGTAGGAGATAACACTCAATTTTTGTATCAATGAAAATGAAGATGAGGAGAGAGTGGATTCTAGGCTTGAGTGAAAGACAAGAGGGACATATAATGTATGTGGGGATCAAAGAATTTTGATTAGAATAGGGCATAAGAAAGACACTAATATGAAATAAGAGTGATAAGTGGGAGTCAGACTGTGAAAAGCTTTAAAAGCCAGTCTGAAGATTTTTATATATTAACCTGGAGAAAATGGCCATTGAAGATTTTTTTTTGAGCAGGATAGTAGCATAGTATGATCTGTGTTTTAAGAGTATCAATTTAGCAGCTATGCAAAGGTTATATTACAGGGAAAAGGGACTGGAGGCAAGGATTGCAATAACTATCATAATAATCTAGGTGAGAAATTATGAGGATCCCAACCATGGTAGAGATTTCCTTAGTGGAGAGAAAGAAGTATGTGAAAGGTGTAATGGATTGTCAAGACTTGGTAACTGATTGTATGGGGGGTGTTGAGGAATGGAAATTTTGAGGATGATTACAAGTTTCTGAAACTGAATGACTAGAAAAATGGTATTGCCATCAATAGAAATGGGGAAGTTTGAAGGAAAATAAAATGAATTCTCCTTTATGTATAGAAAGTTAGTGATGCTTATGGGGCATTCAGGAAGCAGATGACTAGATGAAAAGGGAGGAAGTTGCAGCCTTCAGGAATGCGCACACATTTAGTGGGTAAGAAGAGGGTAATGATGGACCAGAGGAGTCTGAGAAGAAATAGCCAGTCAGGTAGGAGGAGAATTAAGGGAGAACAGGGTCATGGATATCAGATGAGGAGTGAGTGTTTAGAAGGAGGACTGATAGTACCAAAAGCTTCAGAGAAGCTTGAAGACTAAGAAAAATGCCTTTGTATTTGGCTGTCATGTGATTGTTGGTCACCTTGGAGAGAGTCAAGTTAGGAATTAGGAGTAAGAGATTGAGAAGTGAGTAGAAAATGAGGAAATGAAGCCAAAGAATGTTGACATTCCTTTTCCAGGTGCTTAGTGGTAAAAAAGGGGAAGAGAAGAGAATAATAGTTTGAGGGAATGACAAAGTCAAGTGAATGATTGGCATGCAGCCATCAGAGCCTAGATGAGATTAGATAATAAATATGTAATAAACTCACTCAGTATAGTTAATGAGACTTTCTCTAAGCTCATTCAGCATTAGTTGAGTTGGCACTGAAAAGAAAGATGATGAAGGATTGAAGTTTGGTAACGCAGGACTAATGATAGGACAAGGCAAATCATTCAAAGTTAGTCACTAGTATTTTTGAATTTATCAGCTATTATAATCACAATAATTAGTATCATTTATAGGTAACAGTTTGAGATTTTCAAAGGTCTTTATAATTATTATCTCATTTGATCCTCACAACAATGCTGGAAGAAAGGGACTATTATTTCCATTTTATAGATGAGGAAACTGAGACACAGGAATTCAAGGTTAGTTGCTAATAATATATTTGAATTGATCACCTATAATAGCCATAACAATAGCTAGCATATATGTATAGATACATATAACTTTGAGATTTATAAAGTTTTTTACAATTATTATTTTATTTTATCATCCCAACAACCCTGGGAGAAAGGGGCTATTATTCTCCCCATTTTGGAGATGAAGAAACCAAGTCAAGAGATATCAGTGATTTGTCCAAGATCACATACCTAGTAAGTGTTTGAGATGGAATTTAAACTCAGATCTTCCTCACTCCAGTTCCAATGTTCTATCTACTGTGTCAACCTAGCTACCTATGGAATCAAGACTTCAAAGAAAATCAGAAAAGGAGTGATAGACTGAATGAAGAGAAGGATAGACAGATTGGATATTACAGTAAGGATGAAGAACAGGCTTAAAAGGATTGAAGCACAAGAGACTAAAGATTGGGAGGTTTTGATCAGAGAGATTTCTAGATCAAGGTTAACAGAACAATTACTGTGTGAAGCCAAGGTCGAGTGAAAGATGTAGGTCAGAGGAATTTAGGAAGTTAATGAACAGGGAAGGGAAGATGTCCAACATGATGCTGATTAATCTATTACCCCTAATTGCCTAATAGACAGCTTGAATTCAATATCCCATGAACATCTTAAGTTCAATATATCCCAAACTGAACCCAATTCTTCCCCCACCCCAACTATCCTGACCTCCCTATTGCCATCCTCCAAGTCCCTTGGACTCCAAGTCACACAGGGTCACAACTTAGTTGTCATCCTTGACTCCTCACTCTCACACCTACCAAATCCAATCAACTGCCATGTTGAGTTGTTTCTACCTTTGTTACATCTCTCATATATACCCCCTTCTCTGACCCTGCTGCCAATTTGGTGCAAGTCCTCACAATTGGATTATTATTTTTCAGACCCTTATATTCTGTCTTAGAAGAATCAATGCTAAGTATTGGTTCTAAGGCCGAAGAGTGGTAAGGGGTAGGCAATGGAGGTTAAGTGATATGCCCAGGGTCACACAGTTAGAAAGTGTCCAAGGCCAGATTTTAACCTAGCCACCTAGCTGACCCTCACAATTGGACTATTCAAAAAGCACTGGCTAGGGCAGCTAAGTAGCCCAGTGGATAGAGAGCCAGGTCTGGATCTGGGCAGACCTGGCTTCAAATTTGGACTGAGATACTTTTCAGCTATGTGACACTGGTCAAGTCACTTAACTCTGATTGCTTAGCCCTTGCTGCTCTTCTGTCTTAGAATTGATACTGAGCCAGAAGATAAAGATTTAAGAAAGATAGAAAGAGAGAGAAAGATAGAAAGAGAAATGAAAGATAGAAAGAAAGAAAGAAAGAAAAAGTGGGCATTGGCCCTAGATTCAAAGGACCTGGATTCAAATTCTACCTTTGACATTTACTGCCTGTATGACCTCAGCCAAATCACTTAAACTCCCTGGATTTCAGTTTTCTTATCTGCGAAATGAGGATGTTAGACCTGATGGCCTCTGAGGTACTATCTTCAGAATTAATGTAAGCAATATCTAGATCAGGCGGCAACCTTTTTTGGCCGTGAGAGCCATAAACGCCACATTTTTTAAAATGTAATTTCGTGAGAACCGTATGGTGCTCACAGTGCACCCTCCTGTAACAGCGCCTGAAAAAAAATTGACTTTATGGCTTCTGCAGAAAGAGCCATACGTTGCTGACCCCTGGTTTAGATTGACGTAGTGATTGTAGGTAATCTAAGTCTTCTGTGAGTCTCTATATCATTTGGGAGAATTATAGTTACTTACCTATGCTTGATAAGAGCCTTGATATCTAGGGAAAGGCTAAAATATTGTGGAAAAGTATTTAATCTTTGATCCCTTGCTTAGTCTTTTTGTTTGATTGAATTTAATTCAACAACCTTTTAAAACATCTATTATATGATAGGGTTTTTGGGAAACAGACAAAAAATTGGTGTAATCCCTATACCTAAGAGTTTACATTGCACAGGATCTCTTTCTCTCTTTCCATCTGCCTCTTAGTCTCTCTCTCTCTCTCTCTCTCTCTCTCTCTCTCTCTCTCTCTCTCTCTCTTTTCCCCCTGCCCCCCCCACCCCCGTCAATTCTGTTTGCTATGTCCAGTTGCCTCTGATTTACACATTCATATGTGAGTATGTGTATGTACAAGGCAGATCCTGAGTTCAAGCCCAGACTTCAACATATACTAGTTGTGACCCTAGACAAGTTGCTTGATCTCTCAGTATCCTGGGAATTTCTCTAAGACTATAAGTTGCAGAGAAAGTAGTATAAGAATATTAAGGTTCAGCCTCCATTCCCTTTTCACATGAATATGATGCCTGTAAATAATAAATAGGTATTTATTTGTGCATATGCACATGAACACATTGTTATGTGGCCTTGGACAAGTACTTAGCCTATCTGTGCCCGGGACAATTCTTTAAAAGTCTAAGTTATCAAGAATATCAAGGGAAATAATGAAAAAAAATGTGAAGGAAGGGGGCCTAGCAGTACCAGATATTAAACTATACTATAAAGCAGCAGTCATCAAAACAATATGGTACTGGCTAAGAGANTCGGGGTGGACATGATTGGGGATGTGGACTCGAAATTACCACACCAATGCAACCACCAACAATTTGGAAATAGGTCTTGATCAAGGACACATGACAAAACCAGTGGAAATGTGCGTCGGCCATGGGTGGGGGGAGTGCAGGGGGTGAAGGGGAAAGTAGGAGCATGAATCATGTAACCATGTTAAAAATGATTATTAATAAATGTTAAAAAAAATAAAATAAAATTTAATTTAAAAAAAAGTCTAAGTTGTACAGCAGATATATCAATCTGCATATCTCCATTTATGGAGTTTCCTCTATGGATAAAACCACGAATTTGGTTATATACATATATATGTATGTGCATAAAACATTAATATGCACATATGCATACACACATACTCCCCAGGATCCTTGAGGGGCATAACCCCACTATCCCCTCTCTGACCTCAGTCAAAGAGATTCCTTTTTCCACTGAGCTTGCTTGCCCTATAGCTCAGTCCCAGATCCAAGTTCAAAACCCAGCTTAGGCTCCAGTGGCAGACACCCTGGATTCTCATGGTTTACCCGGTGGCCTGGCTGGTTGTACCAGCTTATTTACAATCTTGGTTCCAAGGTCACCATGCTTTGAATTTCTGGTGTCATGAGGATCACTGCCAGCAATGGAAACTGAGGACAAAGCAAAGCAAAAAAAAAAAGAACAACCATCTCCCCAGATTAAAAGCAGTAGAGGGAGAGAAGGTCAAGCCCCTTCCCCGTCTCACTGGTATAACTCATGGCCTTTGTGTAGCAGCAACTAGGAGCAAATCTGGAAAAATTATGGAAAGAGAATAAATGGCTAAGAGGCACTATGATTAAAGACACAGATAATCAACGAAGAGGCTACTCTCACCTATATGGTAGGGGATGCAGCAAACTTGTGCTAGACAAAGTGGGGCTGCTCAAAAGTTGGGTTATAAATAAATAACAAAAACATGAGACAGATGACAGTCTTGCTGTATTCTGACCTGGTAGATTACATTTGGAATATTGTGTTAATTTCTGGGCACCGCATAAGAGGGATATTGTTTAGTTGTAGGGCATCAACAGATGGGCAACTAGATTGGTTACAGACCTCAAGAATAGGGATTGGTTGAAGGAACTGGAAAAGACTCATGGGTGGATAGGATAGTGATCTTCAAAGGTTTAAAATAGAATTGTGTAGAAGAGAGTTTAGACTTGTTTGACCTCAAAGGATAGAGCTAGGTGCAATGGGTGGGATTTGTGGAGAGATACAGACTTGATACATCCTAAAGAACTGGTGAAATCATTCAGTTGTTTCTCCTTCTCTGGTGGTCTCTTAGGGAAAGCTGAATTGACATCTATCAGGGATTTAATAAAGGAGATTTCCATATGAATTAGATTAAGTGACTTTTGAGGTCCCTTCCAACTGAGAGTCTATGTTTTTGGATGGTTTATTGGAATGTAAGGAAGTGGTAGATGGCATGTCAAGTTCTGTTATTCTTGTTAGACAGATGTTCAGTAGCCCCTTTGCACTTTACAGATGTGTATCTTCATATATTTGTTAGATTACAGAGGAGTTTAGCAAAACAACATTTACTACCTTGGATTAAGTATAATAATATTTGTAAAAGTAATTTTCATTCCCCAGATGGAAGATTCTGTGTGAGTACATGGTATGGTTATTATTTATTACACTAATAAAATGTATGGTCAGGGCCAATGTTATACAAATTTTAATTAGTTATCACAGAAAACAACAATTACTGACAAATCTGTGGAGATTGAATTGGCACACAATGCAGGAATGACTTTTATACATATAGTGCACTTTCAAAACTCTCTTCATATTTTCTGAACAAAAGAACAAGGTCATGAATTGCTTGGAAATGGTACCAAAGATTGAATTTTCTAATGTTTTTCCATGTATATGTAGACAGACAGGGGTATTTCCTACCTCTGGGGATGATGGTGTTGATGCTGCTGCTGCTATTCCTGCTGCTTGTGGTAGTAGAAGATAAATTCTGGAAAGTCCTAAAAAGCTGGAAAGATTTTGAGTATAGGTCTGACAATTAAGTTAATATTTTTTCCTTTCCTGGTAATAATATTTAATAATATTTCTCTCTGGGTTCTTCTCCTATCTGTCTGACTCTCCTCAGTCTTCTTTGCAGGATTATTACATATCACACCCCTAACCATGAGTGTAGTCCAATGTTCTCTCTACTCTTCCTTTGCTATATACTCTGTCCCTCAGGGATCTCACCATATTCCTATCAAGGTAGATGGTTCATCTTTATGTATGAGACCACAAATAACACCATGAATCTAGCCCTCCTCTTTTTCTGGAGCTCCTTTATCACACTGCCACTTGCATATCTTATAGGCATCTGAATTACTGTTATTTTGAGTTATTCACGAATAATTGAAGAACAGCATTAGTCAAATTCTCCTGTCATTTTCTGCATTAGTAGTGATTTTTCTTTAAATATTTTATTTTCATGACTTAATTGTATTCATTTATTTAATTAGATTTATTTTGTGATAATCTTTCCAACTTTTTAGGACTTTCTAGAGTTTGTCCTTTACTGCTACAGTCTTCATGAACCACAGACCACACCAATGAGACATCAGGCTTCAGTTAATGCAAGATCACCACCACCACCATCATCACTACTAGCAATAGCCGCAGCAGCAACACCACCATGAATCCCTGAAGTAGGAAATACCCCTGTCTTTCTACATATAAATAGAAAGCATTAGAAAATCTAGTCTTTGGTACTATTTCCAAGCAATTTTTGTTCTTGTTTTCACCACATCAGAGAAGAAAGAACAATTTCCATATAGAACTTAAGCATCCTAATGAGGACAATTTAAGTTACTGTTCACAGTCATTCGACATCTTGGGAGAACTGGAGATAGAGGTGCTATTTTAATTCATTAGGTTTTTATTTTAGGTTGGGTTTTAGCCAACTATTTGAGCATTGCAAGAGCCTGTGGAATCAAGACAACTTATGGAGAAAGTAGTGGTACTTATTCAGATTCTTCATGGGATTAGCAGTACCTCAGATGGGATATGAGCACCAAAAATGGCTCACTAGCTTTCCTTTTTATGCCAAAAAACCCCCCCATTTCTGACATACATCAATGACTATTCAGTTTTCTGACTAAAGGGGATAGCAGGGATGAGATTGAAATGTTCATCATTCTTATCTCTATTTAAAATATCAAAAAAATCCACCAAACAACCTTTCTCCATTTGGTCTGAGAGGAGCATTGTCTATAAAAGTACAATTTTTGAAAGAAAAAAAGAGACAGATCTCAGTAGTTTAGGGATGTAAAGAAAAATAGAAGAAAGTACTAATTTACATAGGTAATTAAAAAACCAACCAATAGGAATTCATAAGGGAGTTTTCTTTATCTCTTTAATAACTTGACAATTGCTTGACAAATGAAATGACCTTGAGGCATGTTCTTTGGAGGAAAGAAAAATGGTCTTTGCTTAGGGAGTTTACAGCTTTCCTTTGGTACATTTTCTAGCAAATAAGGTCAATTAATTCAGGAGTTTTCAATTTACAAAATCCTAAATAACAAGCATATGCATTATGACAAAGTCTGTAATAACTCCAAATCAAGTATTATATTTCATTGTAGTAGTCACAGTTTAACTGGTCTTGCCAGAGCAACTCAAACTCAACTTGTCCAAAATGACTATTATTCTCCTTAAACCTTAGCATTCACCAAAACTCCCTTATTTTTGTTGAAGATTTAATCTTTCCAGTTGAACAGGTTTGCTTCCTACAAGTAAGTCATGGTCACGTCTTCACTTTAACTAACCACTTCCCTCCCATACAATCATTTGCCAAGTTTTGTTAGCCTTATCTTCGTTACTTCTATCATATCCATCTCCTTTCTATTCTTTCACCATAATTTAGGATCTCATAATCTCTTATACATTTGATTAAAATAGTTTCCTAATTGTTTTCTCTCTATCTAGCATTTCCCATCTCTAAAATTGCTTCCATTTATCTGTGAAATTACTCTGGTATTATTAATAAAGCACATATCTGACCATGTCATGGCTCTTCTTTAGAAGGTTCAATGGTTCCCTGTTGCTTCTAGGAAAAAATACAAAATCTTCAACCATGAACTTAAAGCTCTTGGCTGTCTAGCTCCAACTTACCTTTTCAGGCTGATTACACATTGTTCTCAGTCAGTAATTCTACATTTGAGCTAAGATAGCCTACTTTTTTGTTCCCCTTATGTGACATTATAGCTCCCACCTCCATGTTCCATGCCAAGTTTACCTTTGATCCCATCAATTTTCAGCCCAAATGTCATCTCCTAAAATATATGTGAGGTGCTTTGCAGACTTTAAATCATTATATAAAAGTTTGCTATCATCATCATCATCATCATCATCATCATCATCATCATCATCATCATCATCATCATCATCATCATTATCATCATTGTCAATCTTGACATTCTTGCTCTAAATGAAACCAGAAGCCAAAATGAAGTTACAGCTAAATGGAGGGATGGCTCATAGGCTTTCCCTGAAGAGGCTCATCAGGAGTCAGTAGAGTTGGTTTATTGTGAGTCCAAAGGCAAAAGAAACATAATTTCATGGGACATTTAGTCATCCTGTATTGTCATGATTATGATAGGTATTTTCAAAAAGATCATCTAGAAAATAATTTCATGCACCAACATCTATTGAAGGGGGATGAAGAGATAGATAAATTTTACAAAGAACTCTATAATACCATTAAAAATTAAATCAACATATACTTCGATAGAACTGAATGGTCATATCACAAGCAAGATGGTGGGTTAGTTATCTTCCCTGGCTTTTTAACTTTCTAGTCCTTAAAAAAGTAATTATGTACTTTTTGTACATATGTAAAGTAATATGTAAAGTATTTACATTGTAATATGTAAATTTTGTGAAGTAATTACAGCTTAATCCACAAAATGAAGAGAATCCTGACAAGGTAAAATCTCTATGAATTAATACCATAGAATGTTAATTTTTAAAGCACTATCTTTTAAAAATTAAAGCAATATCTCTCTCCCTACCAGTCTTCACATATCACTAGTAGAACAGAAAATGGGCATTCCAGTTATTGAATGGACTACTGTGGACACTTTCCTGGCACAATCTCCACTCCCTTCCCCCCCACCTTGAGCAAGCATTGACCTTGCTCAACCGCATAAGGGGAAGATTTCAGTAGTTGTTGAAAGTATGATGATTTATTCTTGGGGTCAAAAACCAGGGTAAGGACAGACCCCCAAGACTTAGTCCAGAATAGCATTTTCACTTTCTCTTACCCAGAAAAAGCAAATGGTGCTGATTTAGCCCAGTCATGAGAAGGAAAAGAAGAATCAAGGGAACAAATGGGTTAGGGGACAGATGTGTGTTTGAGTCTACAGGAAAGGTGACTTAAACCCAACTGGGGACAATCCTGTTACCTCTTAAGATATTTAAAACAAGTATCTAGGTTAGATAATTCTATATCCACAAAGGAGGCTGAGGAAGCTCTACAATCCAGTTTGAGGGGTGTACCAACCAGAAAAAGGGGAGAAGCCAGAAAATGAGTTGGGAGATTATAAATCTTTGGCTGGAACACCAAAAATTTCAAAAGAAAAAGCCTTCAATAATAGCCCAGAGCACAAAGAGATAAATCCACAGAAAGTATCCTATAACCAGAAAAAATGAGTGTACTATATCTTCAGAGATTATAAAACTTTTAAAATAATTGTTACAAGGTAAAGGAAATTGAGCCAATGCTATATGAAATTTCAGAATCCCATAATTTCCAAGAGAGGATGAAACAATAAAAATCTCCATACTTGTTCACAATAGAAATTGTATCCATTTCATAAAAGAAGAAATTACAATTCTTCTTGCAGACTTTAAACACTCAATCAAAAGATAAGAAATAATGGAATCCATGATAGAGTGTTTCTCTAAACAAATGAAAGAGAGATGAACAGATTTAGGATGCAAAAATACTGAAGTGAAGGAAAATCTGGCATAAGAGAAGCAAAAGGCAATAATGTTTAAATAACATGAGGTCTCTATATAAATAAAAATGATTGACCTTGAAGAGAGGATACACAGAGATAGCCTAAGAATCACTGGACACCCAGAAAAATATGACACATTAAAAAAATCTCTGAATACCACGATTTAGGAAGAAATATAATAAAACTACCTAGAACTTCTAAAACCAGATTCAGGAGAGACAATTTAAGAATTATTGGAATACCTCAAAGTCATGATAAAAATTAACCACTGAAAACAAATAACTGAAAATAAAATCCACAAATTAGGAAAAAGGCAAAAAATGGGAGTAGGGTAAGTGGAGTTGGAGGAGTGAAGGGAATAGTATGGGAATAGAGTTGTATCAAAGTAATTTAAGCAAAACTAATCACAAGGACACTGCATTGACTTAATAGAGCAAGGGGTGGGGCAGCTGGGTAGCTCAGTGGAGTGAGAGTCAGGCCTAGAGACAGGAGGTCCTAGGTTCAAACCCAGCCTCAGCCACTTCCCAGCTGTGTGACCCTGGGCAAGTCACTTGACCCNNNNACCTAGAACTTCTAAAACCAGATTCAGGAGAGACAATTTAAGAATTATTGGACTACCTCAAAGTCATGATAAAATCTAACCACTGAAAATAAAATCCACAAATTAGGAAAAAGGCAAAAAATGGGAGTAGGGTAAGTGGAGTGGGAGGAGTGAAGGGAATATTATGGGAATAGAGTTGTATCAAAGTAATTTAAGCAAAACTAATCACAAGGACACTGCATTGACTTAAAAGAGCAAGGGGTGGGGCAGCTGGGTAGCTCAGTGGAGTGAGAGTCAGGCCTAGAGACAGGAGGTCCTAGGTTCAAACCCAGCCTCAGCCACTTCCCAGCTGTGTGACCCTGGGCAAGTCACTTGACCCCCATTGCCCACCCTTACCAATCTTCCACCTATGAGACAATACACCGAAGTACAAGGGTAAAAAAAAAAAAAAGAGCAAGGGGTTAGACCTAAACCCCTCTCAAACAACACTAAAGAAAAAATGGGCCTCATTCTTATAGCTTTAAATATGGATTAGCTATAAAATTGAGTAAAATTAAACAGTGACAGAATGTATAAGAAAATAAACCCTTATAATCTGTTGTTTACAAGAGACACATGTGAAATCATAGATAAGCACAAAATCAAAATAAGAGGTTAGAACAAAATATACTGTCCATTGGATGAATAAAAAAAGAAGAAATTACAATTATGCTACAGACTACACTAAAAATAAAAATTTGCTAGATACTAGAGATAAATGAGAAATTATTTTGTTTAAAATAGTTGGCAAATTGTAAATATATTAAACTTTTCCAAATTTTATAACATATGATTCATAAAGTTAATTGAATTGCAAAAAGATATAATAATAGGAGATATTAATGTTTCTCTTTCGGAGCTGGACATATCTAACAGAAAGTTAAAAAAGATAAAAAATATAGAACTAAATAAAAACAGAATTTGGACCTAAAAGATTTATGGCATCCCAGATGGGGACATTAAATATTATATGTATGTATGTATGTATGTATGTATGTATATACATGTGCATATATATTTATTAGCAACATATGGCGTTTTTATAAAAATCAAGCATATACTCTGGCATAGAGAAATTATAAATAAATATTTTAAAAGGAGAAATGTTAACCACATTATTTGCAGATCATAATTCAATAAAAATAGCAACACCTAAAGTGAGCACAAGAGAAGCACATGAACTTGATATGGGAAAGCATTAATAGATCACCTAGGATTTTATGCCATCCTATAGCACCAATTAGATGGAGACTTAATAATGAAATTCTGCATAAAATTTTGGATAAAGAACAAATTAAACAACTGTGTAACTGGGGTGGGATTGGAGTAATTCCATGGAAGTTGCCAAAGGAGCTATGTTTAAACTACATAGGATGGTCCTTAAGGGACCATTTCCATGCATGTTCCATGACATATACCCCAATCCAATCACTGGGCTACATATAATATGTGAAGGACAAAGCAAAGAAAGGGAGCTATAGACCAATATCACCTATTAATGATGAAAAATTTAAATAAAATCATGGCAAAATTATAGAAATTTATGCAAAAGGGGCAGTTGGGTAGCTCAGTGGAGTGAGAGTCAGGCCTAGAGACAGGAGGTCCTAGGTTCAAACCCGGCCTCAGCTACTTCCCAGCTGTGTGACCCTGGGCAAGTCACTTGACCCCCATTGCCCACCCTTACTAATCTTCCACCTATGAGACAATACACCAAAGTACAAGGGTTTAAAAAAAAAGAAATTTATGCAAAAATCATAAATTATGATCACATTGTATTTTTACAAGGGATAGAAAGATGGATCCACATCAGGAAAAATCACTTAATCACATGAAAACAAAAGCTTCCTAAGTCACATGATTACATCAATGGATTCAGGAAAAAAGCCTTTAAGAAAGGACATTCATTTATACTTTATAACTTCTATAGGGTTGTCACATATATTTTCTCATGTTGAGCCTGAGCATAGTAATATAAATAGAACAAGCATATTTTTTTCAATTTTGAAGGCAAAGAGTCTCAGTGAGGTTTTTGTAATTTGAATCATTTAACAAATTAATAATGGATCAGAGTCTAGAGTGAGAGTTATCTGATTCCTTGTCCAGTGCTCTCTTTTTATTATACCATTCTTCTTACATTGTGGAGAATACTAAAATAAATATATTTTTATAAAACAAAGTTCTATATTCTGATTCTATTTCATATATAAAAAAGATTTTTTAAAGATTGGTTTCCTTGTAAATTTCTTGCAACAATTTACGTGAGTCCATTTATTGGTCACTCATGGTATCTTTAAATGTTAAAAATTATCTAATTTATTTAATGTATATGGAACTTGTAGCAGTTATTATTGAAATTAATTATTGCAATATAAAAAAAACTTTTTATAAGGACTCCACATCCAAAGAACCATCAAAGCTTTTAGGATACTGTAAACTTCATGATGGCTAAGACTATATTCAATAATTTACTTTGTAAAGAGCCTAGTCTAACTCCAGGTACAAATAGGGGATGAAAAAGTGTTTTTGGTGCACAATAAAGATGAAAATTAGTAGTTAGTAGTATGCTTTGTTGTTCTGAAAAGTCATTTGTGCTGCACCTGGAATCCATTATGTAAAATGAAGGAATGGAAGGTATAGAGTGTATGTCTGGGTTCTCTGAGAGGGTGGGATATTCTATACCTTTCTCTCTGATGGATGGGAGAGTGGAGATGAGGGAATGAAGTAAACTGGGGCTGCTGATCCTAGTATATATCCTGAGAGGAATTAGGACTCCAAAAGGGGAATAATCATAATCAATTTTGCTTGTGGTTTCCCATTTGTTATTAATGTACACTAATGGAAGTCCAGAGAGGCCTATTCTACTTCAATTGTTAAAGACCTCTAAAGTAATAATAAAAAATGTAGATTCATGAAAATAAAATAGAACAGAAAATAAGCACGATGAAGATCTTTTTAAAAATTAATGAACTTTTCCTCCATTTTTTCCCCTGTGCAGATGCACTAACTATTGAGGGAAAAATCTAATTTAAAGAAAAGCAAAACCATTCAAATGCTCATGCCCAGTGGTTGAATGGTAATGGTCTTTTACCTGCTAAATATGAGGCATCCTTTTTGTATTGAGGTCCAGGTAAGATGACTCCATCTTGGCTCATATTTTTATGGGCCTTGGTTAACATTGTAGAGCTGATACTCTAAAATTTGATCTTTATTTGTCACTCACCCTAAAAGTTCTTGGGATACAAGTCTTTTTTTGTGTCTCTCATTGTCTCTATGCTACACTTTCCTCCTGTTTTTTGACTTTCTAGTACTCTCTGAAAATCCATCTCAGGCATTCTTCCCTCCCCCCACCTTGTCCCCTCCCCTCCAAGCCTTGGGGAAAGTATCATCTAATTCTGGGAATTCTGGGAATTCTTGTGCCTATAAAGTGAAATTGTACTAGCCCAACCTCAGCAGTTAAATAGCCTCCTTCTGCCTAACACTGATCTCTTGGTCTAATGTGGATGCATAAACAGCCATTAACTTGCTTCCTAGGCAAAGCCAGATCTATCTAACTCTTATGAAGCCTCTGGTGTGTTTGGTTCCTCCCAGCAACATCTTGGATCAGAACTTCCAGAGGCTATGATTATGCCCCACTTGCAACATTTCATAGCATCATTAAAGCTGGCCTTGGAAGAGACCTTAGTGACATATTTTGTTCAGTCTGGTTATTTAATTTAAAATTTTTTGGGGTAAAAAAATCCTTACATATTTCCTTAGCAATAAGGGCTAGGCAATGAGGGTTAAGTGACTTGCCCAAGGTCACAGACTTAGGAAGTGCCTGAGGCCAGAGTTGAACCCAGGACCTCCTGTCTCTAGGTCTGCTTTTCAATCCACTGAAGCACCTCCCTGTGTCCCAATCTAGCTATTTTAAAGATAGAGGAACTGAAGCCTACAGTGGTCAAGAAGTATGCCCAGGTTCATAATGGTAGTAAATAATAATTCAATTCAGCAAGTATTTATTTAAGTGCTGTAGGAAAATGGGGGTCACCAGGCATATTATAATAAACTAAGTGGTTTATGGGAAAACACTCTGGAATTTATGAGAGACTGGACCAGGGTGGAAAGACCAGGGTTTACTGGATTCCCACAGGAATGGCAGTTGATCTTAACTGTCACTCAGCTTCCACTAGGCCAGAGTCTAGAAACAGGCTAACAAGGCAAAAGGGACTTAAACAGCTTTAATTATGATTGACTAAAAGGTGGGAAAGGGATTTCTATACTTACAATCTAAAGGATAAAGCCACAGGGCAATGGGAGGGCTTATTCTACTCTTATCTAAGTGATCTAAACTAACAGGGCCCAAGGAGCTATAAATGGAGTCTCTGGGGTAAATGCCTCAGACCTGGAACCTGCCAGGCTTGAGTACAGCTAGGGCTTTGTGGCTTTGGGATTCTCACTGCAATCCACTGATGATCTCTGGATGCCAAGAGTGAAGGTAGTCTCAGGAATCAAGTTGAGAAGGTGTTTGCTCAAGTCTCTGTCCACCAGATAGATCCCAAATTCCTCCTCTTCCTTGGCACAGGTCTGTAGATCTTGACTCTTTGCTAAATGCCACCACCACACAAGATCCCAGGGAAAAAAACAGGAAGCAGGGTGTCCTTTGCTCTGAGGTCTCCCAGGCTGGCAACAGTTTTTGCCCACCACTAATGGAGTCCTCACTCAGGGCACAAGCACACTTCCTCCTCCCTCATTCCATCCTGGAATTCCCAGCTCCAGCTCCTTCCTGCTATGTACTTAATACCTAATCAATAACTACTCTAATCTAATCTTCCTCACAACAGTTCCCCCCTTTGCACAAAGCCAAAATTACCAAAATTTTGGTATTTGTGCACTACAAACTAAACTAAAATTCTAACCCAAAATAACAAACAACCTACACTAACTCTATTCTATCTAACACTACCTACTCTACCCTACACTAGGGATTTCAACAAGGAAGGGTAAAAAGATAAATACATTGAACAGTTACAGAGTTCAAAGCATAAAATAAGTAACAATGCAAAATTTCCAACAAAATCAATAAAATCAACAGCAAATATGAAATATCAACACAAAAGTCAAAACAAACATCAAACATAACTCCTATTCTAATACAGAAATATCCTACCACCTAATAAATGCAAACCATTTTGAAAAAATACATTTTAACACAACATTGCATAAGTCTTCACATCAAAATTAAAACAAAACAGTAAACTCCCTTATGCAAATTACATTTGTATGTTTGCAACTCAATTATATCAAAGTATTCACAGAATTTACACTTATACATATATATACACACAATACAGACATACAATATATACATAACATATACATATATGATATGCATATATACATGTATGTACGCATAATATATACATATCAAATATACATATGTACACCCTTTACATATATACAATACTTACACTATAATAAAATTTACAATATACACATAATATTTACACAACTATTTACATTATTTGTGATATGTGATCTGTAATATGTTATATATTCTTCATGTAATGCAATTTTGTTATGTCTGCTGTATCTGCACTGTAATGTACATTAGTACCTTATCTTGTCCTCTAACCTAATCTAATACCATATCTATTTCACTAAACTATTCTAAACTAACCATAAGATATTAGTATATTAGTCTAGCTATATCTATCTAAATAACTAGATAATCTTTGTTAGTAACTAACTATCCTTTGTTAGTACTTACTTATCCTATAGCTAATTCTAATTTTGTTAGTATTATACATTGTCTCATTCCATAAGGAACACAATGTATCCTAACATGTTTGTGTCTTATGTTTCTAATTTGTTATGTTGTTTCTTTGCTATATTATGTTGCACCATGTTACTGATGGATGCATGATACCTACCAAAACTCCAGATCTCCTGCAGATCTCCTTTCTCCTCATGATGTTCCATTCCTCTAGGAAATCCTCTCCTCTTTTCTCCGGTTTTCCTCTTCTCCTTTCCTCTATCGAAGGTCTTGATAGTTTTATGTGCAATGTTGGATGCATATGAGTATGTAGTGATACCATATACATTACCCAAAATACTTCCAAATTATTTAATCCAAATTGTCCATGATTAATCCTCTTCTTTAAGAAAATCCATGAAAATGAAGTTTTTATCAGTTCAATTCATAAGTTCATCAGTCTTAATACAAAGTCTATAAATCCTGAATCCTGAATCCTCTTCCATCGGAATGTCCTATTCCACTGGAATGGTCCTCTCCTTACTGAACTTTCTGACTGCAGACTCTAATTGACTGAAGATCTCAAATTACACAATCTCCTTCTCCTTCTTTCTCCTTCTTCTTCTCCTTCTTTCTCCTTCTTCTTCTCCTTCTTTCTCCTTCTCCTTCTCCTTCTCCTTCTCCTTCTCCTTCTCCTTCTCCTTCTCCTTCTTCTTCTTCTTCTTCTTCTTCTTCTTCTTCTATTATTAACAATCTCTACAGTTTCATTATCCATTCCATGTGCTAATTTAATATGAGAACAATGATACCCCGAATCTCTACCTAAAACTTTTACAGATGGTGAAACTAATACAACTGTATAAGGACCTACCCAATTTTGTTCTGTTGCCAAAGTTTTGGCAAAATTTTTCCCATAGACCATATCACCAATGGACCAGATTGATTTAATACTCCCACATCTTGTAATTCTCGTAGCCTCTGCTGTAAAGCACTTAAATATGAAGCAATTTGGCAATCACCTCCTAAGAGTAATGCATAAACAGCCTTACAAGTTTTTGCCTGTAGTGGAGCATGTCCAAAGAGCATCTCATACGATGATATATGTAGATCCACTCTTGGTCTCGTAGTAGGTAAAACAAAGCTATGGGAAGAATCTCTGGCCATTTGAGATGAGTTTCAGCACAGAGTTTCCCAACCATAGTCTTGAGTTCCCTATTCATACGCTCCACTTGACTTGAACTTTGCGGATGATACGGAACATGATATTTAGGTGTTATTCCTAGATTCTCATAGACTCTTCTAAGGATATCCCGAGTGAAATGAGATCCCTTATCTGAATCTATGGTTAAAGGTACACCAAATCTAGGCACAATTTCCTTAAGTAACACTTTCGCCACAAAACTAGCTGTATTGGTATTTGATGGAAAAGCTTCAGGCCATTTAGTCAGTCTATCGACTATCACAAGACAATACTTGTATCTTCCAGCTTTAGACATACAGATATAGTCTATCCATAAACTCTCAAATGGACAATATGCTAAAGGCCTACCACCCAAACCTTTCTTTCTGAATGCACTTTGATTGAACTTTTGGCAGGCTGGACAGCTATTACAGATCTTGTTTGTAACAGTACTTATTCCAGGAGCAACCCATTGTCTCCTGATGGAATCCACAACAGCTTGTGTACCAAAATGACCTTTTGTGTGGATGGCTTGACACAAATAGGTATACAAATCTTTTGGTAACAATGGTCTTCCAGTATCAGTAATCCATTTCCCATGTTCTTTCCTAGCTCCAAATTTATCCTTCCATTTCTCGATATCTGAGTCTACATAAGCTTTCTCTAGATCATCAGAATCAATAGATGTTAAATTCATTACATAAATTGGAGCATTCTGGGCTGCATACTTCGCAGTGATATCAGCTCTATGATTTCCTTTAGAGACTGAATCTCTACCATGAGTATGACTCCGACAATGAATTACTGCCAGCTGTTTTGGCTTCTGGATTGCTTCCAACAACTCAGTTATTATTGTTGCATGAGCTATTGGTTTTCCCGATGCAGTAATAAAACCTCATTGTTTCCAGATTGTTCCTGTTGCATGGCAAACAGAAAATGCATATCGAGAGTCTGTGAAAATATTCACACGTTTACCTTCAGCTAGAAGACAGGCTTGCTTCAATGCCACCAATTCAGCACCTTGAGCACTAAGATTACTAGGTAATGACCACAGTGTCTCAAATTCTGTCACAACTGCAGCACCAGTACATCTAATTCCATTACATAAATATGATGATCCATCTGTGAGTAACACCTAGTCTGGATTTTCGAGTGGAGTATCTTTTAAATCCATTCTAGGCATATCCACAAGATCCACTACCTCAACACATTCATGCAATGGCTCACCATTCTTAGGCAAATCAGGAAGAAGAGTAGCTGGATTAAGTAAGCTACATATCTTCAACTTGATGTTCTCACTACCTAAGAGAATAATTTCATACTTAGCTATTCATTGGTATGAATATGCTTGAGTACGAAACTTCCTCATTAGTGCTTCTATCTGATGTGAACAATAGACCGTTAAAGGACATCCCAAAACTAGATCAGCTGACTTCTCGACTAACACAGCTGCTGCTGCTACCCCCCCTTAGCCAGGGTACTGTCCCCGAAGCTATTGGATCTAATTGACAGCTGTAATACCCAATTGGATGATAATTCTGTCCAAAGTGTGTGTCAACACACCAGAAGCTATACCCTTTGTTTCGTTGACAAATAGCTGAAAAGGTTTCTCATAGTCCAGGATTCGTAACGCAGGTGCAGATAGAATGGCTTCTTTCAGCTTATCTAAGGCTAATTGATGTTCAGGCTTTAGTTTCAGAGGTTCTGGTTCTGTATTCCTGGTCAGATCTGTTAAACACTTAGTTATTCCACTATATCCAGGAATCCATTGCCTACAGAAACCAGTAGTTCCAAGAATAGCTCTAAGTTGTTTCTTAGTTTTAGGTGCACTCAATTTCTGTATGTCAGCTATTCTCTTTTGTGTAATACTTCTGGAACCCTCTGATAACACGAATCTGAGATATTGCACCCTGGGTAAAAGGAACTGTAATTTCGTTTTTGAAATTTCATGTCCTCGTTTATACAATTCAATCAAAAGAATCTTGCTGTCCCTAAGACACACCTTTGAATTTGGGGATGCCAGAAAAATATCATCCACAAAATGCACCAATTTACTCTCTTTAAATTTAATAGTTTGTAGATCTCAATTTAGAATTTGAGAAAACTGAGATGGTGACTTGGTATACCCTTGTGGGAGACACGTCCAGGTCCATTGTGTCTTTTCCCACATAAAAGCAAAGATCTTTTGAGAATCCTTGTGAATTGATATCGAGAAAAACGCAGAACATAAATCTACCATGGTTAAATATCTAGCCTGACTTGGAATAGAAGAAATTATTATGATGTTAAAAATGCTGTACTTGATGCTGTTTTTTTGGTAAAGATATTTATTTTATCAATTTCACATAATAACAAATTTCCACATAGGTTTTCTGAAGTTATATGATCCAAATTGTTTCCATTCTTCTCATCCCTCCACTCTCCAGGAGCTGGAAAACAATTAGATTTGTGTTATACATATATTATCAAGCAATGCTGGTTTTTGAATTGTGCAATCACAATGCTCTTCCCTTTAATCAGGAAAAGTCATATGTTTACAACTATGCTTATACACCATATGGCTGGAGCAATATCTTAACCCCTCTCCTTTATCCAGATTAGGGTAATTAAAAAAAAGGCATTGAAACCATCCATGAGACTTGGACTGTTGATGTCACTTCCTTTATGCCCAAGTACAAAAGCTGAGAGGAGATCCAGTCTGTCTGATGTTGGGCTGGTTTACCACAATGGACAACTCAAATAAGAGAGATTAATTTAGCTAAATTTATTCAGGGTGTCCTAGAAGCCTATTCTTGTTGATTATCCTTTGCCTAACATTGCTAAATAAATCTCCTATTGTTAACTGCTGAATGACCTGTGACTGGCTTCTTTCATTCCAAAATTGGACTGAAACTCTCAGAGGACCAACCCAAACTCTGTCTTCCACAACATACATTATACATAATAATAGACCAGTGAGTTCTCTTGCCATCTCAGAGATTTGGTAGTTTTTCCCCATTGGCCACCAGTTATTACCTTTCTCCCTGCCCAATTTATAGGGTGAGTTAAACAAATTCCTCCTGAAACACTGGGGTAATTTAAAGGCCAAGAAGAAATGATCTAAATCTCCCCTTTAGAGAGTGGAGCAGGAAGAACTTGTAGTGTTTCACATGATCAAAGTAATGTAAAATGATTTCTGTGTGTTTCTGACACAGAACTCTATGTTGTGTCATCCATATGTCAGATCTCAGAGATTTTCAG
Organism: Gracilinanus agilis; assembly: GCF_016433145.1. Taxonomy (NCBI): domain Eukaryota; kingdom Metazoa; phylum Chordata; class Mammalia; order Didelphimorphia; family Didelphidae; genus Gracilinanus; species Gracilinanus agilis. The sequence continues at coordinate 256,520,416 of NC_058130.1, forward strand.
ATAATTAAAAACATTATAGCAGGTGACAGCTGTTGCTGCATGCAAAATCTCTTGTTCATCTGGTTGTTGGATGCCTGTGACACTCAGATGATGATGGCTATATACTCCAGGCTTAATTAGCTGATTGTTTGGACTGTGTCTGTGTTCTCAGGCATAGTGCTTGCAGCTCGTTGAGTTTGAACTGGTATTCTAAACTGGATGGATAACACCCAGGTTGAGAACCCAGGGGACTGGAAGGATGATGGTGCCTTTGACAATAATAGGATAGTTAGGAAGAAGGGAGAGTCTTGGGAGGAAGATAATGAGTTCAGTTTTGGACATGTTAAGTTAAAAATATCTATTGAGACATCTAGTTCAAAATGTCCTAAAGGCAGTTGGAGATATGAAAATAGAGGTCGGCAGAGATATTAGGGCTGGATGAGTAAATCTGAGAATTATCTATACTGAATTAATAATTGAATCTATAGGAGTAGTTGAGATCAAGAAGGGAAATGAGTATAGTGGAAAAAGAAAAGGGTGCCTGGGACAAAGCCTTAAAGGTCACCCACAGAAATTGGGCATGCTTAGGATAAAGATATAGGGAAGGAAACAAAAAGAGTGGTCATATAGGTAACAGAAGGCAAAGGAAAAGAACAGTGCTGTAAAAACCTAGAGAAGGGACAATCAAGGAGAAAAGGATGATGGATATTATGAAAGGCTTCAAGTCATTAGATTTATCAATTAGGAAATCATTCATAATTCTGAAAAGATTGGTTTCAGTTGATTGATGAGGTAGAAAGCCAGATAGCAAAGAATGCAGAAGACAGTATGAGGAAAAAAAGTGAAAGTACTAATTGCAGATGACCTTCTCAAGGAATTTAACCACAAAAGGGAAGAGAGAGAAAGAATGATAGCTAGCAGGGATGAATGTATCAAGTGATGGTTTTTGAGGGTATTGAAAAAATTAATGGGGATGCTTGTGGGCAGCAAGAAAACAAAAAACCCTTACTATGTGTCAGGAACTATGCCAAGATTTTATATACATTATCTCATTTGATCTTCACAAAAACTTGGAAGTTAGGTGCTGGGCACTGTACTAAGCATTTTATAAATATCATTTGATCCTTAAACCATCAAAGTGGGTGCTTTTTTAAATTTCAATTTTAAAGTTGAGGAAACTGAGTTAGACACAGGTTAAGTGACTTGCCCAGGGTCAAATAGCTAGAAATTGTCTGAGACCAAACTTGAATTCAGGTTTTCTTGATTCCAAGCCCTGTGCTCTGTCCACTGGGCCATCTAGCAGACTAAGATATCCATAAAATATATATGATAAAGATATGAATAAAATATATAAAAAATATTCCAAACCTTAAGAGAGTGTCTACTTTTGGGAAACCTAACAAGTTACCATATATGACTGCATTGGAACATAAGTGGCTAGTCTCAGAGGAAACTGGTAAGATCTTTACGAACTGTGTCAACACAGTGAAGTGAGCAGAATGAGGAGAAAAACTTAAACTATAACAACATTTAAAAGATGAATTTGAAAGACTTTATAACTTTTATTAGTACAATGGTAAACCATGAGTTTGGCAGGCTAATGAGGAAATATGCCACTTACCTCCTGCTAGAGACAAATGATGAACTTAAAATGCAGATAATTTTGGACATAGTCAATGAGAAAATTTATTTTGTTGGACTATGCCAATTTGCTATGAGGGTTTTTTCTTTTTTTGAATTTTTCAGTTGGAAGCCAGTGGAAAGGAGAGATAGTAAATGCTTGCAAAAATATTTTTGAAGGTGCTTTACCTTTTGAACTTGTCACCATCCCCCGATGGGGATAACTTTCTTCAAATTGCTTTTCATCTCCTTGTTATGTTTCATCTTTTCCCATTAGATTGTAAGCTCCTTGAGTGCTGAGATTGCTTTTCTTTTCCTTGTTTTTCTATCTCTAGTGCATAGGAGACAATTAATGATTGTTGCCTTTGATAATGATGCCAAAAGAAATGTATTTTTGGCTTTCTTTCATTTCTGCTTTCCCATTTCCCGTTTCAAGACTGAGCCACATGTATGGAGATCTGTTGAAGGAATTGGGCTCTTTAGCCTGGAGAAGAAGAGACCTGGGGGAACATGACAGCTATTTTCAAGTATTTGAAGGGCTGTAATGTGTAAGAGGTATTGTATTTGTTCTGATTTCTGCAGAGTTTAGAACTGGTAGGACTGAATGGAAACTGATAATAAAGGCTTAACGTAGGAAAGAATTTCCCAGCATTTGAAGTTAACCTGAAGCAGAATAGGCTGCTGTGAAGTTGTGATTTCATTGGACGCCTTCAAGCAAAGACTAAGTAATCACCCATCAGATAGCTTGCAGAGCTGATTCTTCCTCAGGCATAGTTTGGACTACATTTCCTGGGAAGCCTATTCCAACTCTGAAAATCATGAACTTAACCAGATGATAATGGGTGGTAGGTAAATTGAAGCTTGCTTTTAATTATCAGGATCTCCAGAGATTATTGAATTACCTTTCTGGTGAAAACGATGCTCTTGTTCAATGCAGTGACAAATAGAATTCCTTACTCTAGCCTCTTTTCCTGTTGATCCTGCCTCAAGCCATCAGTTATAATAATTAACTCCCACCATCGGGAATAATTTTCCATTTTGGGTGCTATGGAGCAGGTCAGCAGCATTCATTTAGGGGCCAGTTTTGATGTTTGTACTATTCTTAACTGCTCAGGCATCTAAAGAAATTGAAGGATTTGAAACCAAACAATGTGAGGTGTTTAGGTCTGGACCGATAATTTCATAGATGGAGGGAATTCCCAGTGTGGATTTGTTATTCACCAATTTTCTGAGGGGGAACCTTGGATCATGAAAGGTTACCCCCCAAAACATCTGACCTGCCCGCCAAACAGTGAAAGAGCCAGTCCTTGCAATTTCAAAAAAATCTGGCCACATGAAAGTTCATCAACTGAAGAAAAAATGTTATTCTGCCCAGGTGTGGTCATCTACTTCGCTAGGTCAATACTTCTGGTGTCTTAATAATAAGAAAAAAGATTGGTTAGAAATTTACATGCATGTAGGTATTTTGGATGATGTAGTCAAAATGTTAGCTTCTGCAGTTGGTAACTTGATTTTTCTCCAATTGCTTCAATTGTCTTGCTTTTAAAAAACAAAACATCAATAGTTAAACTATAAGCTTTTTGAGGGCAGGTACCACGAATCTTTGTATTCCCATATTCCTTTACATAGGGACTATTGTAAAATATCTGTTCAATAAATTCTCATTGCTCTGTTATTTTCTGGGGGACATTCATTTAAAATAACCATTAAGTCACTTTTACTTTCTTTTAAGTGTGTACGTGGAGGCAGAGTAAAGCTGTTTTAATGCTGAATCCCTTTTTATCATATGTTCTATACAAGTCAGACTGGAAACCTAGGCAAATATAATAAAGTTCCAATCTAAGATTTCATCTGTTAATATAAGCTGGGATAATCATTACTAGCAATAGGAATGCTGATGAAAAGAGAAATAAAACCCAGCTATAATCCCGGAGGCTCATTTTTATTAATCAATTTTGATGTCTTCCTTCGACAAACAATTTTGTTTTGAGTTACTAGAAAGCAGAAAGATTGTCTGGCTTAAGTTTTCTCTCCTCTTTGATCCCCTCATCATCTTGAAGTAGATACTTTAATGAGCAGTGAAGTGACCAAAGGAGAAGAAGAAAGAGAGAAGTGGCAGGTGGAGCAAGAGGCATGAATGACCTGTAAGATGGATAATCGGCTCATGAATAATCAGGTATTTGCTCTGATTTAATGCAGTTATTTGATGCATGAAAAGACATGACAATAGGAGGGCAGATAGCTGCCTCTGAAATATGTGTATAACATAACAGATTTCAGTGGTTAGTATTCAACAGAGCAGTTTTGGAATGTTTTTTCATACAGTGAATTTGATGCAAGGTTTTGCAAAATGAAACCAATATCAATATCATTAGAGTAGAAAACATCAGGGCAAATTGGAGCATCTCAGGGAAAACCATGGTTCTACTATTGTACATAACAATTATTTTGCAACTTGCTGTCATTGGGATCTTGATTGTTCACCCTCGAGAAACTCACACACAGGTGTTGCCACAGACTGAGTAAAACCGAGACATTAAACAAAATGCTCAAACCAATGTTTTATTGTTTCACCGTTCCTCAATTACTTTCTATAGCATTCTCACTGTGACCTAAAAGGACAAGATACAGCTTAGTGTTAATGAGTGAACATTAATGCCAAAGATTCATCACAAAATTTGTTAATTACACACTACTGAGTTGTTTTAAGAGACCTGGTGGTGTGATGGATAAAGCGGTGAGTCTTGGAGCAAGGAAGACATGGGCTCACATTCTGTTTCTGGCATGTACTAGCTGTGTGGACAAGATCAAGTCATAACTCTTAATGATTGAAGGTCCTTTTCCCTAAGATGATTGGTGGAGACCATATCCACACCAGGAATTCCCTCCATCCTTGAAATGACAGATAAACTATGTTGTAGCATTTGTTTTAATATTTTAAAAATAATGCTGTACAAATCAGAATTCTCAAATTGTGATCTTTTTGGCTCACTTAGCTTTTCCTCTATAGGTCTATTTACTCATATGAAAGGCTGTCACTACATAATTTGCTTGTTAAGTAGGTTTTACTTAGCTCAGTTAAGATCAGAGTTAACCTAGCAGCAGGTTGATTTTTGAGATAGGATCAATGCCCAATGAAAGTTCCACTAAGATAACTGAATTATTTCTTAATGAAACTCTTTACTATAACTCAAGTTGGTAATCTCTGCAAAAAGTCTCACTAAAGCCATCTTCATTGCTCATATCTGCATTAATTCTCTTCCCTTGAATTATAGTGAATTATCATTTAGGGTGACATCAGACTATGATGAGACCATTGCTGAAGAGAACATGTTCTAGGGACAAAAACCAGACAAGTTGCCATTAGGAATGCTCTGTTCTATTTTTGGTTTTGTCACTGTCTGTTGCATGAACTTGAGAACACACCAACTTCAAGAAACTCATTTCTATGCATATGAAAGTGGGGATGATAAAGAGTGTTGTTACTCAGAGTGATGGTATCAATTTGTAGATAAAGAAAAATCCCTGATGATTAATTAGACCATTTCTCTAAAACCCTGCAAGTTTCCAGATGAATATTATTATATTTCAAAGCTTCATCTCCTCAGGTACTTTCCTCGGACCATGAAGATGAAACCCCAGGGCAGGGTTGAAATAATGGACTATTACTATAATTTGAACAGAAAAAAGGGATCTTTATAAAGTTCTAAAACAATGAAATGCTGTTCTGATTAATTTCAAAGAGTGGTGATTGTTGGTGGTGGTGGTAGGGAAAGAGTCCCTTTTCCTGATGAAAACTTGGGATCATGTAGTTAAGATTCAGCTAGATCCAGTAAAGATCTCCATAGAAAAACTTCCTATAAACAGCAAAGAAAAGCAACTTCCTAAAATGTCTCCTAAAATAATCATTACCTTTTTAACCCACTTAGTTTTTATTATAAATACTTTCTTGGAATATCTAGATCAAGAAGTGATTCTCTGTCAGATAAGAGTTTTGCTTACCTTAAGCCTTTAGAGTTCCCCACCTTTAGAGAACTAATCCACAGCCGAGCTGTCTGATGAGGATGTGAAAATTCATCTAAATTAGCTATAAGAAGCTGGCCCTACCCCACGGTTCATCACATCCCCCATCACCCAGGACACCAGGACTTAGCCCTCATGTCTGTCTTGCCACTGAGAATACTCCTTTTTTCTCCAGCCCCAATCTACCTCTTGCTCTAAGAACAAGAATCAAATCAACACTACTGAAAAAGGCAGAGAAATATGCTATTCTTTGGTTCTATTCTCAATTCCTGTGGTTGTCTGAACCAGAATTTCTTTCCCTGGCCACCATGGCCCTTCATGGGGAGTATGATAGGACATTTCTATCAGAATATACATTTCAACAGTTTGGGGACAATATCATCTTCATATTTTTATGACTATCACTTACTACAAGGTCTGAAACATAGAAAACTCTTAAATACTTATTGACTTCTTGTTTGGGAGCATTCTTTTAAAAAAGTAGCTAATGCTGTACTGGATGTCCTTAATGATAATTTCATCCTTCAAAAGCCAAAGAAATCCATAAAGGGAGAAGCTATTCTGGGCATAATCTTGACCAACTTGTTTCTGAAGGAGAAATAATGATAAAATTTCTGGAAAGCAATCAGTTCAATTTTAGAACTGGTAGCATAGAGAGGAGAACTGAGAATAATTGAGCATACAACCGGAATTTTGGAAGGGCAGATTTCAAAGGACTTAGAGATAGACCATTTTATAAACTAGAATTCTACAGGGGAGGTCAGGCTGGGAGGGATAAAAAACTCCAAAGAATGAAGTTCTGAAGGCCCAGAGAGAAATAATTCTGAGGAGAAAAAGGGGAGGTGTCTAAAGAAGCCCAAGTAGAAGCAAAATGAATTCAGTGGCAACTTAGATTTTAAAAGATACATATAGAAAATGGAAATAAGAGAAGATATTATAGAGGTTATATACTTCTCAGCCTGGGCCTGTATTGTATTTTTACTTAGTTACTTTATGGCATTTTCTTGTCTCATATGTTATATGTCTTGTCTCCCTAATTTATTTCTTCAGTAATCTCCATAAAGACAGAGGTTTGCCTTTTTTGACCCTCACCTCCCTTAGCACAAACAATATTGATAGGGGCAAGCAGTAGATGTTTGCTAAGCTGCTGACTTGACTTAATTCTGTTTTCTTTGTCCTTAGTATGTTGGATTTGCAGTTGCAAAATCCAATATTCCTCTTTCTGACAATTTCTCCCAATAGCATTTTCTGTGAACCTTCCAAGGAAGACATTTCCCTTAACTTCCTCCTTCTTTTTAAAAAAATTTGAATTTATCATTGTTGTTTTTTTTTTCAGGAGACTATTTCTTCTCTTTGAGCAATTATGCTTCCTCCTGGTGAAGAACAGTTCCCTGTCAGCTCAATAAGGCAGCAATTATCCCTTTGTTAAAAGAATATGTGCAAAAGACTCTTCCCCTTAAAAAAAGAGGGTCAGTTAATTATCACCTGATGCCCCAAATCTTCTTTTTCTCAAAGGTGTTCTAAAAAGATGTGGATGAGCATATGTAATTTTATATCTTTCTAAAACTAATTCTAGAAAAAAATTGCAAACAATTTTTTTAACATGTAGGGCTACATGAACTGATCATGCCTCCTTTTTGGGGGAATGATTTGATTTTGAGCTCTGGCCACAATTAAGGTTGCTGAGTATTGTTTGTGCTCAAAATGGCAAACTTTATATGAATAGGGCTTTTCCTGGGGGCTTTGGGAATTTAATAACTCTCATTTTTACTTAATAGTTAATCATTAATAGTTGAAAGTAATGCTTTGTTTTATAAACTTGTGGGTCTTTCTTTCTTTCTTTCTTTCTTTCTTTCTTTTTTTCTTTCTTTCTTTCTTTCTTTCTTCCTTTCTTTCTTTCTACATAGTACAGTGCCTGGCATATAGTAAATGTTTAATAAATCCTTGTTGACTGTTTCTGAGAACTTAAAAATAATAAACTTGTTTTCTAAATGCCTCTGTGATGTAATTGCTATATAACTATATTTTCTACTGAATACCTGGTGAAAGTTGCTAATACAATCATTGACTATGCTATGTAGCTTAAATTAAATCTTAAGGTTTCATCAGTTTTTACCTTCAGGACCATATTTCCTTAATCTATTCACAGGAATACCATTTAAAATCTCTGCATACCATGGTTTTGAATAGAATGTGGACCCAGAAATATAGGCTCTAAAATTGCAAACATTGGCAAAAATAAATAAAGCAAAAAGAAAGACTAGCTTTAACCATTTTTTGGGTAGACACCCTATTTGATTTTTTTTGGGTCCATTGTCTGCTTTGAGACACTTTGTAAAACTGTCTTGGTCTGAGACTCAGTGAATATGTGATCTTATCAATGTGGACACTTTCTCTACATGTACTGATTGCAACCAATTCACACCTTATCTTGTGCAATTCTTGACCATCTCATTCCGTAAATCCTCCTTATGAAAGGAATTAAGCACTTACAGTGTACAAAACATTGAGTTAAGCACTGGAAATACAAGTAGAAAGTAAGTCATTCCTTAGTCTCAAGGAGCTCACGTTCTTAAAGAAGAGGGGACAACATCTAAAAGAGGGTTCAGCTTCAAGTAATATAGAAAGATCCTATGCCTCATAAGATATGATTGCAAAGCAGATAGTGATTTATCTTCTTTTTATTTAAAAATTTTCCCCATGGTTATGTAATTCATGTTGTCTTCCTCCTCTCTTTCCTTCCTAAATTCTGTAGTTGACAAGCAATTCCACTGGATGTTACATGTATTATCATTCAAAAGCCATTTCCATATTGTTCATTTTTGTAATAATTTTGTAATCTTTTAAAACAAAAACCCCAAATCCTATATCCATATAAACAAGTGATAAATCATGTGTTTTCTTCTACATTTCTACTCTAACAGTTCTTTCTCTAGATGTGGATAGTATTCTTTTTATAAGTTCTTCAGAATTGTCTTGGATCTTTCATTGCTGTTGGTAGCAAAGTCTATTACATTTGATCATTCCCCAATGTTTCAGTTACTGTGTGTAATGCTCCCCTGGTTCTGCTTATTTCACTCTGCAATCAGTTCAAGCAGGTCTTTCCAGTTCTTTAAGAAATCATCTGGTTCATCATTCCTTATTGCACAATAGTATTCACCAGCATATATTGCAATTTGTTCAGCCATTCCCCATTGAGAGTATACCCTCAGTTTCTGATTTTTTGCAAACACAAAAAGCTCACTTATAAATATTTTTTGTACAAATAGGTCCATGATGTATCTTCTTAAATGTTATTTCAATGATAATCCTATAAATATTTTTTATTTTGAACCATTTGACACATGGTTCAAAATTAAAAAAAATATTTATTTTTTCATTATTTATATTTATTTACATTGCAAATGTGAATGAGGGCTTGCTGGAGTGCTCCAGCCAGAGGTATGCTAGAGTCAGTTCTAATCAGTAAGAGCTGATTCCTTAGATTTTCAGTGTGAACGTTTATACCTCAGAAATCAGGAAGCTACAAACTGGAGCTTGGTTTATTGTTTTGTTGGGCCCAGACTTAACAAAGTATTAATAATATAGATTACATTAAAATTATATATGCTACATTTTCCCCCTAGAGATCCCAGTTGTTAAACATATAAAAGGATGCCTCTCAATTGCTACATATACATTGCTTGAGTCCAGGAGAAGTTCCATAGAAGGCTTAGGAAACTGTCATCCCCAGCCTGGGAATCTGGTGACCATAGAATAATCATCTTAATAAAAATTGCATTTATATAGCTCTTTAAGGTTTGTAAAGTGCTTTATATCCATTATCTCACTAAACATCACAACATCCCTGGTTAAGGGCTTGGTGCAATCAACAATGCCATTTGTAAACAAAAGGATAACATTCTTTTCTCCATCAACTGCTAGTTCATTTCTATCCAAGTAATGGAAAGACAGAGCCAAGATAGAAAAGTTTTAGGAAGAAGGATAGCCCACCTTCTCTAACACACCTCTTCCACAAAGATTGAGAAAATGCACCAGACTAAATCCTGATCAGGGAACCCAAGAAAAAGAATCATAGTGAATATTTTTTCCCAGTTCACATTGTGTTAAAGGGATAGACAGAGATCTACAGACATTGAGAATTGATCTAGTATAATTTGAAGGTTATTACAATAGCTACATCCTGAAAGAAGGTAATGCTGTGCATCTGGGCAAGACTAAGTTCCAGACCTACACAGGAGCACCAAGACTTCATTCAAGGTTTGAAACAAGTGTCAACTTGCTTGTGGCTACTTTCCAATTCTAGGTCACAGATTTAGCATGGGCTAAGTAGGGTACCTGTCCCTAGAGATTTCAGTCTGTAGTAGGGAGAGGATTAAGGGTCTTTGGCTGGGTACTTACAACAAATTTAGAAGCAAGGAAACAGCTGTGAGATTCTGAACTCAAGAGTGGAATGGAATTTTTATTTCAGGTTTTAGCCTATACTGAAGCCTGTAGTAAAATAATCAGGGCAGGAATCCCAGACCAAAAGGGAGCCTATAGTTCTCTATCAACTTGAAAAGCTTTTCAGCCGGCTTATAGTGGATGAGTACAGTAACAAGGAGTTAGAATTTCCAACAAAGGACAGGCTCACAGAAATTTGCTCAGATATGAACATGAGCCAGGAACTTATTAAGTTTTTGTAAGAAGATTCGTGGTCATACTTTGTCCAGGATCATACCACTTTGGGAATAACTGAGAGCCTATAGGTTCCAGAGATCCAGGAATTAAATCAGTAGGCCAAGAAAGCAGTAGAAGGTCCTCAGAGGACAAAAGTTTAGTCCAGACTTTTCTCTTTCAGAATTAAGCAGATCCCAATGTTGACAGAAAGTTCAAAGTCAAGAAGTAGGATGGAGGAATGAGCAAACAAAAAAGAATCCTATCACTATTATGGTGAAAGAGATACCCAATGCACAAACCCAGGAAAAGAATAATAAATATCTACAGACAAAGTATCAAAGAAAAATATAGTTGGAGTACAAGTTTAACCAAAATTCTTGGAAGAGATGAAACCAAAGTTTTGAAAAGAATTAAGAATAATTTAAAAAGCCAAACGAGAGTTTTGGAAAAATAAAAAAAAAAGAAATGAGAGCCATGCAAGAAAGATTTTGAAAGAGAGTTAATACCTTGGAAAAAGAGGTATAAAACCTTACCCAAAGGAGGAAAACATTCTGAAAATAGACTTAATCAAATAGAAGCTAATGATTCCACGAGACAAAAATGTTAAAATAAAGACAAAAGATGAAAAAAAATTTGAAATATCTCATGGCAAAAACAATTGAACTAAAAATAGTTTGATGAGAGATAATCTTAAGAAAAAAAGAGCTACCAGAAATCCATGTTGCTGAAAGAAGCCTTGACACCTCATTTCAAGAAATCTATGCATTCTGAGTCTATCCTTCTTCCTGGAGTGATCTTTCAAGTTGCCATCAACATGACTGACCCTTAACAGTTACCACCATCAATACCATATTGGTGTGACCCAGATTGCCATAATCCCTCAGTTCTTAGATATGGGCTTGTGTACCTCTTGAAGCAACACCATCATCAAATGAAGTCTGATGAAAGACTAAGCCAAATATGGGATCCCCTGAAGACCTTTTGGAGGTCACTCCAATTTTATTAGTGTGGTAATTTCCTTTGACAGCTAATTTGCCCTTTCAAGCTTCTAGACTGCAACATCAAAATTGTGGAATCTCATGCTGGCACTACTACTTGGCACTTTACTGCTTACATGAAGGGTATGTGGAGTATAACCTTTTCTAGCTACTCCTAGATTGTCTCTGGTGCATGGGGCAAGATGATCAAGCTGTAGAATACATCGAAAGATGAGAGCCTCTCAGAGTTGATGTCCTTTGTCCATTTAAATTTTTTGTTTAAAATCATATTTTCTTTCAAACAACAAATATCTGAGAGAAAGAAAAACAAGATTCCTTTAACAAATGTGTATAGTCAAGCAAAATGAATACCTATATTGGACATGATCCATACTTCCTTCCTCCCCCTGTGAATTTCTCAGTCTGTACTAAGAATTAATCATTAATTTATTAGGAAGTGGGTAGCATGTTTAGTCATGAATTCTTTAGAATTTTAGTTGGTCATTCTGTTGACCAGAATTCTTAAGTTTGAAAATTGTTTGCTTTATGATATTATTGTCCCTGCATAATAAACTGTTCTGTTTCTGCTCCACATTACTTTACATTAGCTCATATGTCTTCACAGGTTTCTCTGAAACTATCCTCTTCATCATTTTTACAGTACAATAGCATTCTAACATATTTATATGCTATAACTTGTTTTCCCCAGTTTGCGGTTTCCAATTCTTTGTCACCACAAAAAAAGTTGCTGTGAATATTTTAGTACATCCTTAGTGTTTGTTTTGTTTAGGACCACTCTGATCCTTAATCTTCCATCCCTCTATTTCACCCCCTCCTACTTCCTTTCTATTTCACTGTTATTGGAATGTATTTGTTCCCAACTGTGTTTGTCAGTTAGTAAGTCAATTTAGTAAGTGCCTTCTATGTCCCAGTTATTGAACTAAGGACTGGAAATACAAAGAAGTATATTTTTTCTTCGACCAACAAGTTCAGATGTAAGATTCAAATATCAACTGCTTCTCCCACTCCTTCCTCTTTGTTCTTATATACTATTACTTGTGCATTTACTTATGAGGTAACTTTCTCCATCCTTCCTCTCTATTCTACTGTCCTAAGTATACTCCTCTCCACCATTTCCATTCTTTTTAAAAGAAAACCAGAACACAGCAGAATCACTCTCAAATTTTCTGTCTAAATAGACTCCTTTAGGACCCTGATAATATAGCATTGAAAGGATACATACATATATATATATGCATATGTATATATATATATATATATATATATAATCTCCACATATTGGAATGTTAACAATTTATCTTTATTCAGTGCTTTATGATTGTTTGCTCTTGTTTATATTTTTTGAGTTTCTCTTGACTTTCATATTTGCACTTCAAAGTTCCTATGCAGCTCTGGTCTTTTCACCAGGAATGCTTGGAAGTCCTCAATTTCATTGAATTCTAGCCTACTTCATGATTTCAGACTATACTAGAGCTGGTTTCTGTGTGCTTCTGGAGGGAATATATGGACTGGTCTTGCTGCTGCTTTCCTGGGATTTTGAGTGTTATGTTATGGCAAGATCTCATGGATAGCTCAGGCTGAGGATCTGCACACACTTATTACTCTAAAAGTAGTCAGATCTAAGGAAAAGTCTAATTCTTATCCTCCTGATATGAGTTCTGCAAATTCCTGGCTTGGATTTGGATCTGAACAAGATGCTTAGGGATATGCTTCTGTTAGAGTTCCAGTAGACTGCTACTGAGCTCATTCACCATCAATCAGCTGGGAAGCTGTGCTTGTTTAAAATGACAGAACTAGAAGTTCTCTTTTGAACTGGGATTCATGCCCTTGTTTTTGCACTACAAACTTTAGACTGGGTTAGTTTGGAACTGAAACCCTGCTTTTTGCACCTAAGACCAGAACCACATAGCTGCTGCTTGCTTCTGAACTAGTTCCTTGTTCAGTACACAGCTTAGGGCCACTTCTTACCTTGGAATACCACCCAAAAAGGAAAGGTCCCCTCCCTCATTAGCCCTGGATCTCTGACTCAAAACTGGGAAGTCAGTAGCATAGCTGTCAGTAGTATAATGGTGGGGCACCAGGGATGTTAACTATTATTATTAAAATGTAATCTAAATGGTTTGTGGGTTCACACTGGGTTGAAAGAGAGACAGGACCAACCAGGATAGGGAGACCAGGGTTTACTGCCAAGCTTTTAACTGTCACAGGAATGACAGTTAGGCCCAACAGTCATTCAGCCCACCTAGGCTAGGGTCTATGGAACCAGCAGGCAGAAGGTAAAAGTATATAACAGTTTAATTGAGGGAAATAATAATGAAGGATGGTATTAAGCTATTCTATACTTACAACCTAAGGGCAAACCACAGGGGCAAGAGAAGTACTTGACTACACTATTCTATTGACCTAAGCCAGGCAGGCAGGGCCCAAAGGAAGCAGTACTGAAGTCACAGGGAAAGCTTCTCCAAACCTGGTTCCAGCCAGGTTTGGTCAGCTCAGCTAAAGGGCCTGAGGATGGCTTTCAATTGGGGTCTCATGGTAAATCCAAGGATGGTCACAGGATGCCAAGAGCCAACTCCACCAAGTGACACAAGCTTCCCAGGTAGGGAGAGTGAGTTTGCAACGCTGTCCACCAGATCACAAACCACTTCCCACTTGGTGCTTCTCTGCAGGTGTGTTGTCCATTGCTGAAAGCCTCCACCTCTCAGGATCCCAGGGAATCTGGATGTAGTTTTTCCCTAACTCTGAGATCTCCCAGGGTTAGCAACAGTTATATCCCCAACCACTAATGGAGTCTCTCTCAGAGTCCAAGTCCCACTTCCTGCTCCTTCATTCCATCTTGGAATCCTCCAGCCCTTCCTGCTAGGTCCAACACTAATATTAAATTAATCTTCCTCACAACAATTGGCAGCTATTGCTGCATCTGATGCCTTCTCTTTTTTGGACCTCTTTTTGTTCTGGTGTACAATGTCTCCCATTACTGGATTGCTCTGCTTGGTAATTACTACCCAGGCTCCTTTCCACAGTATCTTCAGACTTCTCTTTTCATTTCCCCATTTGGAGTTGGGCTGGAAAAATAACATGCCTGATGTGATTTGTTATATCTGTTTGGAAGTTTCCTTAGATGAAGAAATCTATCTTGTGTTATATGAAAAAAATGCTTCAAATCATTATTAATAAGAGAAAATGCACATTAAAACAACCCTTAGGTACCAACTCATCAATAGTCTGGCTAACATGACAAAAAAGGAAAATGATAAATGTTGGCGGGGATGTCGAAAAATTGGGATACTAATACTCTCTTGGTGGAGCTGTGAACTGATAGAGCAATCTGGAACCACCCCCAAAAGGACATAAAACTATGCATACCCTTTGATTGAGTCTGTATCAAAGGTTGGGGGAAAAGATCTACTTGTACCAAAATATTTAGAGCAGCTATTTTGTGATAACAAAGAACTAGAGATTAAATTGAAGGGACGTCCATCAATTGGGAAATGGTTGAATAAGCTGTGGTATAAGATTATAATGGAATCTTATTGTACCATAAGAAATGACAAACAGGATGATCATAAAAAGAACCTGTAAAGATTTATATGAAGTGATAAAACTGACCAGGAGAATGTTGTACACAGTAACAACAATAATGTATAATGTTCAAATGTGAATAACTTAACTATTATCAATAAGGAAAGAATCCATCCAGGACAACTTTGAGGGACTCATGATGAAAAAGGTTGTTCATCACAATAGAAAGAATTGTTGGTACCTGAATGCATATTGAAGCATACCATTCTTCATTTTATTTCCCCCATGAATTTTTCTCTACTACAAGCATTATGTGTCTTGTTTCATAACATGAACATGTTGTGAACATGAACACGTTCATGAAATGAACGTGAAAATATGTATTGTATGATAATATATGCAACCTATATCATATTACCCACTTTCTTGGGGATGGTGGAGGGATCAAAAGCAAGGAAAGAGCATGGTTTGCAAAATTTCAGAACATGATTATTAAAAATTATATTGGCATGTGTGAAAATAGATAATGGAGGTACCAGGGATGTTACAACAAAATCTAAATGGTTGTGGGTACACACACTGGGTTGTAGGAGAGACAGAACCAGGATAGACCAGAGTTCACTGGGTTAACACAGGAATGGCAGTTGGTCTTAACTGTCACCCAGCTTCCCCTAGGCCAGAGTCTAGAAACAAGTAGGCAAGGTAAAAGGGTTTAACTGGTTTAATTATGTTTAACTAAAAGGTGGGAAAGGGATTGCTATACTTAAAACCTAATGACAAACCCAAAGGGCAAGGGAGGACTTCTCTACTATAATCTTAGAGATCTAAGCAGGCAGGGCCAAAGGAGCAGTAATGGAATCACTGGGAGCCTGCATCAAACCTGGTTCCTGCCAGGCTTGATCAGCACAGCTAAGGGCTGAGGGTGGCTTTGGGGTTTCTCAAGGTTATCCACAGATGATCAGGATGCCAAAAGCTTAGGTGGTCCAAGATATCCAAGAAGAAAAGTGTGCTTGAGATGCTGTCCACCAGATCCCAAACTTCTCCTCTTCTTGGTGCTTCTCTGTAGGTCTTGTCCTCTTGCTGGAAAGCCACCACCACTCAGGATCCCAGGGAAATCAGGATGCAGGGTGTCCTTTACTCTGAGAACTCCCAGGGCTAACAACAGTTTGTGCCCACCACTAATGGAGTCTCTCTCAGGGTACAAGCACCTTCCTGTTCCTTCATTCCATCTTGGAATTCTCCAGCTTCAGCCCTTCCTGCTAGATGAACCTTAATTCTTAATTAATTACCAACTAATCTTCCTCACAACACATGTAATCTGAAAACAAAAATAAAAGAGAAAAAAATGAAGTTTTGTGAGGGGGAATTCAGCTGTATTTATTCCTGCTATGCCACTATATTGGTTCCACCTCTCTTTGTCCATTTTTAATCCAATAACAGAAACTCCATAATTTTCTACCATGGCTGGGATAATTGGACAATGTCTTGAACTTTGCCACTTGTAAACTGAAGACAAACCACATCAACCACATAGACTACCTAAACAAAGTGACATTTTCTCCTATGGTTCACTTTAGTCAAGCTATGCTTTGGAGCCTCAGTGAAGGTAAGCATTTCTTTATTCTGCTATAAAAAATTCCACCCCCATCCCCAACTTTTTTATTTTCCTTCTAAACTTAGTTACAATGGTTTTGTTTGTAAAAAACCTTTTAAGTTTAATATAGTCAAAATTATTCATTTTGCATTTTGTAATAATCTCTACTCTTTTTTGTTCATAAATTCTTCCCTTCTCTATAGATCTGACAGGAAAACTCTTTCGTGTTCCCCTCATTTACTTATAATACCACCCCTTATGTCCCATGTATCCATCTTGGTATAGAGTGTGAGATATTGGTCTGTAGCTATTTTCTGCCATACTGTCTTCTAGTTTTCCCAACAATTTTTATCAAATAGTGAGTTCTTATTCCCAAAGCTTGGATATTTGGTTTTTTTCAAGTGCTAGACTGCTAGTGCCATTTACTCCTACTCTATTTCATTGACCCACCATTCTACTTCTTAGTCAGTACCAGATGCATTTTTATATTCTGAAAGATGAAGACATCATTAATATCCTTTGTTTCCACCTTAATCATTATTGACTCTGTGCTGCCACTGGACCAGCATCCAGCTCTAAGACCTTGAGGGAAAAATAAATATAGATGACCTAAAGCAGGATTGATCAGCACCCACAATAAGGCTGAACCATCCCAATGCTCTTCCTTACTCTGATCCTCCAATAGCCAAATGTTATTTGTTGGACACATAGTACAGTCAAGTCTCTGAGGCCTTAATTTCTATTGAGCAATAAGAGTAGTGGTGAGGAAAAGCCTGTGGAGAATCTCTCCTTTTTTTAGGAGATTCTCTTTTCCACTTGTACTTTGCGTAGCATTTCTTCCATGACATTGACAGACCCTTAGAGCAAGGATTTTTTTTTTCACACGATATTGATAGAAAACTGAACAAAGTTATCTCTGTGGTTGAATATATGAAGGGATCTTATAAAATTTTAAGGTATTTACAGGAAATACTTTTTCAAAGAATAGCCTTTAGGATCACATTTTGCTCTATCAGATCAAATACTTTTTCAAAATCAACAAACGACAAACTCAGCAGGATTTTCTGTACCACTCAATGAATTGTGTGACTATGATGATGTCTGTTGTAAAGAATTATCTGCCACAGGCTATCTACTCATTCTTGTATTTTTATAAGTGATAATGCTGGTATGTGTCTCCATCATTCTCATAAAGATTTTAAAGAGATGAGAAGACAGATAGGTAAATTACTAGGTTAACTACTAATTGAGATGGAAGTTAGGTGCCATAGGATTGAGGGCTGGACTTGGAGCTAGGAAGACTTGAGTTTAAATTCTGCTTCAGATGCTTACTGGCTGTGTGATCCTAGGCAAGTCATTTAACCCCTCAGCTTCAGTTTCCTCTCCTGTAAAACAGGGATAATAATAGCACATATCTTTCCAGGGTTGTTGTGTAAGTCAAATAAGATAACACACGTAAAGTGTTGTGCAAACCTTAAAGTATCATACAAATGTTAAATATTATTAATATCTTGTTCTCTGGTTTTAGTAAGAATGCTATTGATCATCTTTCCCT
Organism: Gracilinanus agilis; assembly: GCF_016433145.1. Lineage (NCBI taxonomy): Eukaryota > Metazoa > Chordata > Mammalia > Didelphimorphia > Didelphidae > Gracilinanus > Gracilinanus agilis. Next base: position 256,538,366 of record NC_058130.1, read on the forward strand.
TTCTTTTGGAATCTCCCCCTTGTCAAGACATCTTAAAATTTAATTCCTGAGCTACTTTAAAAGCAAATCACCTTCAATGTGGATTTATTGCGATCTAAGTCACTTTTTATGGTATTATATTCTTGGATCCAGTTCCAATTCCTCATGTAACACATTGGGGACTGAAATGTTAAAGTTTAAATGTGGTATTCTATTGTCATGAAGGATGAGAATAGATCATTACAGAAATGCTGGCAGATTCATTCCATTTCACTTCCATATGTTTTAAGCAATTGAGGACCGCATTCTACACAGACAACTGGTTTTAAGTAACTCCCACATCATTATCCTGTTGTCTCCTGCGTCTTGATATAAATAGTAACAATTTTTGGATGTTTTTCAGTGCTCACCATGTCCATTGCCTTTTAATATTCTTCTTGAAAAAAGAAAGGACTTTTTGGTCATATAGCTGACAAGATGGAGGACTAAACATTTTCTCTGATCCTCATAACTCCACAAATCTCTCAAAATGGGAATTATACATGAGATCAAACGAATTTAGTTGTAACCACAGTCTAGGACACCAAGAACCTTAATAAGGGAAAACCTTGAAGAAATAACATCAGAGAAGGCTAACCCCGAATCTGTAATTTACACTTGTAGCATCCACATCCCTGTCTGCCACCATGCTCTAAGATGGTTGTCACAACTCCTGGGTTTACAACAGAACTCAGCTCTATTCCTCATGACCCTCTCAATGCTCCAGAAAACCAAGAGGCAGAAGCTTGCTCTTGCTGGAACTGCAGTGTCCTGTGCTATGACAGTATTCATCTAGAAAACTGAGGAACAGAGAGTACTGAGGCAGGGTGGCAGAATATGTGGAAATCTCATTTTCAGACTTTTTCGATGTATTGATCAATTATTCTGATTTTATACCCCTTTTTGGTTTTTAAAAATACTATATTTTAGATGATACAGCTCTCTGGGATAGTAAGATATTGGAGAACAGTGGAAAAAATAATGATCATGCAAAAAATGCAATAAGACATCAATAAAATATTTAAAAAAGTATTTGTGTTATATAGAATGTGGCTTTTATTAGCTTTTGATATCTTCTCTTTCTTTCTCTTTGTTTGTTTGTTTCTTTCCCCTTACCTTCCCCTTACCTATCATACAATACAATAGTATGTATTGATTCTAAGGCAGAAGAGTGCTAACAGGTAGGCAGTGGGAGTTAAGTGACTTGTCCAGGGTCACACAGCTAGGAAAGTCCGATGCCAGATTTGAATGACTTTTGGTTTATTTCCACAGGATCAGGGAGTCCTAGAGTAGGAAGGGACCTCACAACTCACTACAAACCATAGCTGAACAAGAATCTTTTCTGCAGTGTAAACAAAAAATGGTCACCCAGAAACAGCTTGAAGACCTAGCCCAGTGCCAGGGACAATAGAAACAACCCTTCCTCCAGGCACGGTTTGGGGTAGGAAGGGGTGAGAAACCTTCCTACTCCCCTCCACCATCCTCAAATGTGGTTGGGGGCTGCATCTGTGCCTTGATTTCTAGCCATGATCAGGGACAAACAGGAGACCATGTTCCCTGACCTCAATGTGTGCAGTTGCAGCATCCTACACTGTTGTGAGAGGTAGGAAATGGCAGCTTGGCCCGAGGCCAAATATGACAAGAATGTCTAGGATGTGGTCCTGCACCCTAGGGTCTCTTCCTGAATGGCTCCATTTACCAGTATACAATGGACTCGGCTTTTCCTCTTGGCCCCTTGAGCATCTTTTATGACTTCTAACTCCCTTGTGTGGATCAGTGCTGCTTGCTCCAGACATTCCAGTGTCTTTATGTTGTGAGCTTGCTATGCTGAGAGTCTGTTAGGCACTTCTGGGTCTCCATCAGGAGTTTTGTTTAGGATGCAAGAGTGGTAGAAATGGCAAGATTCATTAATTCATTCAATAAACATTTAATAAATGTCTACAGTGTGCTGGGCATTGTGCTAAATGCTGGGGTAACAAAGGTAAAAGCCAATCTCTTCTCAAAGAGCTTGTAATCTAATGGGGGCAAAAACATATAAACTATACAAAAATAAGTTACATATAAGATAGATTTGGAATCATCAGCAGAGGGGAAGGTGCTAGAATTAGGGATTGGAAAAGGCTTCCAATAAAAGATGGTATTTCTTTTTTTTTTTTAAACCCTTACCTTCTGTCTTGGAACCAATTGGTTCCAAGGTAGAAAAATAGTAAAGGCTAGGCAATAGGGGTTAAGTTATTTGCCCAGGGTCACCCAGGTAGACAGTGACTAAGGTCATATGTGAACCCAGGACCTCCCATCTCTAGGCCTGGCTCTCAATCCACTGAGCCACCAAGCTGCCCCCAGAAGATGGAATTTTAATTGGGACTTGAAGCCAGGTGGTAGCGATGAGGAATGAGAACATTTCAGGTTTGAGGGAAATGATTATTTCTGCATCTAAACATTCAGCAAGTTCTTAACATATATATGTTATAGATAACATATAACATAGCCATACTATATAAAATACATAATATATAAATAAATATAAATGTAAATAACTATATAACATAAATTACATATACATATATAAACAGATAAATAATAAATACATAATACATAAATATATTCTGTATTTATATTATAATAGGTATAGGCTGTAAAAGTTTAAAAGCAGATTTGTGTAAGCATGTTAGGGAAAGCCTTTGCTGGAAGTCATGGACATTCTGAATAGAATGCAGGGGGTAGGGAGGAGAGTGCTGAGCAACAGACAGACTGCTGTGCTGTGAGAAGTTCAGAGCAGAAGTGCAATCTGCAGTCCCTTTTGATCTGGGATCTTGGAGAGTGGTGAAGGTTGAAAAGGCAGAAGACATCAACCCTGCAAGTCAACTCTGAGTAGGGAAGTGGCCTGTGATCTGGTGGACAGTTTGCAGACATCTTTTCCTACCTGGTTACTTTGGATCATCGACTGTGGAGGAGTTGGTTCCTGGTATCCTGAAAACATCTCTGGAATAGTTGTGAGACCCCAAATTCAAGCCTTCTTCCTCGGGACCTTAGTGAAGCTGTCAAAACCTGGCAGTAGCCAGGTTGGCTAAGGAACTTGCCCTTTTTGACTCCAGTCCTGGGCAGTTAGTCATAGCTTCACCTAACCCCCTCTCCTATTCCCTCATATTACAATTAAACTGTTTCCCTGTGGTTTTCTAGTACTTTAAAGTCATCATTGAATGTATTTAACACTTTGAGGTTATTCCAGGCTGGGTGGGAGCAGAGTGACAGTTAGTCAGGCTTAACTGCCATTTCTGTCAATGGTCCATCCCCTTATAGTTAAACCTGGTTCCATGGCTTATAAAGTCTTACCCATTGTCCCTTCCTATCTCCTATCAACCCCACTGAACCCACAAATAATATTTGAGTTTATTTCCCTGGTTTTCCCCATAAGAATATGTAACATATAAATATATCATGTATTTATATAACACATTTATATAACATAAATATATCACACATTTATATAACACATAAATATATCATGTATTTATACAACATATAAATGTATCATGTATTTATATAGAATATTGTGGCATTTAAAATTATTGTAAGCCCTGGGAGACTACAACTCCCAGGACTCCCTGCTACAACTTCCCCCAACACCTCCCACTTCCTTTGTGAGAGGTGTCAGAGAAAGGATAAAAGAGAAAGTTTGGTACCTTTTCCTGCTCTGCTCTCTTGAGCTGGGAGGCTGACTGACTCCCTCTACCAAGAGACCCTTTCCCCCTACCTAACCTTTCCCTTTTCTAATTTAAATAAAACCTAGTCATTCTAAACCCTAAATTGGTCTCTGATCTTTAATTTGAGCCCTGAAGGGCTCTGGACAATTTCCCCCTGCTGGGGCTGGGGACCACTACATTCCTTTCCCTTCCTTTCCCTTCCTCTACCTTCCTCTCCTTTCTCCCATCCATCATTTCCTTCTAGCTACCTTCCCTTCACCCCCTAACAATATATTATGTATTTATATATAATATATAAATATATTATGTATTTATATAATATATATGTATATTATATTTTATACATAATATGTAGATAAATATATATTTATTTAAGTCCTTACCTTCTCTCTTAGAATCAACTAAGTTACTAAAGATCAATTTCAAAGCAGAAAAGAAGTAAGGGCTAGGCAATTGGGATTAACAGTGTAAGAAATAAAATCAATATGAAAAGGATAACTTTAAAAACATTATGGTTTTCAAAGATTTATTAGTAGCCAATAGAAAATGAAGCCACGTGCCATTCTGACTTAGTTTAAAAAGCATGCCCTTGCCAGTGTTAAAAAGGAATGAATTGGCCCTTTGATTATATATCTCTATATCTCTATGTCTCTATATCTCTATCTCTATCTCTGTATATCTTCCTTTAGATCTTGGATAATGGATGGTATGTAGATCTTAGAGATGGTGTGAATGGAGGAGGGATCAGGTGCACAAAGCCTAAGCCAGCTATAGTTGGTTAGGGAAGAACACACACTCCTCTCACAATATCAATGGATGTAATCTATCCCTCTCCTCCCTGACAGGCTTTATTGGCTAAGCTTCCTTCTAACAGTTGCCCAGGTTGGGACCCTTGAGAGGTTACGTAGATGGTTAACCTCACTAGACCCAACCTGAGGTTGGATTAGTTGTTGATAAGGCTATTGATTGGCTATTGGAAATGTTATCTGACTGTGTATTGTTTCTCCCCTTCCCAAGGGCTTTGGTAGAATAATCAATCACTCAGGAAAGGTACTTGTTGGTAAATCACTGTATTAACTATTAATGAGGAAAGGGAAACAAGGTAATAGATTTGAGGATTTGGAAACACTTTTGCTATTTGTTTGGCTACTAAACTAATTGTTGATCAAGTTTGGAGATTGCTAGGTTGGTAGAAGCTGGAGGTCTTCACCCTCTCACTAACTCTAACTTGATCTGGCCACAGTCAAGCCAGAGATGAGGGAAGGCTATTGATGTTGATGTTGATTGATGTTGATGATAATGATGATGAAAATCCTACTATCAATGGTGTTGATTGATCACTAACTCTCTCTCAGTCAGGTACAGGTTACAGGTTTCAGGCCTACCCTCTCTTCCACCCTTCACCTCCCTCTGTCCCAGTTCTTGCTCCAAGAGAACCCTACTCAATTCTGAGCTTTGACCTCTCAACTGTTGTTCCTAGGGGGTATTTATAGTGGAGTCAACCGATTTTTGCCCCTGACTCACAGCACCTGGGAACATTCCAAATTCTCAACTGCCAGCCCTGTCAGTTAAGGTGGCATCCATCTTATCCCAGATAATGATTTTAACACCTGTCATGCTGCTGGATTGGAAGCAAAAAAGAGGAAGTGAAAAACCAGCCCCTCAATTTTTATCCTTCTGTCTATGTCATTGCATAAGGACAGGAAGCCAGTAGGCTCATGGGAAATGTAGTTAAAGGACCCCCAAATTTCCAATAATACAACAGACTTTCCCAGGGTCACACAGCTAGGAAGTATCTGAGGTCAGATTTGAACCTCAGGACTTCTCATCTCTAGGTTTGGCTCTCTATCCACATGAACATATATTTTTGACAGTCTTTTTTCCCCCCTGCAAGGATTACATAAGAATCTTTGTCATGTGCTTTGCTAAAATCTAGGCAAACTATATGTCCTTGTATACCTGGACTTCTGGGTTTGCCACCTTGAAAGTTCTGCTATGGATAATGGGCTATGACCCAGGACTGACAGGTTTGTGATGTCTTTTTGAAATTGGATCTGGAAATAGGAAGTGTTGAAGGTCCCCCATCGTTTGCCATGTATACATGTATAACAAACAAACTTGGTTGAATGGTATTTGATATGCCTAATAAATGTGTAATTCCTTATTTTTTCCTCTGGTTCTAGGTAGTCACAAGACTATGGTAATTGGAACTGATTGGACTTTCATTCCTGATTCCATCCTACTTTGTACTGTTTTTGGAGAGAAAGACATAAAAGTCTGACCCCAAATTAAGGCTATTGTTTACCTTCAGAACAGGGTCCCCTCTCAAATGATCAAGCATTATCTACAATGGATTACACACACATCTACATGAACATCTACACATACACATACATGCACACATATATACAACTAGACAGCCTCATAATCCTTGCCTGATATGAATGACAATAGCAACAGAGAGAGATTTGGAGTTTTTTCCTCTGCAAAAATTTAATTAATTCGGAATATTTTTCCATGGTTGTGGGAGGCCAATAAGAGAAACAGAGTCTTAAATAGATGAAAATCTGACACTCCTCTTTTGACCCCTTTTATGATCCACACCTTTTCTTATTGAAAAACATTATAGCCTTATGGGAAAACTTTAAGTTCTTAGTAAACCAACACTTAATGAGTTAACAACCTTTTTTCACTCAGCAGAGTAAAGCTGCAGCTGTGGGTATATCTCTCTAACTGCTCCAGGCATTCTCAGGTCACAGAGTGGCAAGATCAGGCAAAATAACTTTTAGATAAAGTGAGGCTCATTTTTAGCCTTGGGATTTTTTTCTCATTTGGCATTATCTTCATAAGAAAATTCTTTGTAAAGCTATAACTTTATTGTGCTTTGATATGACACAATTTGTGTTTTTGCTCACCTGCGAAGTTTCAGGGGGGAGGTTCTTTTGTGTGAAATGAGTTTTGAAATATATATAAACTCCATGCTTCGAGAGACAGAGCAGCAGCATGAGCTGACGAAAAGATCTTCTGTGTCCTTTACTTCCTTATCAACTAAACTGTCTATTAGATTATCTGGAGATGATAGATAGATCTCGAGACATAGTTACACGATTCATGTATTTTCCCTCACCTCCTCTCACCCCTCTCCCGTAGCCAACAAGCAATTCCACTGGGTTTTACATGTGTCGTTGATGAAGACCTATTTCCATATTATTTATATTAGCATTAGGGTGATCATTTAGAGCAGTGGTTCCCAAACTTTTTTGGTCTACCACCCCCTTTCCAGAAAAATATTACTTATCCCTCTGGAAATTAATTTTTAAAAAATTTTAATAGCAATTAATAGGAAAGATAAATGCACTCATAGCCATCACCACCTCCCTGGATCACAGCAGCACCCACCAGGGGGCGATAGCGCCCACTTTGGGAATTACTGGTTTAGAGTCTACATCCCGAATCATATCCCCATTGACCCATGTGATCAAGCAGTTGTTTTTCTTCTGTGTTTCTGCTCCCACATTTCTTCCTCTGACTGTGGATAGGGTTCTTTCTCATAAGTCCCTCAGAATTGTCCTGGATCATTGCATTGCTACTAGTACAGAAGTCCATTACATTCTATTTTACCACAGTGTATCAGTCTCTGTGTACAATGTTCTTCTGGTTCTGTTCCTTTCACTTTGCATCAATTTCTGGAAGTCATTCCAGGTCGCATGGAATTCCTCCAGTTCATCATTCCTTTGAGCAAAATAGTATTCCATTACCAACAGATACCACAATTTGTTCAGCCATTGCCAATTGAAGGGCATTTTCTCATTTTCCAATTTTTTGCTACCACAAAAAATGCAGCTATAAATATTTTTGTATGAGTCTTGGAAAGAGGTTTTGACGAGATCAGAGAAACATCCTTGCTTAAGTTTGAGCTTAGGACTGGGGTAGAAGTGGATAATGTTCCCATTAGAAGTCTAACAAGCAAAAAGGCAAGAAATTACATCCCTCTGTAAATGCCAGTTTCTAATAAATAGGATAATCTATAAGAGCAGAGACACACATATATGTGCATACATACATGTATATATTTATATATATGTATATGTCTACACCTATATCTGTATAGTGCACATCTACATACAACCCATAACACCTGTGTATACATGTCTATGGGCAGTTAGGCGCGAGTTCATCTTGAGTTCAAATTTGGCTTCAGACACTTTAACTGTGTGACCGTGGGCAAGTCATTGAATCTCATTTGCTTCAGTTTCCTCATTTGTAAAAATGAGCTGGAGAAGGGATTGACCAACCACTCCATTATCTTTGCCAAGAAAATCGCAAATGGGGTCATGAAGAATTGGACATGACTGAAACAGAAGCAGTATATACACATACACAAATATAGACACATGAATACATATATAAGCATATGTGTATATGTATGTCCATATATGTATGTGTGTACATATATGCTTAGACTTAACAAAAGTAAGCCTTTGAGGCAATTTCAAGCCAAAAGTGGGCAGGAACAGCCTGTGTTGGTATCCTTATGCTCTGTACCATTTTTCATTTCAGGTGCTGTTCCACCTCACTTCTTACATGTAGGCTACTACCTCTTGCTGCATGCCATGGCTATGTTTAGCATTCACTGAATCTTAAAGTTCCATTGCAGTAAGAACAAAAGGAATGACATCAGTCTAGTAAGGCTTGTTCTTGATGAAGTCAGGCTGTCTCTTATTTGATCACCACCTCTTTTTTCTAAGCATTTGCTCAATAATTCTTCCCATAATAATCCATTCAATAATTGTTACCAGATTCAAAATCAAAGGGCCAGCTAGGAGGCTCAATAGATTGAGAGCCCAGTGTAGAGATGGGTTCAAACCTGGCCTCAGACACTTCCTAGCTGGGTGACTCTTGGTAAAGTTGCTTCACCCCCATTGCCTAGCCCTTCATGCTCCTCTGCTTTGGAACCAATACACAGAATTGTTTCTACAATGGAAGGTAAGGGATTAAAAAAAGAAGTAAAATCAAGCTAACTGGCCCACAAATTTGAAGACTCCACTCTTTTTATGAAAAGTGGAACCTCTGACACAGTGGATAGATTGTTGGACTTGGACTCAGGAAGACCTGAGTTCAAATCATGCCTTAGATATTCACTAGTTATGTGACCTTGGGCAATTTGCTTTACTTCTTTCAGCCTCAGATTCTTCTTCTTCAAAATGGGAATAAAAATAGCATCTTTGTCAAAAGGATCAAATGAAATACTGTGTACAGGCTTTTTGCAAATCAAAGCATATTGTTATTATTTTATCTCAGTTTTATGGTTACCTGGTGGAGTAACAAATCATATGAATTAGCCTTCATGATTCTTTGGTGGATGATGAGTTAAAATAGTGCTCATAGGGGAATAAAGCTTTTTCATGCAATTCTCCAGCATCACTGATAATGGTCCAGAAATGATACCTCTTAGTTCTTTCAGTACCTTGGCATCTAGTTCATTTGGGCCTTAGTGGCTTGAACTGGTCAAGGGCCTTAATCTAAACATATTTATCTTGGATTTCAACTCTTCGATATTTATTTCCCTCCCTGACCTTTCCAATTCAGACACAGAGAAAATAAAAACAAATATGAAGAAGCAAAAGTAAAGTTAAAAAAAAAGACTACAAGTTTCAGAAGTTAGACCAACTTATAATAAGAGAAGCAAACAAACATTGAGAGGAAAGAATTTAATAAGAGTGTTTGTGGTATAAAGGGGAGTGGATTTAAGGATCTGAAGAGAATAAAGAGCTTCAACTTTTGAGCTCTTTGCTTAGCTGGATTGAAGGTCAATTTTCTGTGGGTGCAGAGATCGTCAGCCTTGTTTAGCTCCTGTCTGTATGAATCTCCAGAAAGAGCTAAGCTACAGTTGCCCTAAGGACAAACCAGTCTGTTCTTTTATCCTGAAGGAGGAGGAGGCTGGAAATATTATGAAGAAGACTGAGATATATTCATGGAAACATGGGTACAAATAGACATACTGAGTTTGGATTGGGTTTGGAAATGGGGAGGCAGAATGAATGGAGGCTGGAGACAGACTAGAAGGAGAGAGCAATGTCTGGGCTTTTTGGACTTTACTATTGTAACAGCATCCTTTGCCCATCAGTCCAATGGCACAGCCTGAGGCTGGAGCAAGAGGTGTGTTAGGGCTGAAATTCTGACAAAGAAGTCATGAAGACCGTGACTGTCTGGTTTCCTTCTCTTACTCTCTTTCTGACCAAGAAGTTAGCGATTAAATCCGAAATTTTCCTGTACTTGAAAGTCTGTTACACTTTCCATTTTAATTAGTACCACTGCTGGTTTTGGTAAAGATTTGATTGATCATAACTCTTTTTGATCTCTGTGTTGTAAAGGTGAAGCCAGAGAAAAGGGGACTTTGATGCCACAGTATACATACAAAAGTGAAACCACCGGAGCTCTGGACCCTCTGCTTGAATGCTGTGATCCTATCTAGAATGGGGACTCAGGGGCTATGACAGAGAACGATTCACTGAAAATTTTTTATAAGCTCCCCAAATGGAGTAACAAATCATATTAATTAGACCTCATGACTCCCCAGTGGTATTGAGTTAAAACAGTGCCCACAGGGTTAAAAGACTCAGGTAAATTTAATTTCTCCTCTATTTTCTTACTAGCTGCAGTGTTCTTGAGTGAGGTAGAGAGTGGAGACATTTGAGAAGGGAAAGTCATATCCCTGGAGCCAACTGGGAAAGGGTGGTTTTAATCCTACAAAGGTGGGGAGGGGTATCCAAGAGGAAGTAGCTGGGCTTTGCTGGGATGCCATCACAGTTTACTGAAGCTCAGAGGAAAGAGTTTTTATTAAATTTAGTTAAATAGTTTTAGCTGGTATTTAGATGACAACATGGGACCTTTGAACCTATGAGTTTAAAGGCCTTCATGAAAAGAGAGGCCATCTAGTTAATTATCTATGGGCAACAGGGATAAGCTATGTGAGATTTTCCATGGAAATAAAGTTAAAAGATAAATTCATTGGGCACATAATCAAGGGAAGCAAACCACTGAATGGTTCAATGTGACCCAGAAAACACAGAGTGCCAAGTTTTATACAGCTCCCATTCTAATGATGGAGCTTTGCTGTCTGGCATACAGTAGCATGTGCATGAAATGGTGATTGTTAAAATGTCTTTGAGTTCTATGGACAATAGGAACAATATGCAAATTAACTATGGAATAGGTTTCAGGGCCAAATTCAATCACTCAAGTGTTTCAGTTTTTAAGAAAATAATATGCCAAATGAATCCCTAGTTACCTGAAAGAGGAGTTATTTTGCTTCAAAATATATTTTAAAGAAAAGAAAATCATTTAAAATCAAGGTTGAAAAAGCATTTGACAAGCGTTTAAATTCTTGTAAGAAAAAATAAATTCCATATTTAGCTCTTGCTTCAATAGCTGAGAGGTGGTTAAGGGTAACGCAGTAGGCAGGAGCATCATGGTAATGGGTATTTACTATGTCTCTCACAAGTTGACTTATTAGAGGTTAAGAATTATTTTCTTTAATGTCCTTATTTGTCAAAGGTATTCTGAAAATCTAAATTTATTTCATTGAGGGAGTGAAATACTCTTTGGATGGGAGTTCGGTATTAGAGGAGTTGACTTAAAACTGGCTACCACTTGGGTATCATAAGGGAATATTCAATCAAACATCAAACTTCCATTAAGTGCTTGGGATTGTGCCTACAAAGATAAAAATGATAGTATGTATCCCTTCTCAAGGAACTTATCTTCTTTTAGGGGAGATAATATGTTTATAATTAAGTAGAAAATATATTCAAAATAAATTTAAGATAGTTGTAGAAAAGGAAGCCATATTGGCTGGGACGGGGATTAGCAAAGGTTTCATGTAAAAAGTGGTGCTTTATTAAAACAATTTTCAATTTTGGCATAGGACAGAAAAGGTATTATATGACTTCTGTGAGACTTGAAAAATATGTTCTCTTCTCAAGATAAATGTGACGCTAACAAGTTCCATGTTATTTTCTAAATCTGAAAAAGCTCTGAAAAATCTGGAAAGAAACCAAAAATATTGTCTAGATTTCTAAAAGTAGTTCTTGACTGGTGAATCAAACCCCAGTTGGCTACTGAGAAATTACAGGAACCCTCTTGCATATTTGTGTTTTAAACTCCTAATGTCAGCTTAAACAAGATTTTGAGAGCCAATTATTAATTTTTTTAGATGAGCAGAAACCTTTACACATCAAAAATAGAAAAATGCTATATAATTCAGTGCTTGATTTATTGTTTTGATTTAAGAAAACAATGGAGGGCATATTAATTCATATGAATTGTAATAGTGTTTTGTGGGCCCATTTTCCCCTTAGAGAGTCCATTGTTAAGCATTTACCAGCATAACATCACCAAGAACACCTAGTAGAGTGGGTGCTTTGTGGCACTAATGGGGATACCTTCCCAGATTCCTCCTTCGAGGTACATTAGGTGATGTGAAGGTACTACAAGTATAAAATAGGAAGGACTAGAGGAGATAAAATCTTATATATTTTAAAAATCCCCAGTAAGTATAGGAGATGCAGATTGGTAGATCAGGTCTCTTAATTCAGAAAGATGAGGTAAAACCAATTAGAGCAGGTAAAAAATGTAGTTGGAAGCTAGATTATAAAAGTTGAGTAGTGAGTAGGAGGAGAGAAAGTGGAGACTTCAGCAGGAATTTGATTTTGTGTGATTTACTCAAGATTGGAGTATTCTGGATGGTGAGGGTTTGCTTACTCTACATTGAACACCCAGCTTCCTTCTTCTACTTCAAAATAAAATTACCTGATTCCCTAATATCTATGGGTCATCTGGATTTAGGGAGCCTTGTGAGAATTATAGGATGAGAGATGTAAGTATATAATTTCATTACTTTAGTAGTTTTATGATCTCATCAATGGAAGTATGCCGGGAGCCCTTCAGAGAAATAAGGGTCTTCATCAGGATCCATCAAGTCAATGTAGGCAGCAGAGCCTTACATTGATCCCTGTTGTCTGAAAATCAGGCCACAGGATGGATGGATATCCAATCAGACCCCTCTGTGTGACTCTCTTCTTACCAACATTTTTTATTATTAAAATTATTATAATCTATATTTTTAGGATAGCCTCAAGTTTTGCAGTGTAGATATAAAATTTCTTTATAGAGATCCATTTATAGAATTCCTATTATAGAATTCTCCTTAATCCTCTATAATAAACCAACATTTAATGAGTTAATAGTTCATACCTTTGAAGCTGCTTTAATCTTTTCCTCTCTCTCTTCCTCGAGAGTAGGAAGGACACAGCAAGGCAAACATAATACACCCTTGCTTTATTTTCTCAAGCAGAATTTAACCCTATGAAACCAAAACATTTTCACACTTGACTATTTTCGCACGTTAGACTTGTCCCCCTGAATTTGGGGATTCTCACACTCTAATCCTCTTTTGAAATATGTTGAAGGTTCTTTTTATAAAGATAAAACTTAGATAGAGTAGAGTTTTGGTAGCCTTGAGGCATGTTTAGTCTCAGTGTAATCTATATGTAGAATTTTGTAGAAATTTGTTAGGTGTGTCAGCTTAACCAGTATAACCTTGAGTTTTTCTCTGTTTTGAATTTGAAATGTAAAATTTCCCAGCATTTGTGCGACTGTGAGAGAAAGGTATAAAAATAAAGATTCGCAGGAAGTCTGGGAGAACAGCTTCCGGAAATCCACTGTGTCTCTGATTCTCTCTTTCTACGTTTCGGCTAAACCATCACACCTCTCAAGATAACTGGAAACTCCTGGCTGGCCTCCAGTAGAGGCATTCCCTCCAAAGGTCGAGATCACAACTTATCTATATCTCATCTCAGCTGGTTCTACTCTTGTTCCTATTTTCCTGTAATCATCCACAAAGATATTTTTCAATATACAAAGATCTTATTTTGACATTGCATGGATAGAATAGAGTATGAAGGCCACCCTTCAATTATTCCTTATTCTTTTACTTCTACGACTCTCCTACTTTCTTTTTTGGCTGTACAACTTTTTTGAGGATATCTTTAATGTTTCTTCTCTTATGCAGTTCTTTGCTGGCAATGTCATAGCCTGCTCACCCCCACCATTTGCCTCTTCATTGCATTTTTAAATTAAATTAAAAATTTTAAACCCTTAACTTCCTTCTTAGAATCAATATTGTGTATTGGTTTCAAGGCAGAAGAGAAGTAAGGGCTAGGGCTAGGAGATGGGGGTTAAAGGCCCTTGTCCAGGGTCACCAGGCTAAGAAGTGTCTGAGGCCACATTTGAACCCAGGACCTCTTGTCTCATGAGCTACCTAGCTGCCTCTTCCATTGCCTTTTGAAGAACTTGCAACTTTAATTCTTCAGTGAAATTGATCTCTTTGCTGTTTCTGTTTTCCAAGTTCATGCATTTTCGGTGGCTACCCCTATCCCTAGAATTCTCTCTCTTTTTACTATGTATACTGGCTTTCTTCAAATGTTGGCTAAAATCCTACTTTCTTCAGGAAGTCTTTCCAATTCCATTTAATTCTAGTGCCTTTACTCTTAATTATTTCCAAAACATCCTATTCCTAGTTTTTTTTTTTTTTTTTTTGCATGCTGTCTTCCCTATTACATGATGAGCTCTTTGAGAATAGCAAACTGCCTTTTGATGTTCTTTGCATCCTTATTCCTTAGTAAAGTGTCTGGCACATAATAAGTGCTTAATAAACATTTGTCGATTTTACTTCCTGACAGACTACAGACTCTTATCATTAAGTGGATCGGCCACTGGGGGACTGTGAGACAATTAACAATCTATACTATCCCCTACCTAGCTTATGTAGTGATGCATCAGCCCTTACATAACCATTTATCATCCAGACACCAATCTTCTTGCCACAGGACTAGATCTACATATACAAGTCCTTTGTCTTTTAGGGGAGCAGCTAGGTGGCAAAGTGGATAGAGTCCTGGTCTGGAGTCAGGAAGATATCTTCCTGAATTCAAATTTGGCCTCAGACACTTATTAGCTGTGTGACCCTGGGCAAGTCACCTAACCAAGTTATGCACCTCCCCCCCATGCATATAAAGCCCTCAGATGGACTTGTAAATATGTGATAACTTACCTCAATACAGATATATACCTTCTTTTCTGCCTATACATCAAGGCCATCCCCCCAAACCCTTCAGATTCTCCCTCTCCCTTCTCTCTACACACCATTTGTCATGTAGTATATACTAAAAAAGCTTTCTTCTTCTTCCTCTTTGGATAGGCAACCGCCATCTTACTTCCTAGCCATTTAACCTTTTCTCCTAATAAATATCTTTATTTTCTAAGATTTGTTGGAACTTTGTAATTCCTTAAGTGAGCCAGCCTGCTCAAATTAGGTTGGATAGTCCACTCACAACAAAAGTCACTTCCATCTACCATCTTTTTTTAGAAAATAAAAAACTATGAAAAATAAAGTCTCAGTTTTCTCATCTATAAAATGAGTTAGAGAAGGAAATGGTGAACTACTCCAGTACCTTTGCCAATAGAACCCCTAATGAGGCTACAAAGAGTTGGACACAAATGAAAATGACTGAAAAATACCAACAATCTTCTAGGGTCCTATAAAGTACTGGAACTTTGCACACCAGACATCTTTCTACTAGAACACATTCCAAGAGTAGAACTTCTGACACCAGGAGTGATCAGAAGCTTGATACATGCTCCAAGCATAGGATATTATCTGATTGTGTACCTGATTGCCTGCTAAGGCAAAAGTAACAGTTCCAGAATGTAAATTCATTGAAAGCCCTAGAGGTCCAGTCACTAAGCATTTATTATCCCCATTGCCCATCCCAACATCCCTTACTCCTATACTTGAAAAACAATGCATTAGCTCTGTCTAGAATTATGAAACTCTTTTTAGTAGAAGCTCTAGTCTCATGGTTTTCCCCAATCTGAGAGCTAGCAGGTGAAATACATGCTCTTCCTTTCCTACTTCCTGAAAATCCAAGTTTCAGGTTGTCTAGATAAAAACTCTCTTCTCTAGTAACTATTCCTACTCCTTATCATCTTCTTCCCAACTCTCTATCCTGCTCTGAATACTCATTCTATTGTGCTTTCTAGAAGTCCCCCTAACATTATCAAACAATTATCCCTTTCTTTGTAGATTTCTTCCTCTCACATTTCTTATATATTTTCTTCTAAATAAAGTTTTTTTAGTACTTGAAAATTTAATCTTTACTTCCATCCCCTTAGGAAAATAAACTTTGAAAAATAAAGCCTTTAATACACACCTGCACAGTCCAGCAAAATAAATTCCCAAATTAGTCATGTCTGAAAATGTCTGTCTCTTCCTGCATTTTAAGTTCATTACTTCTCTATGAGGAGAGGCATTGATCAGAATTCTAAAGTCTTCCAAAATTGTTATTTTCTCCATAATATTGTTGCATAAATTGTTCTAATTCTGCCTACTGGTGGGCTTTGCCTGAGGGGTCCCTCTTGTTACCTTGTTCTGGGACCCTTCTTCTTGTAGGCTTGGCCTGGGGTCCTTTCTCCACTATTGCTGCTCTAAGGGATTGTTCCAGTACTGGGTTCCTGCTGCAGGCTACAGGAACTATTTGAGCTGAATTTTGCTGAGGGCCTTTTCCCATAGTGTAGTCCTGAGCCATTGGCACCATGCAGACCCTTACCAGTATGCCCTGAAGCTACTTTCATAGCAAGACTAGGGCTTAGTTTGTAGCTTTTGAGACTAGGCTGACCTCAGTCTGTGTTTATCTCAGTCTGTGTGTTTTGCTGGACAACCCCCTCCATCAAAAAAAAAAAAATCCCGAGACTTCTTTCTTTGGAATTGGGCTCAACCAGCCATGTGTTTGGGGAAGGCTGAGTTCTGGTATTGTTAGGCTCAATGCACTAGCCCATTATGTCCCAAAGTCTTTCTCCTGTTGCTAAGGCCCTTAGGGAAAGCCAGGCTGGGGTTACAAGCTGCTGAGCATAGATAAACAGTGCTAGAACTTCCCAGAACCTCCATAAGCTGCCTTTATTTTTTGCCCTGCTCTGATTTCATCTCAGGATCTTTGCAGGACTTCAGGAGCCCTCCATGTAATTCTGAATTTAGAGGGAAAGTCTAGAGGTGCTTCTGCCTCTTATGAGACTGGTTCATCTATGCCTTGGAGCAGTGGTCCCCAAACTTTTTTGGCCTACCGCCCCCTTTCCAGAAAAAAATATTACCTAGCTCCCCTGGAAATTAACTTTTTAAAAATTTTAATAACAATTAATAGGAAAGATAAATGCACCTGTGGCCATCACCGCTCCCCTGGATCACTGCAGCACCCACCAGGAGGTAGTGGCACCTACTTTGAGAATTACTGCCTTGGAGGATGTGGGATCCTTTGAGTCCTAGCAAGCCGCCATATTTCCTTTATTGCCTTTCTCTCTTTACATCTTCTCTTGAGCTCACAGAAACCTGTTGCATTCAGGGTGTCAACTTAAAATCTGGAGACCCCAAGTTCGCCCCTGCCCCTTGAGAACTCAAGTACCAGGCACACCTGTTTTGGACTGAACTATAGACCTTGAAGTGTTTGGGGACCCCAGTTTGGATAGGATTAGTAGACATAGTCAAATGTGGAGTACTCTTATTTGTTTTAGTAGTTTCTCCCTTTGTATTACGATCCTCTCTCTGAAAGCCCAGCTCTAGACTTGACCCTTTCCTTTTATATTCACTGTAGCAGACCACCTCTGATACCCCGGCTGCTGGCTACAACCTCTGTGCAGCTTGCTTGCAGCTTGTCTATGCATGCTTGCTGTACCAAGTTCTCCAGAGGGTATAAAAGACCCCCCCCCAAACCCACCCCCAAAGAGTTCTGTCACTCCTTGGAGAAGTCATCTAGTGTGGTGCATTCTCCCAGGGAAATGGAAGTTTGTTATCGCTGCGCTCTGTGGTAACAGCCAGTTACTGGACCTATCTCTTTCCTGACTAATTCTGACTACTCTGGTAGTTCTGTGTTATTTCCAAGTTAACAAAGGCAGTCCTCTTCAATATGGTTTTCCCCCTTTTCTTGTGCCTCCTTTCACATGGGGCCAAGAAGGATAAGTGTATATTACTTTCTCTTTGTAACCCTGACTTAGGTCACTTTTATAACATTCTTCATTGATAGAGATTGATTACTCAATGCTCCTCACCTATGGGTAGAGTTGGCAAGATTGGAGAGAGAATAGAGATCTTGGTCATTTACCTTTCAGCTTGGAGAGAGAAGAAGCGGTTCTAAATTTTCTTCAGGGAGAGGTCCCTGAAGGGAGAGAAAGACCCTGGGAAGAAGCCAACATGAGAGGAGCTGGGGACTTGATCAGTGTTGGCTTCTTCCCAATCCCTTGGTAATTTTATCAGTTCTCATGCATTTAATTATCATATCTTTGCAAAAGACTCCAATATCTTGTTTTTTAAAATTCAAAGATATTTTATTTTCCAAATTACATGTAATGATGATTTTCAACATATGTCGAAGCAGACAAAGACCTATAGCCCTAGGGAAGCAGGAAGCCTGAAATCTATAGTCTTATGGAATCCTAGGGAATCTGGAAGACTGCAAGCCCTCAAGAAATCTGTAGGTAGATAAAGATCTATAGTCCTTGGGAATCAGGAAATCTTGAAGGCTCAAACATAATATAACCTATAGTCAAATTTATGTGAGTAGGAAATTTCTCTACGATAACAATGAAGTGTACCTCTCCCTGCAGTAACACTAATGGCATGACATCTGCTTCTGTGAGATATTGCTTGCTTGCTTCTGCAAAACCCTATAAGGAAATGTATACCTGTGGAGTTGTTTGAATCTACCAATTTCCTGCCAATTTGTACCTCTATAAATTCTGGGCGTAACCACTGTTCGGCATGACTCTTACTTAGGAGGACACCCTGGCCAGTAATAAAGGTTCCTCAAATTTGACTCTCTGGGTGTCTGTATCGTTGTTGCATGAAGTGCTCTAATGTTTTCCAAAATTATAAGATCCAAACCACCTCCCTCCTTCTATTCCCTCCCCCTACTAAGAGATGGTAAACATTTTGATGTGGGCCATACATGTATTATCATGCTAAACATTATTCTATATTGGTCATTATTGATATCTTATTTTTGAAATAAAAATTTTATTTATTTGTTTGTTGCAGTAGAATACCCACTTAACTCCCTCCCTTCCTCCTCTTCCCCCATTAGAGAAGACATCATCTGACAAAAAAGATGTATGTTTATATAAAACTATGTCCTATTTATTTCTATTTATCAGTTCTTTCTCTGGGGATGGACATACATGAATCATTCTTCAAACGACATTTCTGTGTTTTATATTATGTTCTCTTAGCTCCGCTTGTTTCATTCTTCATAATTTCATTTGGTCTTTTCATGCTTTTCTAAATTAGCCTGCTTGCCATTTCTTATGGTGCAATAATATTCTATCACAATCATATGCCACAATTTGTTTAACCATTCTTCAGTTGATGGACATTCCTTTAATTTCCAGTTCTTTGACACCACAAAGAGAGCTACTATAAATATTTTCGTATATATAGGTTCTTTTCCTTTTTCATTAATCATCTTAGAAAATAACTTATTCAGTGCCATCCCAATTAAATCACCAAAAATTACTATTGAAATAGAAAAAGAATAAAATTCATTTTAAGAACAAGTAACTTCAACATTTATATTTTAGTCCAATATTTTCTGAACTCCAGATTCATATTCCAGCTGTCTCTTTGGATATCTCCAACTGAATGTCCTATAGGCCAAATTTGATATAACCAAAACAGAAGTCAGTACCTTTTCTCGACTCTATAGACTTTTCCAAAACCATGTCAGCTTTTTTGGAGATGGTTTTGTCTCCATAAACCCCTTCTTTGACTGATGAGTTCTTGTTTCAGACCAACATTTCATGAAGTGCCAAGGTCATTTGAGCTTACATCTCTCCTAGCTCCTTTCCTGACTCTTCAAACGTTTATTTCTACTTATCTCCACCCCTTTGTTTTCCAGCTCCTTTTTATACTCTTTTCCCAATTTTCTTGAAGGAATTTTTTTTGGCTTGTCTTTGTATTTCTAGAGCTTAGCACTTCGAGGGGATTAACAATCTTCATATTGTTTAAGTTCGCAAACTCAGAATCATCTTTTACTTTTCTCTCTCATTGCCACTTGATCCCCTCAGCCCAAATTCAGTTACTTGCAAAGTCCGTTTTTATTCAAGCAGTCTTCAGTCAGGGCCAAGTCTTCATTGCCTGTCTTCTGGATTACCATAAGCTTCCTAATTGGATTTTTGCTTTCTAATCTCCTCTTTCTCCAAAATATCTTACACACAGCTGTCAAAATAATATTTTTCTAAGTCAGTTATTTTGTTTGTTTAATATTATCTTCAGCATAATTTATTTTTTCTCTGATTTTTAAAAAATGTTGAAAGTAAATACTTTCTCAGTAATGACAACTTTCATGACTCAAACTTGTGTTGATGTATGATACCAAATTTTAGTAAATTCGTAAGGGATCTTTAAAATCATCCATGGTGATTGCATTTATCATAGTTCTTACAGCTTTCAAAATTATGATATTGTTACTGTATAAATTATTCCCTTGATTCTGATCATTTCATTTTTCATCAACATATGTTGTCATTTTTCAGTTGTGTCTGACTCTTTCTGACCCTATTTGGGGTTTTCTTGGTAAAAATACTGGAGCAGTTTGTCACTTTCTTTTTCATATTATTTTATAGGTGAAGAAAAACCAAGGCACACAAGGTTAAGTGACTTGTCTAGGATCACACAGCTGGTAAATGCCTAAGGCCAGATTTGAACTCAGGAAGATGAGTTCTTCCTGGACTCCAGGCTTGGCACTCTATCTACTACACCACCTGCCTGCCCTACATCACCTAAAAAAGTTCTCAAAATTACTAGCTATAATATTAATATTATATAAAAATTCTCATTTTGTCTCATATATGGATTGTTCATTTTGATTTTCTAGTTGTAGTTTTTCTAAAAAATTGCTTGCTCAAGGTGACTCTTTTCAGAGAGATAAATAACATGCTTTTCAGCATTATAAATGTTTCAGATATACATTGTTAGTCATTAGCAGAAGTGCTACTTATAGGCATTATTAGCCTCTATTATTGAAGTTTTGTCCCTGTTGACGGTATTGGAATTCATGTTTTTGGCTGTGATGGTGAAAAGATCAACATATGACTGGTAGGGTAGTTATGGCCATGCAAACATATTTCATGTCCCCCTCAACAATCTTGCCATATTACAGAATCATTTTGAAGACCCTATAAAGATTTATTACAATATTATTTTTTTAAACCAGTTACAGCAGTATCTTACTGAACTTATGTTGAGCGTTATTACTTTTGGCAACAGGAATATACATTGTATAGCTAAATGAAGGCTTAGAAACATTGCGCTTCTTATACTTTTATGTTTTTTTCTTTTTGATTACTTTCAGTTTTATTGATGGGTTTGGTCTTTACATTGTATACATTTACAGGTTACTCCTATCTTGTAGGATGTCTTTTTTATTTTATAATTAAAAAAACCTTATCTTCTGTCTTAGAATCACTACTAACTATTGGTTCTAAGGCAGAAGAGTGGTAAAGATTAGGCAGTTGAGGTTAATTGTCCAAGGTGCCACGACTATGAAGTGTCTGAGGTCACATTTGAATCTAGGACCTCTCATCTCTTGGCTTGGCTCTTTCTATCCATTCAGACATCTACATGCCCCAGGAGTTTTTTTTTAAACAAGGTAAAACAATCAATCAATAAACATTTATTAAACGCCTACTATGTGTCACACAAAAAGAGGCAAAAGCAGTTCCTGCCCCCTAGGAACTCATATTCTAATGAAGGAGACATCAAAAAATATTTATGAAAATGCTATTTACAAGATATGAAGGAAATAATAAAGTGAAGGCACTAAAATTAAGAGGATTTTGGAAAAGCTTACTATGGAAGATGGAAGAATTAAATAAAACTACTAATGCAATGAATTCATCTGAAAGTATATGCATAATTTCACATCACTATTATTCTCTATTATTCTCTACTTCTCTATTGAAAAAATAAGCAGAAATCCATTTTCACTTCCTTTTTTTCTCTTGTGGAAAAATTAAAGAAAGGATATAATTTTTTGGTTAACAGATATGCATAGTCAAATAAAGCAAAATCTCCCAGTGGTGGTATACAAAACTATATATGGCTCATTTCATATCCCAAATCCATCACTTCTCTGTAATGGATAATATTTTATCACCTGTCCTCTGGAATCATCCATGATCATTGTGTTTGATTATGATTCTTACAGCTTTCAAAGATATTTGTCTTTGTAATGTTGTCATTGTATAAATTATTCTCCTGACTTTGATAATTTCATTTTTCATCAGCTGAGAAAAGCCCTCAAAATTCTAATTTTTATAATATTGATATCGTGGTAAAAATTGTTCTTGTTTTCTTCTCATGTTAGGCTAGTTAATTTATCTGACTAGCTGCATCCCATAAATTATGGTATTTTTGTCTAACTTTTTTCAAATGTTATATTGCTGTTATTCTAATTTTACCATTGCTATTATTACATGGCAACTAAATAGTGCACTGCAGAGAATGTTAGATTTGGATTTGGGAAGACCTGAGTTCAAATCTTGTCTCAGATACTTACTAGCTATGTGACTCTAGACAAATCACTTAACTTTTCTCAGTCTCACTTTCCTCATCTGTAAAATGGGCATAATAATAACATCTATCTCATATAGTTGTTAGGGGAATAAGATGAGATAGCTTGTGTAAAGCATTGGGCAAAACCTGAAACAAGTTATAAATGCTAGCTATTGTAAATGTTATTATTTTTTCAATAAAATTATTTATTATTCTAATGATTTATTCTTTGTCACAGTCATTATTCAGGATATTATTACTTGATCTACATTTAGCTGCATATCTTTTATGCATATTTCCTTTATTGATTACATTATGTCCTATAAAAGATGTGTTTAATATTTCCACCTTTCTATATTTATGAGCTATTTATTACCTAGCACATAATCGATTTCTTCAAAGGTAATGTGTGGTGCTGAAAATAAGTATGCCTTTTAAGATGATCATTCACAGTATATATCTTATTTGTCTAACAAATATTATTCTAATGTTCTGTTCAGATCTAATTTCCTTACTTTTTGTTTAGTTATCATTTAGAAATAGAAATGTTAAAGTACATATAAATTCTTTTTTATCATTGAGGTTTTTTTGCATTACAGTTAGCTATTATTTTAAATATACAAGTACTATACCATTTGATATATATATTTAATTCTGTTATTTTTCCAACTATAATGCCTTCAAACATAATGCCATTTCCTTGTTTCTATTTATAACAATTTTTTTTACCTTTTCATCTTCTTAAAATCATGATTTTAACTCCAGCTTTTTGGAGTTCAGTTGAAACATGGTAAATTTTATTACAGTTTCTCATTTTTGCTTTTTCTTTCCCTCCCCTCCTCTCTCTATATCTGCATGAATATTATTATTCATTATGAATATGTTAACTTCAGTAAAGTTTTAGTATACAAAATAATCCCTCAAAAATCAATTGTATTTCCACATAATAATGACAATATTCAAGAAACAATGATATCAAGGGAAATCTCATTCTAAAAATCTACAAAATACATAAAGTATCTGGGGATCAAACTGCCAAATCACACAAAAATACTTGTATTGATTCAATTATCAAGTGCTCCTTAAAGAACAACTCAAATGGCTAGAAGAGTATTCGTTGCTCATGTCTAGGCCATCCCATTAAAAGAAAAATGATGGTATTACCAAATTTACTTTAAATGGTACTCTGTGTGTGTGTGTGTGTGTGTGTGTGTGTGTGTGTGTGTGTTTTTAGAACCATTGTTGCACATTGGATCAATTGCTAGGCTTGGAGTAAGGAAAACTTGGATCCAAATCCCAGTTCTAACAAAAAGTAGCTGACCTTCTGCTTAAGATGGCAATGAGTTAGGACCTAGAGGAACCCAGATCTCATATACATGCTCCAATTAAGTTATAAAGATGCACTGTAATGAATAATGGTAAAGAAAATCCAAGGGAATGATCATAAGTATTTCCACCATATATATGAGTGCAAAACTGCAAAAGGTGGCACCAGAAGCCTGTGGAGACTGACATTAGTTAGATAAGCCAAGGGAAGTAAACATCATAGAACTCACTGGATCCCTGCCTGAGACTCAGCAAGAAACAATACTGGGACAATATCTAGGAAATGTATTGCCTAGAGAGCTCACGATGGAACCACAGTAGAAAATAGGAACACTTTGGCTTCTGGGTAGCAAAATACATGGGGCTTTGCAGGAAAGATACTACTAGTTCAGTGGATAACATTCACATAGGATCTATCAGGTCTACCGAGAAAGACAGTGCAAACTCTCAGTTGGGATCTGTGTAAGGAGGAGTTGAGGCCAAAACCTGATTCAAGCCAGGAGACTGAACCAGAAGCCAGAGATTTCTAGAGAGTGGGCCCTAGTCTTAGCTATTGTGTCCAGAATGGCAGAGACAGTAGCATGTAGTCTATAAAGGACCAAGCAGTCCCTCAACTACTCCATAAAGGAAGGTGGGAAGGAACAAAGTCTGATTCACGTACAGAGTTCCATTTCAGACACTAAGACTGAAGAAATGAGAAAAAAGGAAGAACATATCAATGCAATAAAGGAATACTTGGAATTGAGAGAAACTTGAAAGGTAAACTCAAAAGAAGAGAGTAAGAGAAAATAAGTTCAAGTGAAGTCTCAGAGAAAAGAATGATATTGCTACAAGATTACAAGAGTACCTGGAAGGAAGGAAGAAAGAAATAAAAGCTGAAATAAGAGCTCTAGAGGAAAAAAATGGGATGAGAATAAATAACTTAGAAGCAATCAAAATTTAATAACTCCATGAGACAACAAGAAATATTAGAACAAAGCAAAACTTTTGAAAAAGTAGAAGGAAATGTAAGACATTTACTATAAAAAATAACTGACTTGGCAAACAGTCCAAAGAGACATAATTTAAGAACTATCAGACTCCCTATAAGCCATGACCAAACAAAACCCTGCATACTATAGTTCAGAAAATAATAATGTAAAATGTCCAGATCTATTAGAACTAGAAGAAAAAATGAAAATTCCTCCTAAAAGAAATGCCACATAGAAAACTCCCAGGAAAGTTATAGCCCAAACTGAGAGCATTGAAGTCAAGGAAAAAAAATACTGTAAGAAGCCAGAAGGAAAGATTTCATGCAAGAAGGAATCACATAAATTATGATGCAAATATCATAAGGAACAGAAAACTTGGAATATGATATTCCAAAAGACAAAAACCAATAACCAAGAATAATTTACCACATGGAGCTTAATGTAATCATCTAGAGAAAAAAATTCATCTTTAACAGACTGGAGGACTATAAGTACTCTATATCAAAATGTCAGAGGTGGATAGAATCTTTGAGATACAGGAGAAAAGAAACTGTGAAAGGTAAATATATTTTGAGTAATGAGATGGGGTTAAATGAAGATGAAGTCCTTATATTTTAATGGGGAAGAAGAGACAAGTATCACTTCAGAATCCCACTAGCTTCTAGAGGAGTATTTGTGACCTCATTTAGAAATTCCTTGGTAAAGATATTTAAGTAGTTTTCCATTTCCTCCTCTATCTCATTTTACTGATGAGCAAATTGAAACAAACAGGATTGAGTGACTTGCCCACAGTCACAGAGCTAGTTGATATTTCCTTTAATAGTAGTATATGAGAAGAAAACTATACAAAACCATTGAAGGAGTTTTGAGGTGATGATATCTCATGAAGTTGATTACTTTCTGAATTGAGCAAAGAGAGATTGAACATACAAATACAAATAATTTGGTGTAGAAATACATTAAATTCAACAGGGCAATAGGTAGGGGTAGGGAAAGGTAGTTTAAGAGGGAGGTAGTTTTGGGAAAGGAAATTCACAGAGAAACTTACTTTAAATTCAAAAGATGCATCATAAAGTGGGGAAATCAAAAGGAGAGAAAGGAAATGTAAAAACTAATGATGAAGATGTGGACTAGGTTAGAAGAGGGCAGTTGGATATAGGAGTGCAGGCCTATAGTCCTTACTATTGGGGAGGTTGAGGTAGATTGATGACTGACCTCAGGAGTTTTTACTTGTAGTAGAGCTAAAGCCAGTAGAGTGTTTGCATCACTCTCCAATATGGTAAATCTCCAAAGTACGAAACCACCAGACTACTTAAGCAAGTACAAACTAGATCTGGTTAGAAGTGGAGCAGATCAAAACATCTGTACTGATTGTACAATCATGCCCATTAATAGCCATTGCTTTTCCAGCCTGGGTGAGATATAGAAACATATTCTCAAAAACAGGACAAAATGAGGGCAGGTTGGAGTCAGAGTATCAGATCCCCTTCAATTATAGATTACCAGTGTCAATTGTATTACTTTTCTTTCACTGCCTTTGTTGTTTTTATTGTATAGAGACACTGAAAAGGAACTAAAGAGGAAGAGAAATATGAGAGAATATGAGGAGAAAAAAAATGATCTAACATAACTGTCAGTGTTAATGGGATGAACTCACCTATAAAAAGGAGGAAAATTAGAAAGCAGAATCCAATAAACATGATTATAAAGAACATACTTGAAATAGAAAGATTCACTCAGATTTAAAAATAGAATGTGGAACAAAACTCTATTTTTCAAATGAATTTTGAAGGAGTGTTGTTAATCATGATATCAGACAAAGCAAATGTAAACATAGATAGTTAAAAAAGATAAACAGGGAAGATACTTATTCTTAAAGACAACAAAACATATTTAAATTTTGTTTTTTAATATTTATTTCTAATATCAAATTTCTAATATTAAATTAAATTAATATTAAAATATCATTGTTTAACATATATACTAAATGACAGCATCTACATATTTATTTATTTTTATTTTTAAAACACCTTCACCTTCCATCTTAGAAACAATACTGTCTATTGGTTCCAAGGCAGAAAAGCAGTAAAGGCTAGGCAATGGGGATTAAATGACTAACTCAGGGTCACACAGTGAGGCAATGTCTGAGGCCAGGTTTGAACCCAAGGCTTCCTGTCTCTAGACCTGGCTATCAATCTATAGAGCCACCTAGTTTCCCCTTTATCTACATATTTAAAGAAAAACTAATCAAAGAGATGTCTGGAAGGCAGTTGGAGATGGGAAATTGGAGGTAACCAAAAAGTTTAATGAAGGAAGGTAGACTTGAGAATCATCAACATAGAAATAATAATTAAATCTATGGGAACTGATGAGATCATCAAGTGAAGCAGTATAGAAGGAGAAGAGAAGAGAGGCCATGACAGTACCCTGAGAGACATTTACAATTAGAGGGTGTTATCTGGAGGGGGATCCAGCAAATGAGATAAAGAAGAAAATGTCAAATAACTAGGAGAGGATGGTGTCCTGAAAATGAGAGAAGTGTATCAAGAAGAGAGTGATCTTTATCCTGAAGAACTGGTGGGTCAAATAAACAAAAACATAACTCATCAGAGAAAATGATAATAATGAGATAATGTACCACAACTTTGGGGATGTGGCTGGGGCTAGTGAAGAAATTAAAGAATAACTGAAAAGATTTTAAAATTATGTTGAAGAAAAGAGAAAGATAGAAAAGATAGGAATATTATTATCCTTGGAATGAATGATATGACAATAATGGGCGGAAAAAAATTCCGAAATTATTTTGCTGGTCCTTTCTTTGTTAAGGAGAATGATCATTATACTGGAAAAGAAATAACAGATATGGACAATATGAAAGAATGGAAAATACTCAAAATAAGTAAGGAGACAGTAAGAGATTATCTAGTCATTCTCAATGAGTTTGAAACAGTTACCACATGTATTCAAAGTCTTCTATAGCCTCAATGGTAAATAAACTGATATTCCTATATAGAAAATCCTTTAGATTGGGAATTTGGTGGGATAAACAGCTATATTGTATTATTCCAGTCTTCTCTATTGATTCTTGCATATCTCCACTTCTTCCAAATGAGTTTTGTTACTATTTTTTCTAGCTTGATAAGATAATGTTTTTGAGAATTTGGGATGACATTGAATATGTAGATTAGTTTAGGTAGGATTGTCATTTTAATTATATTGGCCCTTCCCACCCAAGAACAATAAATATTTCTCCAAATATTTAGCTCTGATTTTATTTGTTTAAAAAGTGTTTTATAATTGTTTGCGTAGTTCTTTAAAAGAATATATTTACTATTTCTCCTTTTCTACATTTAAGTATAATATTTTTGTGTCCTAATACATAGTTAATTTTTGTAAGGGTACCATGTACCATTGAGAAGAATATATACTCCTTTCTATTCCAGTTCAGCTTTTTTCATCTCCTTGACTTTCTTCTTACTTTTTTAGTTAAATTTATCTGGTTCTGAGAGGGGAAAATCTAATCCTTTTACTATTATTGTTTTGTTATCTATTTCTATCTATAACTCATTTAGCTTTCCATTTAAAAATTTGGATGCTGTAAAAATTTGGTACAGATAGGTTAATATTGGTAATGTCTATTACCTATGGCACCTTTAAACATATTATAGTTTTCCTTTTTTATCTCTTTTGATTATATAAATTTATATATTTATGTAAATATATAAAATTATATATTTAACTTTGTCAGAGATCATTATTGCTACCCTTAATTGTTTACATCAAATGAAGCATAGTATATTTTGCTCCAGCCCTTCACCTTTACTCTATGTATCTTATTTTTAATTGTCTTTCTTATAAACAGCATATTGTTGGGTTTTGGTTTTTGATACATTATGTTGTTTCCATTTTATGGGAAATTCATCCCATTCACATTAAGAGTTATAATTGATAGTTCTGCACTTTGTTCCATTCTATTTTTTTCTCTCTATTTGTCCTTCTCTTACTTTCCTTTTGCCATATATTTCCTTAGACATCCAATTTCTTCTGTCCACTACTTCTCCAGTTTGTGTTCTCTCTTAGAACCCCTTTCTTATCCTCTTCCCTTGTCCTTCTAATTCTAAACCAACCTACCCTCCTAAGGATTTCTCCCTTGTTTCTCTCTTCTTACCTCCTAGTTCTTATTCTATCCCCTTCCAAAAGTCTCTCCCTTATCCCCAACTTTGCCCTTTTATTTCTTTTTTAAAAATTATTTAATTTAATTTAAAATCTATTTTTAACCAATTATATGTAATAAATTGCCACTCGTTTTCCCAAGTTATATGATTGAACTGATCTCCTTACCTCCCTTCCCTTTCTCCTCTAGGTGCTACCAGGTGATCTGATTTGGGTTATACATATATTATCATGCAAAACATTAACATATTGTTCATTTTTGTGAATAATCTTATAAAATCCAACCCCCCAAACATAAACCCAAATAAATAACTGAAAAATCAAATGCTTTCATTTGCATTTTGATTCCAACAGTTCTTTCTCTGGAGGTGGATAGCATTCTTTTTCCTCAGTTCTTTAAAACTGTCCTAGATCTTTGCATTACTGAGAGCTGCTAAGTCTGTCACAGTTGAGCATCCCACTATATTGCTGTTACTGTGTACGATGTTTTCATAATTGTGCTTATTTCACTCTGCATCAGTCCTTGAAGGTTTTTCCAGGTCTTTCTAAAATTATTTGTTCATCATTCCTTATGGCACAATAGTATTCCATCACCATCATGTACAATAATTTGTTCAGTTGTTCTCCAATTGATAAGCATCCCTTCAATTTCCAATCTTTGCCACCACACAAAAAAGTAGCTATAGGTATTTTTTGTACAAGTAAGCCTTTTACATTTTTTTGGATCTCTTTGGGATACAGACCTAGTAGTGGTTTTACTGGTTCAAAGAGTATGCATTATTTTATAGCCCTTTGGACATGGTTACAAATTGCCCTCCAGAATGGTTGGATCAGTTCACAACTCTACCAACAATCCATGTGTCCCAGTTTTGCTACATCCCCTCCAACGTTTTTCATTTTCCTTTACTGTCATATTGTTCAATCAGATAGGTGTGAGGTGGTACTACAGAATTGTTTTAATTTGCATTTCTCTAGTAAAGAGATAGAACATTTTTTCATATGATTATTGATAGCTTTGATTTCTTTATCTGAAAAAAACTTATTCACATCCTTTGACCAGTTATCACTTAGAGAATGATTCGTATTCTTCCAAATTTGATTTGGTTCTTTTTATATTTGAGTAATGAGTTTTTTTATCAGAGAAATTTATTATAAAAATGTTTTCCCAGTTTGTTGTTTCTCTTCTAATCTTTAATGCATTGGTTTTGTTTGTACAAAAAACTTAAAAAATTTTTATTTCTTTTACATCTTGTACTGTTTGCTATCTCGTTTGGTCATAAATTCTTCCCTTTTCCATAGATCTGTCAGGTAAACTATTATATGTTTCCATAATTTATTTATAATACCATATATAACTATAGATATTATACCTATATATCATATATCTAAATCATATATACCCATTTTGACCTTATATTGATATTGATTGCCCTTTTATTTTTTTGATATGAATTCCCTTTTAAAAATCCCTTTTTTATCCTGTCCTGAGAGACCCTCCCTTATCCTTTCAGCTTGCCTTTCCATTTCTTGATATGCACTCTCTTCTAGGACTCCCTCCCTTTTCTTACCCTCTTGCCCTCTTTTCTCTTAATTTATACTCCTTTAGTCCCTCCCTTATCCTATCCACTCACTCTCCTGTTTCCTATTTATTAAGAAAACTTTTATTCTTCTAGTTGTATATGTTGTTCCCTCTTTAACTCAGATCTGATAAGAATAGGTTTCTAGTACTACCATTCCGCCACCTCTTCTCCTTCTTTGTGACAGTTACTTATCCTATTTTATCTCTTCCTATCCTGATTTATTTCTACCTCATTCCATTCCATTCCATAGACTTGATCTCAAGTATTCTATCTATATATACTCTTTCAAGCTACTCAAGTAATGACATAATTCCTAAGAGTTATAGATAATATTTTTTCCATATAAGAAGAAAAAAATTTGCCCTTGTCAGGTCCTTTATAATTGGTCTTTCTTGTTTATCTTGTGATTCTTGTAGATTGCATTTCCCACTGAATTCTATTTTTTCTCCAATAATAGTTGAGCCTCTTTTAGTTTGTTAAATATCCATTTTCTCCCTTATATAATTACACTCAACTTTGCTGGGTATGTTATCCTTAGTTGTTTGCTTGTTTGCTCTTCAAAATACTGTGTTTCATGCCCTTTTTTCTTTTAATGTCGAATCTGCTGTCGTATTGTTTTGAATGTAGTTCCACAGTACTCCATTCTTCTGTGAGTGA
The DNA here is from genome assembly GCF_016433145.1 of Gracilinanus agilis. NCBI lineage: Eukaryota > Metazoa > Chordata > Mammalia > Didelphimorphia > Didelphidae > Gracilinanus > Gracilinanus agilis. The sequence continues at coordinate 256,569,450 of NC_058130.1, forward strand.
CCAATAAGGGCCCTGGTCCCTCAGTAACTGAACTCTTCTGGGTAAGCTCCTTCTTTTCATCTCTTCCAAATTTGCAGTGTGGGATAAAGTTGGTATCTGGTTAATGTACCTGGGTCCCTATTTAGCACTCCACCCAGAGCCATGGGTGATTGAAGACCCCTGGAGCTGAAGCTGTAGTCAACACAGGTGCTCCTAGCTTAGGGCTTGCAGCCAGCAGATTCCACCAGTATCTGCCATTGAGATGCAGACTCCCTGGTCAAGTAGACAAAGTGAGGCTGTTCATGCTCTCCCAGGGCTTGTGGCTTTTTGATTCCCAAGTGTTTTCTCCCAGTTGCTCACACTACTAAACCAATGCCATTGCCAAATATGTCAAAGACCTTGTTTCCATTATCCCTGCTTGCTCTATTTTACTCCTGACTTTTTTCCATTTTTGCCACTTTTAGCACTGATTCTGTGGAGTTATTTCTGATTGTGGGGGAATTTGGAGAATGTAGCAGTTTCACACCCTACTCTATCATCTTCCATTTTAGTACATTTCAAAACGATAAATTGGCTTGAATACAGTAATGAAAAAAACCCCACAACATTCCAGATACACATAAATTAATATGGTAGCATTTTTCCTCCATCCACTTGATTTCAATTTATGCTACTGGAGGTATCCCAACTCATTATTCAAACTCACTGTTTTGTGTTTGCTATGAAAATCTGCCTCAGTATGTTTGTTTTAACAAATGTAAGGTACAGATCGAAAAGCTGTCCTCAATAATAAAATTTTGTCAATAAAAGATTTCAGGTGTCAAGGTATATACACTCATCTTCCCTGTGGCTCTCCAGATGAAAAGATAATAGAAAGATTTCCATTTAATTGCATTTTACATCTGCAATCTGGTTAGACCTTAAAGCTTAATGCCAGGGCTCATAAATCCTGATTAATGCTAATTCAAGACCCCAGATGTCTATGCTAAAGATACTAATGGAGGCAGCTTTGTGATAGCTCTTTTAAGAACTAGGATCACATCAACTTTTTGCAAGAAAGGAATTCAGAGCTAATTCATTATGAAGAAAGGTGCTTTGCCAGGTTTTAAGTAGCTTAATCAAAGAAATCATTAAAAATATGCCAAGAATTACTCCATATTTTGTAGCCATAAAGATTTGAGACTTAGAGGTTCAAGAGAGTTGATTGCCTATAAAAGTTAAAATGGAAGTAATTTTTATTTTTATATTATTTATTTATTTTAAATAAAGTACTTTTTGGAGAAGAGGTCTTTCGATCAATACCCTCTCATTTTAAATGACCCTAGCTAATAGTAGAGAGATTCCAAATGTTTACCTATCCTAGTTACTGTACTTTCCTTGGCAACCTCATTTTTTTAATGAAAGTTTAGTCATTTGTAGTGTGACAATTAGAAATTCTAAGAGACTGGATTCTGGGTAAGAAAATCAATTATTGCTCAGGTTAGCAATAACAAACAAATTAGTTGTTCAGTGGTGACTCAAGGTGATCAAAGATAAAGGACTACAGCATTCTAAGTCATAAATACAATTCTGGAAGCTCATTATTCAGCCCTTCCCCAGACATACTGATACATCTCTAATTGGTGAACAGCTAATAAGGAGGTGGTCCAACATCCTCTTCATCCCTCCCCAATTTCTTGATTGATGATGGAAAAGCATATGCTCAGACTTAGGATTCTAACATCTAGAAAGAGAAATCAGCTCCTACCAGTTAAAACTGACATTGTCCATTCAATCCAATATGAGATTTAAGGACTCAGTGTTGCCACTCACAAACAAACCCAAGCTGGTTCTTATTTATTGTGTGGTACAAACCTACAATCTTACTTTTCAATTACCCTAAAAGAGAGAAAACTAGAGGGTAGATGTGAAAAGCATGCTTTGAATATCCTACAAACAAAGGAATGAGGTAAGAGATTTGAAGGACAGATCTGATCCTCAATTCAAAGCAAGAAATTAGACGTAATACCACATCAAAAATGGACCCTCTCAATAGGTTTCCATTATATCCTTTCTCCCTACAGTTAAAGTTACTTCACACTTTGATCTTCATAATATTGTTGTAAGTTGGTTGGTACAGAAATTTTTAAAAAAAGAGTAGAGAGAATGGCAGAGCCGACACTAACATTGTCACTACTTTAAAAAGGACAAGGAGGGGCAGCTGGGTAGTTCAGTGGATTGAGAGCCAGGCCTAGAGACAGGAGATCCTAGGTTCAAATCTGGCCTTAGACACTTCCCAGCTGTGTGACCCTGGGCAAGTCACTTGACCCCCATTGCCCACCCTTATCACTCTTCTGCCTAGGAGCCAATACACAGAAGTTAAGGGTTAAAAAAAACAACAAAAAGGACAAGGGCAGCTATAGGAAAAGAAATAAGTAGGCTAGGATTGGTGGCATATACTTGTAATCCTTGCAAAGGACAGGTTGGGGTGGGGTTGAAGCTGATCCATATTTTGAGCTCAGGAGTTCTGAACTTCAGTAGAATTAAAAGAACTGGGTGTCACAGTAATTACAGCACCACTATAGGAAGTCTCTGGCAGTTAATAGGCTGCCTAAGGAGGAAAGAACTAATACAATTGGGTAATATTGCAAGTCAAAACTTCCATGACTATCAGTAGTGGGATGGGTCTATGATCAGCTAGTGGACTTCCAGATTAGTCAAGGTAGGCAGACTATGAAAGAAAAGGAGGAGGAAGAGGAAGAGGAGGAGAACAAGAAGAAGAAAAAGAAAAGAAACAAGTACAGTATGATTAATTTTGTGGAAGAGCTACTCATTATGATAATTATCCATTAAAAGCTACACAACCTTCTCTCTACTTAAGCTGTAACCTGGGAATAAGCTTCTGAGAATTTCTTCTTAGTCCTTTCAGGTTACATGATCTCAGTGTGAAAAAAATCACTGGCTGCAAGGAAATTCTTTTTAGACAAGTACAAAATTTGTACTTACCACAGCACTACTAGTACAAATGCCTTCTGTTCTGACTCAGCTCTACTGTTTTCTATATCACCTGATTAAATGAAGACAAAAGCATCTCCTTATAATAGGCACTGACATGCAAATTAAAGAGAAGAAAAACAAAAAACAAAACTGAAAAGGAGAGTCAAAAAAGATTAAATTTCTCTTGAGTTCATGCATAAAAACATTTTTTAAGGGACAAATGTATTCCAAAACCTAATATTGTACTTTTGGAACTTGGAAGAAAGCACAACTACTTTGTAAAAGAATTAGGTGGTAATCATAAATGTCATTTGTTATGTCTTAAAGTTTTATCTTCTTTTTATCAAAGCTTTTTTTTTATATAAAGTTCAGGTCCAAATATACTCTTTTCCAATTTTCTGCTCAATGAGCTATCCCTTGCAATATAGAGAAAAAAGCACATTGGAAAAATTGACCAATTGTTTTACTTTGAAAAACAATAAGTATATTCCACATCCATAGTCACTTACCTGTGCAATGAAGGAAACAGCTAATCTTGGTTATATACAACAATGTATATATGTCTTTTTTTGTTGTTTATAGCTGTCATTTTGTCATCTTGAATATTTTATTCCTGATTGTGCTTCCTGCACTTTGAATCAACTTATATAGGACTTCCCAGGCTTCCTAGAACTCTTTACATTTGTCATTTTCAATGGTACTGCATTAATCAATCCATCATTTATTGAGTACCTATCATCTCCTAGGCATAGTACATATTGGTGATACAAAGACAAAAGCAAAATAATCCTGGCCTCCCAAGAGCTTACATTTTAATAGGGGAAACAACACAGGCATATATATATATATATATATGTATATATGTATATATATACACACATATGTATTCATATGTAGCACATATCTAGATACCAGCTAAATCTAAGCAAAGGCTTTGAAGTAGAAAGGAGAAAACTCCCTATGGTATCCATTAAGCTAGATACCGTAAAGTAGAGCTAGAAGGAAGGAAGAAGAATATTAATTGAGGCTCTCATTTGTCCAAAGGAGGCAAAGTCCAAGAAAGGTGTAAGTAGAAAAATCCTTCGTTTCAGGTGGCCATCCATATACAAACTCCCTAAGTTTAGGCAGCAAGAACGAGTAAATAGAGGTCTTAAGACAAGGGACAGATTTGACATTATCGGTATCACCAAGATTTTGGAGGATAAAATCACAACTGGAATACGGCTCTGGATGGGTATACCACAAACAAACCTAAAAGAGGTGAAGGACCTTTAGGTAAAGTGGAAAAGGAAACATCGTATATTGAAAAGGTGTGCTCATTTAGAGGCTTTCTAAGCACCTGAGGGAAAAAGCATAGTACAGAACATTTAGATGAATGTATGGAGAACCAGAAATGATTTTTATCTTTGTAATATACTGTAGATCACATGGACAAAAAAAAAGAAAAGAAAAAAATCTATTTTTGGTAAATAGACTAGAAACTTGGCACAGTTTTAGGATATTTTTTTAACCTATTCCCTTCCCTCTTAGAATGAATACTTTGTATTAGTTCTGTTGTGTGGAGATGCAAAGCATGGAATCCTTGCAAAGGTACAGGGGGTCCCCTGGAATTCTGGGTGAGGCTATCCCTGTAATTTTGCAAGGATTCCATGCTTTGCATCTCCACACAACAGTTCCAAGGCAGAAGAATGATAAGGGCTAGGTAAATGGGGTGACTTGTGCAGGGGTCACACCAGTGTCTGAGGCCACATTTGAACTCAGGATGTCCCATCTCCCAACCTGGCTCTCTAACAACTGAGCCACCTAGCTGTTCCCGCAAAGTTCCCCCCACCCCAATCCTCTTTTATTGTTTTATCCAAAAAACTTTTACTGCTTAATACATAATAAATTCTTAATATATACTTGCTGACTAAATGAATGCCACTATACTGTCTGTTTCTTCCAGTCTTTTCCACATAAGTAGAATCTAGACCTGACCTTGCTAAGGGCAAATCTCCTTATTTCTGTAGGAAATCTCTCCCATCCCCAATAAATTGCCCTTTCTGAAGAGATTCCCAGACATACCTCTATCCTCTTCCTCAAAGACATTGGGTCTTCTTAAATCTCCCACTTAGCTCTAGTCTTTAGAAGCCTGGGAAGACTAATCTCTTCTCCAACCCAGCAAAGCTTTTAATAAATTTTAATAAATTATTTCATGTTCTCTTATGGAGATGTGTATCAGACAATAGATTCAGAACAGTTTGAATGGGCAGACTCAGAGTGAAATTAATGGGTTGAGTGCCAATTTGATGAGACTTCTCCAAAGGCATAAGTTGGTAATCTATACCTGGCCCAGTGCTTTTAAAATATTTTTATCAATGACTTGGGTAAAAACATAGAAGGCACACTTATAAAATTTGCAGATGACACAAAGTTGGGAGGGATAGTTAACAGATTGGATGACAGTCAGAATCTTAGTTAGACTGAAGGTTTGGAACAAAGCCCAGTCCTGGGGCTGAACTTTTCTAATTGGAAAATATGCCTATATTCAGATAGCTCAGTATATTTACCCTGCCTCAGACTATATGCCATTCTTCAAAGTCCATTCAATCATTCTCCCTGGTCATCTTTTCATCTAGCTTGCCACTGAACACTACTCCTTATGCTGACTTTCTCTTATTCTTGGATCTTTAATCAAATCAAAGATGCTATTTCTTCTAGAGCGTGTCAATCATATCATCTATTGATTCATTTAACATTTCTGTGATTTGCTTGACCAAGCCAACCTTTTCTGATCATTAGTTCTCCATATGTGTTATCTTAGTTATTAGAATATAAGCTTCTTGAGGGTAGGGACTTTCTTACTTTTAGATTATGCTCTACTGCATAGCACAATGTAAGTGCTAATAAATGCTTTTCATTCATTTACTGATCCTTTCATAAAAATTATTTGGTAGGAAGTTTTCTTTTCCAATTTTGGAGAATAATTGGTATAGCATAGACATTTATTACCTTTTAAACATTTGATATGATTCATCTGAAAATCTGTCTGGACAATTCAATTTTTTTTCTGGTAGGGTAGTTCCTTTGTGGCTTGTTTTAACATAATGTTCTTTCATATCTTCCTATTCCCTCTTCTGCTAATTTGAGTATTTTACCATTTAATAGATAATCCTCCATTTCTTTTAAATTTTGGTTTTATGTGCAGTAGGCTTTAATCGTTCTTTTTATTACTTATCTGTTTTCATTTGTGTTCATTTATTTTGGATATTTGTTTTCCCCCGTTTTTATGAGATTAGCTAAAAGTTTATTGACTTTGTTAATCTTTTCCCCCAAACTGTGCCAAGTTTCTAGTCTATTTACCAACAGACTAGGTAAAGGTGTAATCAGCTTTAATTATGTTTAACTAAAAGGTGGGAAAGGTATTTCTATACTAAAACCTTAAAACCTAATGACAAAACCCACAGGGAAAGGGGGGGATTTCCCTACACTAATCTAAAGATCTATGCAGACAGGGCAGTAATGAAGTCTCTGGGTGACTGCCTCAGACCTGGTCCTGCCAGGAAGGGCTGATGTGGCTTTGGGATTCTCACTGTAATCCACTGATGATCTCTGGATGCCAAGAGCCAAGGTGGTCTCAGGTACCAAGTAGGGAGGGTGTGCTTGAGACATTGTCCACCAGTTCCCAAACTTCTCCTCTTCCCTTGATACTGCACTGTAGATCTTGTCCTCTTTGCTAGATGCCACCACCACACAGGATCCCAGGGAAAATCAGGATTCAGGGTGTCCTTTACTCTGAGATCTCCCAGGGCTAACCACAGTTTGTGCTAACCCCTAATGGAGTCCCTCTCAGAGCACAAGCCACTTCTTCCTGCTCCTTCATTCCATCTTGGAATTCCCAGCTCCAGCTCCTTCCTGCTAGATACACCTTAATTCTTAATTAATAACTACCTAATCTTCCTCACAACAACTCTCCCACCCCATTTTTTCCCACAGAACAATTCCTGCTTCTTTTTTTTTTTTGTGATCACCTAATACACAATAAATTTTATTCTAGGTAATCATTTTCCTTGTGTGCCTTTATTATATAAATGAGTTTCTTTTATAGAGAAGGTTATTGAGTTTTTTTTTTTCTTATCCATTCTGCCACTCATTTTATTGGACTGTTTCAACTAGAGGTATCAGACTTTTGGTCCACAACACTCCTGAGTGTGACCTGAACCAGATTAAAATGTAGTTGGGAAAATTTAACAAAATGAACAAAATACATTAGAATATAGATATTAATATATGGCATTCTTTCATTAGGCAGTCTGTATGGGTTAGTGGCCTCATTTCTATTTCAGTTTGATAGCTCTGGTTTAATCCTTTCACATAGTAATATACATTTGTTATGTTAACAAAAAGTACAGCAATGATTATCATATTTTTTGTGTTTATTCCTTTTGTGTTGATTTTTGTTTCTTTCTCTTTTCTTCATTATTCCTATAGTTCATTTGACTTGTACTACTTCGCAACTGGTGTTTTTTCAGATTCTATTTTTTGTTTGTTCTATCCCAAGTTTTTTGAATTTACTTAAGTTGTTGATTTCTCTATATTTATTTATTTTTCTCCTCTTTTGATGATTCTTCTTTTATGGAGATGAAATATGCATTTAAAAATCTTCCTGACTCATCACAAGGTTTGATGGGGATATGATTGAGGATGTTGACTTTAAATGATCACTCTATTGCAAATAGTAATAATATGGAAATAGGTTTTGAACAATGATACATGTATGGGAGGTGGGAAGGAGGAGGGGAAGGAAGAGCATGAATCATGTAAGCATGGAAAAATATTCTAAATTAAATAATTAAGTTAATTAATTAAAAATAAAAAATCTTCCCTCTTTTCTCACTTATAATCTCTTATTTTAAATGACTTTTTAAAAGTCTGCACAATTTTACAAGAAATTTACCTCTTTTGTGTCCTCATTATTTTACTTTTCCTCTTCTATATTCCAATTTTATTTTCTACGCTATAGGATATGATATGCCTTGTTTCTTTTTTATATCTCTGTGTCTCTCATGATGGTGGAGTTGTTGAAATAACAACTTTTTGTTCATTAACATTTCATTGTGATGCCTTTGTAAATCTTACCTGTTTTCTGTAATTCTTAGCTCTTAAAAATACTAACTCATGAAGAAAGCAATATAGATTTGAAGCAATGACATGTAGTTGGAGTTACTTAGGACTAAGACTTGATCTTATTTTTTGCCCTTATGATGGTCAGCTCCAAAGCTAAAGTCATGTTATTTCTCCTATATGTGGTTCTATATTCCTTCTAAGGCCATATGCTGGCTTCTCTTAGGAACTCATAATCCTCTTTCCTGAGTGCATTTGAGTCCTAGGAGACACAATCTCCTAATGTGGAAATTTTCTTCAGGAGAAACTTTGTCTTTTACTACTGATACATACCTGCTTTTCGTAAGGGATAATACTTTAATGGAACTCTTTCCTTTAAACCGCTGTGTTGAATACTCCTCTTATTTTATTCTCTTTTCCATTCTTTTTATCACACTTTTCACAGACTTTATTTTTATTTATAGACTAAAAGAATTCTTATCCCTTCATTATTTTTCTCAGGATTTGAAGGATGTGCATAACCTGTTCTCATTTGTCTTTTACCTCCCTCTCCTCAATGGCTAAATTTTCATTTCATTCTTCAGTCTCACAAAAGAAATTAATTCACTTATATTGTGCCAGGGGACTTTGCCAATAGAGTATTAATTCATCTCTTCATCTTTAATTTTCTGATTCTATGAATTCTTTTCATATATTTAGTTCTTTAGGTCCTTTTTGTCCTATGATAATTTGTTTTTTCCTTTGTTCTTTGATCAACTATTTTCTTTTTAAAAGACCTATCCTATAAATGTAAGAGAATTGATTTAATTAATTAGTTTTGATAATTTTTGATAACTTGATAACATTTTCCTTTTTAAATGTTTTCCTTGTTGTGGGATTATTTAAGAAATCCGTGTAGCTAGAATTCCACCCCCTTTACCCCCAAATGTCTGAAATGCTTCTCTTCCATTGAATATCCATCTTTTTTCCCTTTATTATTATGTTCAATGTTTCCAGATGTGCCATTTTTGAGTTACAACTTAAACTTCTTTGTTTTTTAAAAGATATATACTATTCCATTCTCTTCTTTGATAGCTTGAGATTATGGCATTATCCTGGATAATTTGAATTGTCTTTCTGTCATATCTATAGTTCTTTTCCCTGGATGTTTGTAACATTTTGTTTTTTTTGCTGTTAGTTGTTAAATTGAAAGCTACATTCCTTAGAGTTCAAAACATATTTACTTTATTCTTTGACAGCAATCTGGGAATTCAATTGGTTAATGCTTTGTTGTGCTTATTCAGCACTTCTGGAAAGTTTTCTCATTTTTCCCCCCATCTATATGTGATTTAAGTATTTTGAATTGTCATTTTATTCTGGGAGACTTATAATCCCTAAGTTATCTCTGTAGTTTTGTCTTCATAATAAATTAAATTGGCTTGTTAAGAATGCATATGTTCTTTTAAAATTATTGGTTATTATTTCTCTTTTAAAATTTTTTTTCCATTTGAGTATTTTCATATTCCAAATCTGATATCCCCTCTCAGAATGTTTTTTTCTTTGTAGAGATTCTTGATAAAGTATTGTATTTTTCTTTTTTTCTGTTGAAATTGTTTAATTCTGTATTAAAGTCTCCAAGCTTGGATTTAATTCCTAATTCTTTTCTTTGAAAGTATTTTTTTCTCCTTTGAACTTTTTTGGCCTTTCTTGTATTTGTTCCATGGTCCACAATATTTTCTTTCTATTTAGTAAATTTAAAAAATTTTCCTTTGTAGTATAAAACTGCATGATAGCATTTTGAGCTTTTAAATGTTTTATGTATTCATTCTTTTTAAAGTTTGATCATTTTTATTGGTTCATCTATTTGTGATTTGGTTTTTTATTTAGGCCTCCCCCCGAAATATGTCTTTCATTCTTTCTTTCTCTTATAATTCTATTCATTTTAATTTAATTTCTCATCCTTTGCCTTCTTACTTTTCTACTATTTCACAGACTCCCTAAGCCTGATTATGATGGACATCTTTAGTCTCCTTGTGTTGAAGTGATAGAAGTTTGCCTGGCACATGTTTTTATCAATAAACTCTTGGGTAAGAGAACTGATCTCCCCTTGGGTTTTTAGTTCCTTTTCCCTTAGACTAAAGCTTTTGCCTCATTCAGCTCTACACTATAATCATCAATTTACAAAACCTTCTGTATCTCCCCTGTCACTGTTCCTTTCATTTCTGTGACTGGACATAAGTGACTGGTGACTCTTGTAGGGTGAAGAAACTGGTTATACAGTCTGATTCATTGCTTTGAGGGCCTGGGCAGGTATTCTCACAGCTGGACTCTGAATAATGTTTTCAAGATTGATTGCTTATGCTCCCTGAGTCAGACACTAGGTTGAGGGTTAGGGATATTGAGTGAGAATGTCAGGTATTTAAGTTCTCTATCATTTAATAATTTTTACTTTATTTTTTTACCTTGCATAGTGTTTTCTGTACTTTTTTAGTGGCTGAAAGTATAGGTTGATTTATGTTAGTTAAACTCCATTAGGAAATAGTGATGATAGTGTCTGTTGATGTCTATTTTGTCCATTTTCAGTTTTTTTTTACATCAAAAACTTATTTTATTAGGTTTGATTGTAGTTTCTCTCAATTCTGAACCATTTATTATTATTTTTATCTATAACTAGCTTGGTGTTTTTTGCTATGCTTTGATTCTATGTGAAAAAATTTATTGGGACAAGTCATTTTATGTCTGTTCAAATGTGCTCAATTTTATTTATTTATTTATTGCTGTTTCACTTGGTATTTTCAATATCCAGCAGCACCTGATTTTCTTTTTTGAAGAAAATATTGAAATGGAGCTTTGGTAAACAAGAAATTACTTTGCTTTCTCACTCATATGACTGATAAATGTCAATTGTAATTCCAAATAGGATTATCTTTATTTTTGTGTGGAAAAGAAACACAATGGAGAATTTTAGTCTAGGAAAAGGATTCTTCAAAGTTGCAACTGTAAAAATGACATTTTAAATTATCTTTTTTTTTTCCTTATGGGAACTGAGTACTGGCTTAGAAATTGCGGTTCTATTTGTACATAGAGATACAGTAAGTAACTTTTACTTAATATAGTTCAAAGATTTTCATAGCAAATTACTTTATACAGCATGACAGCCTCTTATATTTTGTTATCATTTGTAGCTAGAGTGGTAAGTTTACAAATGGAAATCTCAAAATTTTAATATGGTTTTTGAAAGTAACAGATTTTTCTGTATATGTGTTTGTATGAATATCTATCCCTATGTACTCCATATTTAAATTAGTAGGAGATACATGAGTACTATACTGTATCTTGTTCTGACAGGATGTTTGTTATTCCACTAATAATAAGCAAATTGGTCTGTCTCTTTTTTCCTGCTAATAAGCTACAGATTTGGGATCAGAAGCTCTTGTTCTTACTGCTGCAGGTGTGTAGGTTATATGGTGACTGTTGTTTGGGGATGCTGGGTAGTTCAATATTGGTTTCCTGTGCTTTTGTGCTATAAGATGCATTTACAGCTGTGTTTTTATCATCTCAGCAGAAAGTCTATTAGGCAATCTATTGCCCTGGTCTGCTTATTTCCAAATCATTACTGAAAGACTTATTATTTGCCAAGAATTCATTCTATCCTGCTTGTTTACATAATACACTGAGCCATATCATTCTTCAGCTCCTCTGGTATCATGGAATAAGTCACTTGGACTGCATAGTTGTATATAAGCGCCATATAAATTAGACCTCTTTCCAGCAGTGCTGTGCAAGTGGTTGGCTAGCAACAGCTTTAACATCAGGTTCTTCTCAACAGGCTTCCATGTTTTAGTCAGCACAAAGCTGATATCATTGGGCAGATCTGGTCTAGGAAATGTTTTCAGTAATATGAGAATGGCTGCTCATATAAACTCATAAGCAGAAAGAGACTAGAGGCAAACACATATTTTTCTTTCCTTGTCCTCTCTTCCTATCTATGACTGCCATTTAAGGAATTTTAATACAGCACATTATTTGCAAGGGATTGATGATGGGAAATATACAATTTTTTCTTATTGAAGGAGGGACAGAAGGATGATAGCAAATAGAGAAGTTAAGTAGGGAAAGAGAGAAATATTTGGAACTTGGGAGCTCTGGGGAGAGGAGAGGGATTACAGGTGGGCTTAATTGGACCTAATGGCAAGGAGGGGTGTTGCTAATCTGCACTGAAAATTATCAAATGCACTTAGTGCCCTGACTGAATTATTAATTTACTTATGGAGTAATCTGCTTGCATAGAGTTTGATTTTTTCTTTGATGTATCCGCTTGCCATGTTGTGGGACATGGTAAAATTATTCACTTTCCATTTTCTCTCTCTCCCCTAACTCACTGTGTCTTGGCCAACTAGGATCACTACTGTGGCACATAAAATTCCAAGAGACAAATTTCCTTGTATGAAAATCAAATTATACAATAGGATAGCAAATAATGAATAAATTGAGGTTAATGAGGCCTCTTGGTGATCAAAGATCCTAAGGGAGAGGTCCTAAACAAGTACAAATCCACTTCTGTCTACTTGACAACAAATTCCTCGGAACTACCCTGAAAAAAGAAAAAGAATCTTTGGATTGGTGGACAATAAATGAGTTTCTACAGTTTCTACAGATATTAGAAATCCCCCCTCACCATGTTCTTTTCTTCTTTTAACAAACAAAAATCTTTCAACTTTTACTTTTCTTTTCCTCTCAAAATCATGGAAATATTGCAAGAGTCCTTTCTTTAGCACTCTTATCCCTAAGGGTGATGTGGGAGTTAGAGGGTTAAGACAGAATATGAGAAGGTTTGAGACCTCCATATTTAAACTCAATTAGCTATTGTAGAGGGGAAGCGAGGTGGCCAATAGACAGAGTACCAGGCCTGAAGTCAGGAAGACTCATCTTCTTGGGTTCAAATCTGGCAATAGACACTTATACCTGTGTAACCCTGGGCAAATTACTTAACCTTGTTTGCCTCAGTTTCCGCATTTGTTTTTTTAAAGTGACCTGGAGAAAGAAATGAAAAATCACTATAGCATCTCTGCCAAGAAAACCCCAAATAGGATCACAAAGATTTGTATAGAACTGAAAAAACAACCGAGCTATCATAGATATGAGTTAAGGCTAAAAATCTAACAGAAAAACTAAACTGAGTCTTGGTTGCAGTAATTTAGATTTTTCTAAAAAAAGTTAGGTAAATAGCTTCTGTTTTAAAGACTAATTTTTTGGAAAAGTCCAGTATAAGATTAGGGTTTTGACCACCAGCACACACAATTGAATTTTAATGCTTTAATATTCATGAGATCAATCAGTCTACAAAGGGATAAAAGAAGAGCAAAGCTGGGATTTGTAGGTTAGCTTTTCTTAATCTAACTATTTTCTTGTTCAACAAAATTAGGAAAGAGTCTACAGGATTACAAATTAGCTTTTATTTTAGAGACACAGCATGGCCCAATGAATCAAATAAAAAAAAGAAAGAAATACATTCTTGTTTTTACTCATAAATGGAGTAAGAAGTTTTATGTGGACGATTTTACCTTTTGAGGCCTTTCTGTGTATTTTTGACAAGAAAGAAGCATGTTGCACATGAATAAAGTGGTGCCTCAAATTTAGAAAAGTAGTGTTTTATTGTGAGAATGAGAGAACCCTTTGTTTAACTTGCCTTAGTACTATTATTTAACCTTTCATGTATTTATGCCTCATTTTCCTAAGTAGATTAAAATTAAATCCTTTGAAGCCAATGGATGTGCCTTATACATCTTTATATTCACTTCAGTGCCTAGTAGTGTTCTCTATATAATAGCTGCTCAATAAATAATTGATGAATCAATCAATAAACAGGTTAGGTGCTTAGTTTGTTCTAGCCACCATGCTAAGCACTAGGGATAGAACAGAAGGCAAAAGACAGTGACCACTATAAAATTTTTGTAATTTAATAGGGGAGACAATATGCAGATTATATTTATAAAACAGGCTTATGTAGGACAATAGGAATAATTAAAAGAGGCTGCTTATGAAATCTTTCCCCACCCACTGTTGTGAAAGGTTTAGTCATCCATTTCTTTAGAATTTGTCTATGATGGGTCCTTAGATTTAGAATATAAATTTGAAATATGTGGTGGTATATATTGTAAGTTGCTATTTTTCACCTGGTTTTTGAGGGGAGGAGGACTAAATTGTATTCCTATTTTCTTAGTAGTTCTTGCCTAATAAGTCTCAACCTTCCCCGAAGTTTGCATTCTTGGAGACATTGAACACTAAGCTACTGTTTTCATTCCCTTTCAGGTCCCAATGATTTAGTCTATTTTATAGCTTTACTTTATTCACACATACACCCACACATATATCTGTAGCATAAATATCATTACTCATTTTCTGCCAGCCTACATTGCTTTGGGACTTCGTTGGAATTCTCATAATACCACCTTCTTCAGGGAACTCCTCATTGGGGAATCTAATCCTCCAACTTCAATGAGCTTTTTAGAGTTAATTATAAAATTTTCAGTGTATTTAAACTCTGGAAATCAGCAAATGCTACCAATTACGGCTTGATTTATTGTTTTGTTGATTATCTAGAATGTGAAGGAGAAAATGTTAATGATGCAGATTAAGCTTAAAAATGTGTCATACATAAATTCAGCCCCCCCCCAAATCAGTTTTTAGGTTGTTGTTAAGTTGTTAAGCTTTTACTAACTCACTCTTAGATATGTCTCACTGTTTGTTCCAAACAGTCAATTCTCTTTTTAATCTCTTAGATTTTTTTTAAGATACCTATTTTTCATCCTTATTTCTTTATTGAACTTCTACACCAATTCAGGGATTCTTAGGATTGTTACATTGTTATTTCTGATGTGGCTATTTTAGTTTCCCTAATACAATTTTTTTAGGAGGAATTTTTTTCATTCTTTCTCTTATCCCTTAATTTTTATTAACACTATTAGGGTCTGCCATTTGTCATATATTCATTTAACAAGTCTCTCTGCTATTTTTTTTTGGTGAGAATTTGTATGAAATTTTTCTTCTTCCTATTTTTATCTTTGGTTTTTTACTTTAAAGAATGAATTTTTTGCTATCCTTTTATTTATTTAAATTAAATATTTTATTTACCCCAAATAATGTAAAAACAATTTTTAATTTTCAGTAGAAAAATTTGAGTTCCTAGTTCTCTCCCTCTCTTTTTCCTCTCTCCTTTTCTTTCTTCCTGAGATGACAAGCAATTTTATGTAGACTATTTCATGTGTAGTCATGCAATATACATTTCCATATTTGTCATGTTGTGAAAGAAAATGCAGACAAAATAAACAAAAAATCAAACAAGAAAAATAAAGTTTTAAAAAGTATGCTTAGATTTGCATTCAGACTCCATCAGTTCTTTCTCTGAAGATAAATAGCATTATTATTATATTGCTGAGAATAGCTAAGTAATTTGTAGTTGTTCATCTTACAGTACTGCTGTTACTATGTACAATTTTCTCCTGGTTCTGCTCATTTCAGTTTGCACCAGTAAGTCTTTCCAGGTTTTTCTGAGAGTAGCTTGCTTGTCATTTCTTATAGCACAATCATATACCACAACTTTCTCAGTCATTCTCCAATAGTCTGCTTTCCAGACTATTTCTTGACATTTAACTTTAAGTTAAATTTGGTTTCTGGTCCCAACATGGAAGAGACACTGTCTCAAGCTTTAGGGTTTTTTTTTGGTATAACTGTTTTCAGAGCTAATTTTGGAGGTCTGTAGGTATTCAATTCTTTCAAAGTAGTATGATCTATAGGGAGGAGTATTTAATTTTTCCCTGGCCTGTGCTCTGGTCTATGAGTAACCTCAAGCACTCTTCTACCTTGGAACTATGACTAGTGTTCCCCTCCCCTAAAGCCGTGAGCTCTGGATTCCAACTCTGTGTATGGGCAATACAAGAGAGTGTCCAGTGTCCAGTGTCAGCAAAGGGATCCCTATAATCCCCTTCTGACAATTGTATAAAACCTTTACCATCTTCAGGCTGAGAGCTCCAGAAGATGCTGCTGCTGATTCAGTTGCCCCCAAAGTCTGCTGCTGGCTTACTGAGTTTAGCCCTATTCTGTCTTGTCAGGATATTGCCTGAGCTGGACTGCACTCCACTCTAATTCCTGTGCAATAAACCTTTCCTGCTAATCTTCTAAGATGTCTTAAATAGCAAAAATTTTTCCCTAGTCCTTTTGTGGGTTCTGCCTCTGAAGAATTCATTTTTTGATGTTATTTTAAAATTTAGAGAGGAATTTGGGAGATCTTAAGTGAGTCTCCTGCCTTTTCTCTACCATCTTGGTCCCTTCCCTTCAATTTCTTGCTACCTTGAGGGAATGAAGGGGATATATACAGGTTTAGGCATGAATTGTCCCTAAATAGTCTTACTGGGGATCTTTTTCTGCTAGATCTTGCAGAAGAGCCTTAATTTCTTCATCTGTAAAAGAATGTGAACAAGTAGCTTATATTTGTCTACTACAAAGTAGAGGTTTGGCACTTACTTAAATATAAATACCTTAAACCTTAGTTTGGACTTAGAAATCTAGTCATCTATGTGATATGATGGATATGGTTGGAGCTGGAGTTAGGAAGACCTGAGTTCAGATTCAGCACCAGATTCTTACTAGCTAAATGATCTTTGGCAAATCACTTAGCCGCTGCCTCAGTTTTCTCAACTTTAAAATGGGAATAATAATATTAATTACTTATCAGAGTTGTTATAAGGATAAATGCAGATATACGTAAAGCACTTTATAATCCTTAAATGTTATATAAATGATTACAGTTATGATTATTATTGTTTAAATTAATTAAATTCTCATTCTACTTTGTATGGGTCAGGCACACAAGCTTCTCAATGGCAGGTGCTAAAGAAATCTAGGAAACATTTATAAGGAGCCTCCATTCCTATAGGGCCATGGTTTCCAGTGTTTTTTCTTCTGTGAAATCCTTTCAAAATATAGTGCTGTGAACCCAGAGGGTAATTTAATATGCTGCTTATAACATTCTTTTAGACATTAATTAAGTGCTTACAATAATTACCGTGGTAATTTTTACTACCTAAAGCTTGAAGTTAAAATTTAGAGTATATAATTATAATAATGAAATATCATATTTTGTTCTACCTCCTATAATTATGGAAATAATACAAAATTATAAAACTATGTAATATAATGTAAAAAGATTACATTTTATTTGGGAGATTCTTTAAGAATAAAAAAGTAATCTAGCATGATCTTATATGATTACTAACATCTGTATTATATATTACATTTTTTATTTTATAATTTTTGAATATAGGTAACATTTTAAATGAAATAAGTTACAACTTGGAAGACATCTACCATCCTCTGATAATTATATTTAAACTTAATTTTGATACTGGTCTTTTTAATTTGACAAAGATTTTTAATATTTGGGTCAACACTGGATAAATATAGTCTTAAATCCTGTTCTTCCTTGAATTTATTTCTGTAATTTGATTTAAAACAAGAATAAAATAAAAATGTTCCCTCTCACAAATACGAGTTGGAAATTGGTAGGAGATTTTTGAAAGCTCTCTTGTCAAGACACAGAAATTAACTTAAAATTTTTTTTGATTCCTTAGCCAAACAATGAAAATATATATGTGGTTGCTATATAAAATATTTACTTTTCTATTGACTAATGAAAAGTGTTATATTAAGTAACAAATGCACTTAAAGTATAATTACTATATTGCTTCATTTCAAATTATGTTTATAAACTCAGCATTATAAGGAAAATCTCTTCAGGTAGCACTTTCTTCTCATCTTTCACTGACATATTGGCTTCCCTTTCACAGAAACTCTATCGAGTGACCAACCATTTTTGCCAACTAGATTATTTGAATATTTGCCAGATAGAAGAATAGTAATATAGGTAGAGGGTAAGTTTAAATTAGAAAACAGTTAATTCTGTTTTGAAAAGTAATGAATTCTGCAATGAGAAGCAATATAAGGCTTATTTCAGAAGGTTTTCAATGGTCTTTGAAGGATTCGACATCGCTTGAAATGGCGATGTCCAGTGATCATAGTTTTCAAACAACCTGACATTTGTGTTATAAGAATAGCAAAGTTTGTAACATCTAGATCAAATGATAAGACAGGTGATGATATCTAATTACAGGGCAGCAGAAGGGAATGGGAGAGCTACTCTGGGATAGTTTGCAGAGAGTTAATGAGAATATACATATTGACTGGGAATCAGTTTGCACTTGAATGTCTCGAGACCTTATGAAGTTTTGAAAACAATTCAGCGACAGATTGAGAAACCTCAAGAACACATTGTGCTTAGTAAAAAGGGGTTATTAAAGTTTGATGTGATCACTGCATGAATACCAAAATCATTGTGTGTATGATCATCATGGTTGTGAGTCATTGCAGAAAAAACTTGAATTATGCTTCAAACATATACATATTTGTCATGGAGTAAAAAGACTTATCACATGATTAGGCAATCATTTATAGCTTACAGAAATGTTAATAATTTTTGGTCTGAACCCCTCGCACCATTATAGCAAACCCAATTCAGGATCATGAGTCACTAAATGGGAACTACCGATATAGGGACCCTCAAAGAGAAACCTTGACATGATGACAATCAGCGTAGTTTCTGTTGCCATATATAGTTTCTGAACGTACATCAAGAAATGTTAAAAGAAAGAAATTGGATCCATGTATTTCAGGTAAAGACAGAAAGAAATAGGGATTGAAATTCAAATTCAATATACTGATTATGTGTAGAGTTCTTGGCTAATTTCTGGGGAAGTTAAAATATGTGATTAAGAAAGAGTGCCTGCCCATATAGAACTTGGAGGCTAGCAAAGAATTCAATACAAGCTCATATAACTATAAAAGAGAATATTGTAAGAGAAATGCATTGTAATTGTGCTATGTGATATCCCAAAAGGGAAAGCTGTTATTAATAGAAGAATCACACAAGACTTTACTAAATAGTTGATGCTTGACTTTGGGCTTTAAGGAATGCATGGGAATTCAACAGGTGAAGGTGAATGGAAGGACATTTCAGGCTTAAAGAACACTGTGAACAATTGCATGGAGGTGAGAACACAGCATGTGTTTGGGGGACAGAGTTTGGACTAAAGAATCAGAAAGCAAGTGATGAATGTTGCAATAGGAAAAAAAACCAAGCAACAAAGCTATTTAATTTATGCTCTCCAACTAGATTGCTTGTGGCTGGGGAATAAAAAAGAAGAACAACCTGAGATCCTATTTGAAGGGAGATGTCTGAAAGGGGAATTTTGGCCAGCCAGCAATGAAAAAAAGGAGTGTCAAAGTAGATTCACTAAATTAATTCTGATTGTTGGCTATGGAGAATTAATGGGCCATAGATAGACCATCTGGCATCCTGACAAACATAGTGGGACAAGATAGGTTGTATTCTCAGGATCTGAACAGGTGGTGGAATAAGAAGGGTGGGATATGTATATCTTGAAGAAAGCCTGAATAACTCTTTTATTTGCAGTGATAATGGAATCTCCCCCCCCCCCCCCCTCTCTCTCTCTCTCTCTCTCTCTCTCTCTCTCTCTCTCTCTCTCTCACACACACACACTTTCTCTCTCTCTCTCTCTATGTATATGCAAGTGGGTGGACACATGTGTATGCTAATACCAAAGTCGGACAAAGACAGCAGTTGTGAATTAGGCTGAGCACTAGGCTGGATGTTGGAAGAACTGTGTTTTAGTCCTGGTTTTGCTAAGAGAACTTAGGTAAATCATTTCACCTTTCCAGAACACAGGTTCCTCAGCTGTAAAATGAATAATTTGGACTAGATAACCTCTAAGAAGTTCTGGTGCTAAAAATTCCCCAGGTCTCCTCATCAAGTACATAAAAAGATATTTCTAATAAAGTGCTCCTGATTAAATTAAATTAAAATAAAATATATCTTAAGAACCTCATGTTTGGAGAACTGGCCTGGGCAGGGGCTGGGGTTGATACAAAATCTCCATAAGATTATAGTCCTATTCTCTTCTTATTGCCTGTGGTATGGGAGTATGCCGTTTTGGATAAGATCTATGGTAAATTAATAGTTTATCTTAGATTTGTAGACAAAGGTTTTAGGATATGTTGCTTGGCTTAATTATATTTCCTTATTTGATAAATATCCCAGAGGTTTAACATGATTTCCATATTTTTGAAGTTTGCTTTCATGGGCAGCCAAGTCTATTTTGGTCCCTGACAATAACATTAGTTGGCAGTTTGAATAATAGGGAATGAATGTTCTAGATTGGAATTTTTTAATATGGGGTTCAGGAACTTAAAAAATGGATAATATATTTCAGTATGATTAGTTTCAACTTTGAAAGACTAGGGGACTCTTATTAACATAATGACTAACTGCAATTCCAGAGGACTCATATTGAAACATTCTATAAAATGACTATAGGTAGATTGAGACACATTATTTTGGACATGGATAATGTAGAAATTGATTTTGCTTGACTATAAATGTTTGTTTTGTTTTTGTTTTTCTGCTTTTCTCAATTTTGGGGGAAGAAAGGGGGAGAATGCAGATCTGAAAATAAAATAAATTGAATTAAATATATAATTGGTTTCCTTTGTAAGAGGTACACAGGCTTTACCAGATTGGCAAAGGGGTTCATGATTTAAAAGAGGTTAAGAACTTCCATCTTATATAAATAGCAGAATTATTAAAGAAATAACTCCATCAGGATTCATATGTTGGAGTCATGGAAGAATGACTTCTTTTGAAGGGCATTATTAATACAAGAGTTTGAAAGGAAAGAATAGGAAGCATATGGAATTTAAAGGTAAAAATCTAGCATTTAGAATTTATAGATTAAAATCCAGCTTTTGGAATTTATAGATAAAATGGCCATCCAACTGACAATTATGAAATATTTTGGAGAAATGCTTTTCAGTAATTTCCAAAACACATCACTGAGTCTGTAGCAACTTATTGGGTGTGCAAACTTGTATAGATAATATGATTTATTCTTACTTAGTCTATAACTTGCCCAGGAGTAAGTGATTGGTATTCATATCTTGGACCACATAAAAAAAATAAGATCTTAGATGCCTAAAATACTTTCCAAATCAGTGTGATACAGTTTGATAATAAAAATTGAGTGGAGATGAAATAGGGCAAAAATAAAGTGAAATTACAGTAGACATCTGGTATAGACCACTGGGAGTGAAGGGCAGCATAAACCAAAAAATTCAATGCTAAAAATCAAGGCTTCTGAAATCACAGGATACTGTATTCACTGGCAACTTTTAAGTACCAACACATCTGTTGGATGATAAATGCAGGTAAGCATAGCTCATCAAAGGAATAGGAAATTACATAGAAGAGAGCTTCGTGATCCAGAAGGAATAAATTTACTCCAGAGAAGAACTTTTATGAGCCTTTTTATTATCTCAAAGGAAATTAGATTAGAGAAGCTTCTCTAACTGAAAGAAAAGTGATAATATTCTGATCTTCTAGCATTAAACTCATCCTTTTCACTTTTTTCAACACAAAACCTATTGGTATTTTTGCTTATACATACTATAAATACTGTGCTCATTGATTGGGAAACAACTGAAAAAAATTATGATATATGAATGCAATGAAGAAAATAGTGTGTTTGCAAAAACTACAAATATGAGGAATTCAGATAAACTAGAGAACATTTTAAATTAATTAATGAATGGCCAAGTATTTATTACTTCTCTATTTAACAAACTCCAGTTGCTCCTTCTTATCCCTAGTATAAAAAAGTCTTCTCTTTGAAGGATGACAACTTGGGGCTAAATCTACCATTCCAGCTTTATTATATATGTCTCCCCATTATGAACATTATGGTTCAACTAAACTGCCATTTTTGCTGTTCATCAAAAATGACATTGTATCCATCTGAGCTTTTCCATTAGCTGCCCTCTGTGTTTATAATGTACTTCTTTAACACTTTGAATTCTTAGAATCTCTTTTTCTCTTTCAGGATTCTATCGAAGGGCTATGAAGCTCTTAGTTATTAGTACTGTCTCCTCAGATTATCTTTCATTTATGTTGTTGTTATTGATCCTTCATTTTCAAAGAGGAACAGTGACATCAAGGAGTGATATCTTGTGCTCAAATTGGATTTAAGTGAGGCAGAATTACACAGCATCGTCAGTTTAACTTTTTCTTCTAGAGTCATTTAAATCCAGGGGGAAGACAAAAATCAGGATGATTTGCAATGATCTGGGATGCAGTGGATGACCTTGATATCTTCATGCCTGACCAAAGGCCACTGGAACAAATTGTTTTCATTTGTCCATCCCACCAAGTATGTCTTCACATACTTGGGGTAGATATCCTTTGAACTCACCAATGGATTTGAGGTCCGTTAGCTACCTTCAACCTAGGTTAGCTTGTTTGCTGAGACCCATTTATTTTGTATATATCTTTATATCTACATGCTATTTGAAAACAATTATTTCACTTTAGATGATCTCCATTGGGCTAGCCCAGTGTGTGGCACATAGTGTGTATTTTAATAAATTTTTTAAATTTAAATTTAATTAAATTTAAATTGAAATTTTAATAATTTTTGATCTATTCATGATGAGGAAAGCAGAACCAAAAGAACTCAATAAGAATGGCAACAGCATCTTAAATGAAACTATAGGGATAACATCAGAGAGTGATATGGGAGATCATCTTAGGCTACTTGTTCTCAGTGTGAATGTTCAGGACAGCTGGGTTGTTAATCACCCATTAGCTCTACCTACTAAGTAGGACCCACCAGGTATTGATATCTGTTTATAGAGATGTGTCTGTGTTCCAAACAAATTCCTCAGGTGGACATCAATCACGTTGCTATTAGACTGTGAGTTTCTTGTGGGGACAATGACTATCTTTTGTTTCTTCTTGTATTCTCTGTGTTTAGCTCAGTGCCTGACACATAATAGGCACTTAATAAATGTTTATTGATTAACTGATTGATTTATTGATATCTGCCAATCAAATACAGCTTGGCTGTAGCTTCCACAGGAGTGGTAACACCCTTTCTTTTGTTCTCTTGCAGATATTTCATTAAAGTCTCTTCATCAAGGTCATGACTTTAAAAAATGTTGACTCAAAGGGATAAAAGAAAGCACAGCCATATTAATAAGGAGCAGTGAGATGGCACAGTAGATAGAGGGTTAGACTTGGAGTTAGGAAGGCCTCAATTTTGATCCTATCTCAGATGGGCACTCTTTGTGTAACCCTTGGCAAGTCACTTAACCTCCCTCAGCCTCAGTTTCTTTAACTGTAAAATGGGGATAATAATAATACCTACCTCACAAGGTTGTTATGAAGATAAAATAAAATGACATTTTCAGTGCTTTGCAAGCATTAAAATTCTTTATGTATATTATTATTGTTAGCAAAGTATCCATTGTACACATTCCAAATTATAGCCTTCATTCAGCTCAAGGACCAAATTCTCAAGCAGCCCCTGATGCTTGGACAACCCCCCAGAAAAATCAGCTCTCAGTTGTTTTCAGCCATCTGGGAGCTGAGCAAAGGACAATTTACCAATGAATAAGTTCTGGTTGCTCAGAATGTGCTGATGAGTGAAGGAACAAAAGGGGGCTCCCTGGTGTTTCTCTCAGATTCTACCTAAGAGAATGCAAACTCCAAGGCAGCTGGTGCCAGTTTCTTCTAACCTGAAAGTTGCTGTAAATTCATCTTCCTGTAACTCCATATAAGTTGTCTCCCTCCAAAAAAGGCAAACCTCATGCTTGTCCTCTCTTAGTTGAGCTCCGTTTTTTTAAAAGATAAAACTTGTAAGGTATTGAACGATGAACAAAAAAGAGGTTTATTTTGCCCAATACAGGAAGGACATGCCACAAAGGTGCTCAGCCCCTGCTTTGTGTCCGTAAGGTGGCTAAATAGCATAGTGGAGGATGTGCTTGTCCCAAATTCAAGAAGATCTGCATTCAGATGTGACTTTGGAATTGTGAATTTGGACAAGTCACTTAACATCTGTCTGCCTTAGTTTCCTTATTTGTAAACTGGAGATTATAATAGCACCTATTTCCGAGTGGCTGTGAGGATGAATGAGCTAATAATTGTAAATCTCTTAGCACAGCTTACACATAGTAGGCACTAGTAAATGTAGTAAATGTTGTTGTTATAGGCTGCCTGGTCAGTAGGGTATCATTTGGTCTCAAGACTCACCAAGTTTGAGAGGCTCACATTACATGTGGCTGGGACTTTTTATGACTGGGAAGCTATGGCCAATTAGTTCTTGGGACTACTTTGTCTCTTAGGGAAAACTAATGGCTATCATAGGAAGAATGGGGAAAAGGCAGGGTGGTAGGGAGAGGAATGAACATTTATGAGGCATGTAGTATGTGCTGGGCACTGTGCAAAGTGTTTTTTTATTACCTCATTTGAGCCTCACAATAACCCTGTGAGGTTATCTGTAAGGGAACTGCTATTATTTATCACCATTTTACAGTAAAGGAATATGAGGCAGACAGGGTTTAAGAGGCTTACCTAGGGTGACACAATTAGTAGGTGTCCGAAGTAAAATTTGAACTCAGGTCTTTTAGACTCTAGACCAAATCCTCTTTCCACTGTGCCATGTTTCATCTCCTCACTTCACCAAGCCTAGCTAGGGATGGCTTAACCCATGTTGTGGGGAGATGCTGGTAGATATCTGTCTTGTCACATCCTAACTTGAGACTAGATATGTGCTTTGATCATCACCTCTGTGCCTTTGGTAATGAAATAAAAAGCCCACCACAGCAAACAGTTGGAGAGGGAATAATGGACACAGCTGCCATTACTCTCTGCTTTCTTATAGGGTTCTCCATTTCAAATTACCCACACTCACAGGTTGTTGTCTCCATGACACTAGGAGTCTTGGCATGTTCAAAGCTACCTGCTGTAAAAACAACACTAAATTTTAGCTGAATTTAGACTAAAGGCAAAGATCCATTTTGGTTCCTCTTGAAAGATGATGAAACATACATCCATCATCTTGATAGAGAGGTGTGAGACCAACCTTACTGAATATTTTCTCTGTTTTTTAAAAATAATTTTATTTTATTTTTAAATATTTTCCCTTGGTTACATGATTTTCATTTTCTCTCCCTCCTATCTTTCCTCCCTTCTTCCCAGAGCTAACGAGCAATTCCACTGGGTTATACATGTGTTATCACTTGATACCTATTTTCATATTATTCATTTTTGTAATAAAGGATCATTTTAAAGCCAAAACCCCAAATCCTATACCCATATAAATCAGTGATAAATCATATGTTTTTCTTTTGTGTTTCTACTCTCACAGTACTTTCTCTTGATGTGGATAACATTCTTTTTCCTAAATCCCTTGGCATTGTCTTGGATCAATGCATTGCTACTAGTAGCAAAATCGATTACATTTGATCTTTCATTATTATTTCAGTCTCTGTGTAGAATGTTCTCTTGGTTCTGCTTATTTCACTCGCATCAGTTCATAGTGGTCTTTCCAGTTCATATAGAAATCAAGCAGTTCATCCGAATTTATATATGTTGGCAGATGTTGTCACCATGTTTGTTTTGCTTAATTGTTTTGAGTAATTTTAGCAATTTTTAGCAATTTTAGCAATTAAATAATTTTAAGCAATGTTTTAAGCAATTTAAGCAACTGGGATGAGGCAGGAGGAGAGTGATATCAGGAATGAAGGAGGAAAGAAGGAAGTAAAGAAGAAAGAAAGGGAATAAGTATTTATAATGTGCCTACACTGTGGTAAATGCATTACAATTATGTCATATGATCCTCAAAAAAAACCTTGTAAGGAATGCGTTATTATCAGCACTATTTTGCAGATGAATAAATTTAGGCAGATAGAGGTTAAGTGACTTGTCCAGGGTCACATGGCTAGTAAGTAAATACCTGAGGTCAGATTAGAACTCAAGTCTTCCTGATTCCAGGACCATTGCTTTATGTACTGTATCACCTAGTTTCCTCTGTAGGAACTGTTTTAAGAAAAAAGAACACATGAAACTTTGAAAATATCATGACTGTTGCATTAATTACTTAAGTCATTTATTTGTTTAATACAGTTGGTTAAGTGTCTGAATATTCATTAATCCCTTTGTTTCTTGTTAGTAGTCTTAGAATGGGAGAAATTCAGAGGTCTCAAACTCAAATAGAAACAAAAGTCACTAATCTGTACCTAAGTATCCTTGCTGCCACCTATTGACTTAGAAAACCATATGTTAACATTATCTATGTTCTATTGAATTTATTTTGAAAAATATTCCCAATTACATTAAAAAAAATCCCTTGTCTTCTGTTCTTAGAGTCAATACTATGTATTGGTTCCAAGGCAGAATTGTGGTAAGAACTAGGCAAGTAGGGTTAAGTGACTTGCCCAGGGTTTACACAGCTAGGAAGTTTCTAAAGTCATATTTGAACCCAGAACCTCACATCTCTAGACATAGCTCTCATGAGCCACCTAGATGTACCCCCAATTATATTTTAATCTGATTTTAATCTTACTCTGGAGTGTTCCAGGTGAGTCTTTAATACCTCTTGTGTGATTGAATTGACAGGGCCCTGGATTGAGAATCAAGAGATCTAGATTTAAGTGTTGTCTCACCTACTTAGTAAATATAGGATTCTAATCAGGCAACTTGACATCCCTGAGGCTCAGTTTTCTCATTAGCAAAGTGTCCTTGTAGAGGAATTAGAGGAAGATTAGACAATATCTTAGGTATTTTCCAGCTCTAATAATCTTTGATTCTATAAATAATAATTATAAAAAATAGCATTTATATTCAATTCTGAAGTTTTGCAGAGGTAACATTCTTAGAAAACAGTTTGATAGTTAAAAATGTGAATGCTGATATACCTACCCCATCAAAAATAGGGGATTAGGTTTCTGTAAGCGTCTAAAACTATAATCTTTTAGAGATTACTAAAAATAAATTTTCTGCATACAATTATTAAAAATAACTCATATTCTATCTTAGAATCAATATTAAGTATTGGTTCCAAGGCAGAAGAGTGGTAAGAGCTAGGCAATTAGGGTTAAGTCACTTGCCCAGAGTTTACTCAGCTAAAAAGTGTCTGAGGCCAAATTTGAACCCAAGGCCTCCTGTCTCCAGGACTGACTTTATATAAGCCATCTCACTTCTCCTGTGTACAATTCTTTATAACAAAACATTAATTTTGATAATACGTACTTTTCCTAACATAGTAACTGAAAAATAATCTATAAAATAAATTACACAAAATAAAACATTTTTTCTTGCTAGTACTTCCCTAGAATTTTGTAGCCATTTGTGCTATCATCTCAATGAAAAGAAACCTCACTGATTTCAGACAATATTCACTTTTCATAACACAAAATCTATAGTACCATAAATACTACACAGCAAGTAAAATTCTTAAAACTAAAACCCTTTTTTAAAAGCCCAAATCTTACCTTCTACTGTCAGATTTCAGTGAGAGGGCACTGTAACCTCATCACAAACTTGAAAAATTAATTTAGCACTTTCTGGAACAGATTCACTAAAAAACTTTTATAAGCCCTTTCCTCCTTTTTGTAGATATAAAGAACCGATTTGTTAAGACAGCTGATAGTGGCTACAGACATTGTGGCACAAAATATATCTAACACATTCCTTCTCTCACTAAGCCACATCACTGACTTTATACACTTGGGCATAGAGCCCAAAGGACTTGCATTATGTATTAGGGGAATAATTCCAACACAAAACTTGATTTAAAGGCAAACGATGAAAATATGCAATGAATTCACAGAGAATTCTTTACTCTTCAAGATGGTAGGATGAAGGAGACTAGTGAAATGCTTAGTAGGATATCAGACCACCACAAACTTTCAAGCACTAGCTTTATTTTTTTTTCCTTGCCATAAATGTGCGTGGTTGCCAATAGGAAAGTGAAAATGAGGTTAAACTAATGAAATCACAGGAATGCTTAAGTCATGAAAGTTAAGTGTATAAATGTTGGAAATTACATGTTAGGATTTGCAAAGCTCTTTAGAAACATTTCACTTCATCTTTATAACAGCTCTGAGAAGTAGGTGCGATTTACAGAGAAGGAAACTGAGGGAGGCAGAATTATAGGAACTGGCTTATTTGGTGTTTGAGACTGGCTTTGAATTTAGGTCTTCCTTATTCCAGGTCTGATATTCTATCTCCTGTTCCATTCCAGTTACCTACAAAGACCTTTCTGAACTCCAGTTTCTTCATTAGAAGAACCATCATAAAATGGTTCTAATAATATTTGTACTACCTGACACACGGTGTTACTGTGAGCAAAGTACTTGGTAAATCTTAACATGTTCTATAAATGTGAGCTATTATTATTGTCTTGTTAAGTTCCTATGAGGTAGGACTGCCCTTGTCAACACTCAGGGTAGCACCACATGGCAAGTTGTTAAAACAAATTATGCATGTTTGAAAATTGTCTGCTTGGCTCAGTTGGTCGCAATATTTTGCAAATTAAGCCAAGGTCACACGTGGTTTGATCTAATATGAGCTGGTTGTCTTTGCCCTACTGGGTCAATATGCTCTTGGTTACAAAGGGAACTAAAGAAGAGTTTGGATGATACAATTTAAATACAGTATCATGGTTTTAAAAAAAAAAACACTGAAAAAATATACCCTTTTATGATTGTGGTTTAGTTGCTTCTTATTTGCATAAGAAGGAAAGCATATTAAGAGATAATTTATATAAAGGTTTAGCAAATAATAAAGTCATATTAGTTCTATGTAGTTCTTGTAGTTCTCAAGGTATTATTTTATTATTATTTTAAATGTTTAGCTTTATTAATGGAGTTCAGATAGAAAGAGTTCTGGGTTAAGGCATTATTCAATGCTTTATTATTACTATTCATCTGATAAATAGGTGGATATGACTGCTTTTTGTAATTGAATAAAAGCTTTGGAAGCCATTTCATCTGTTGGCTCACCAAAGATCATCTTTGGGACAACTGTAATAGTAGACAGGATGGAATGGATGTTATTCTGTTCCCATATGATTTTGATATTGTCTATTATATTTCCACATTTGGACATCTTTTTGCCCCATGTAGCTTTTAGATTTATATTTGACATGGATAATATTTATGAACATTTTTCTTAAATTTTAGTGAGTCAACATTAAATCCAGGCAATTATCGGCAACATTTTTTCCCCTGTATGCTCTGGTTCTAATCTAAAAAGAGGATAGTTTCATTCTTTAAAGAATAGCAGTGACATTCCAAGGACTGATGAGTGGTATTTGTGCAGACTAAAAACAAATCAATTCCTTGCCTTCTTATTTAAATTATTCCATTTTAGTTTCAGAAAATAGGGAATTAGAATAAAGCAAGAATATTATAAAGTATCATTTAAATAATGTGTTACATATATTACATGTAAAAATGATATCTGGCTAAACCCAAACTGAAAAGGTAGGGGAAGCATGATGTTATATTATATCAATATGCATTTACATATGCATATATTTTTAAGTACTTGAATTTTGTAAAGGAAATGGACAAACTGGGTGATCAAAGGGAAAATAAACCAAAAATATAAACTGAAAAAAAAATTCATTGAGCTCTCACAAATTTAGAAAGCCTATTAAATGAGTAGATGTGGTTTCTGCCATCAAGAGACTTATAGTATTATCAAAAATGGTACTTAGAAATTTTTAAAGAAAACAGGAATGCAAAATAAAACAAATAACCCATAATATGTTGGCTTGGGCAATCTTTTTGAATAAGGGAATGATATAGAACTTAATAAGCTTTTTGTGTCTTTAAATCCTCTCATTTATGACTGTACCTTTGTTGAAATCAGGATGTTCACCAGCCTTCAGACAGACAAAGCCATGTAAAAGGAACAAAAATACACGAAGCTCAATGAAACCCCCAAATCTCCAGACTATACAGAAAGGAACCTGATTAGGGAAATGAGGCTTGAATATAAGGAGAGAAAGACACACAGATGACAAATAGTACTCAAGAGAAAAAGAGAATGGACTAAAACTGAATTGAGAACAAAAAGCCTGGGAAAAATAGAGAAAAAGGTTAACAGCTACAGACGCTGTCAAATAAAACAAAATTCATAACACTTGAATCAGGAGAAGACATTCTAAAATATGCAGTGACAACCATTTAACAAGGAAACTGAGACTTGACAGTCTAATGGTACAAGGAATGGTCTAGAATATTATCTTTTGTTTGGAACCTGTCATGAATTCCTTGTCTCTGAAGTCTATTTTTTGAAGTCCGATAGTGATTTCAGATCCCTTAATCTGCCTGCATGATACCACTTTCCTATCTGTCATCCAATTACCTTTTTTAAAGACATCTTCCATGTGGTGAATATTGGGAATAAAAAAACTCAAACATGAGGTGTAGTCTCTGTCCTTTTGGCCCTATAGTCTAAAAAAAGATAAAGATGTTGCAGGCAGACATCAAGAAGGAAAGATAAAACATGGCTTAAACGCACCCAAAATTACCCTTTGGGAAGTCGATTGCCTTTTCACTCACCTGTGATAAATGTTTCCTAAATTAAACATATCTTACTTTCATATTCAATATGATCTACTAACTATTTATCTGACTCATCTAATGCTTCCTTGCACAAATTACACCATTTCCAATATTGGAAATTGGGATAAGATAAGGAGATGGCTAAAGGGAAGAGTAGATGCATGAGACTGGCTACATTCTCTGGATTCAGGCTAAGGCCCCTTCAAGATAACCTTGTCTATTTCTGTAATAGGATCTTGAGTATTTTATGTTAATTTTCATGAGGGATGCTAGTTGGTACTGCTTATCCTTTCCATTTTCTCAAAACTATTGTAGGGGTAATTGTTATGAAAAAAAAATCAGACAGAGGAAGGGGAAAGGTCACTGACTGCTTTGTGTATTCATGAGGTAGCTTTTGAGTACACTGAAGTGTGGAAGAGAATATTATTCTATGGATAAAAGAATAGAAAAATATAAAATTGAGGGGGAAAAGGGATTTTGGAAGTCATTCTTTGTGTCCGTCTGTGGACAAGTCTGAAAATGTGAATCAAGTCATAAGCCGTCCCAAATCTGTCTGTTTTCTTCAATATTTCCACTGAGACTTATTCACGATTGATGCATATACAGCGGCTGGACAGAGGAAGTCCAAAAAATTTATGGAGTTTCTGTTTAGAGAAATTTATGTGACATCTTTCCAGAAACTTCTTCTACATGAGCTAACCTCAAGTGACTTTTGCTCACCCTCCCCAAATACATTCAGAAAGACTTACATAATTACCACCTTGCCAAACCTGTCCTGAGGGGGACCTGAAAAAGCCACAAGCTATAAAGATAAAGGCATCTCCAAGTAAAGTAAAACATTCTCCTTGCAGCCTGGATGAAAAATGTACAAGTTCCAGAAGCTTAACTGCTGACCTGCTGGTTTGGAAGTGGGGCACAAATCCCCAAACAGGTGAGTATGGCAGCATTTTGGCCCTCCTAGGGTTCTACCTCTGAGTTTCAAGACAGCTTGTGGAATGCAGCTGCTCCAGGACTTTAGAGGATTGTGTGTTATTGCACACTAGGGAGAGGAATAACACGTCCTCTGTGAGGACAGAAGCAGCCATGTCTCTTATTGCAGAGTCTGTCAAGATAGCTTATCCTGGTATCTCCTAGTAATTAACCTCATCTGTGTTGAATCAGCACAGTGAGAGAGGGGAGTTTAGGGAATTTCCCTTTTACTTTGGGCTTAGTATAGTAGTCCCAACTAGCTTAGAAAAAAACAATACATATGGTGAGAAGTTGCTGTTGACACTGCATCTGGATCATTTTTTTTTTTTTTGAGAAACTAACTCTTTGAAGATGCTTCCAGATGAAAATTGACTCTTTGTCTTCATGTGGCTAAATTTTTCCCCATCTGACTTGCTTTTTAATTTATATTTGCCATTTCTAATATGCTTGAGGATCTGTTGAGTAGTAGCCCATAAAATGGAGATGAGATTGATTTGGATTTAGATGAATGTCACAAGGGAAATGGAGCAGCTATGGAACGAGAATGGAATTTACTTGAGAGAAGAAGAAATTAAAAGAATACAGCAACTGTGACGAAGTTTTTCTGTTTCTATTTTGAAAGTTTTAGATATTTAATTAATTATTTTTCTCACTTTCTTTTTTGTTTAAAAACATTATCAGGCACTTATTTTCTCTTCTTCCTACCTATCCTTCATTAGGGAAAAAAAGAGAAACAACTCTTGTAACATATCTATGCCCAAACAAAACAGATTCCTATATTGCTATATTTCTCTGTCTCTGTCTCTCTCTAATTCATCTCTTATCTCTGTCTCAGTCTCACTAGTCTGCTTGTCTATCTCGCTTATTCTGCATCCTGAGTCCATCATCTCTTTGTCAGGAAGTAGATATTACGATTTATAATCAATCTTTTAAAATCGAAGGAAAAAATCATATATAGTTTATTTGCCAAGGTGGATCCCAATTTTCTTTGTATTTCTTTGTGGAAGAATGAACATTTAATTCAACACTTTGCTTCTTCTGTGACTACATGTTGCCTCTGTACATAGATAGGGCACAGAAATGGTTAGGTTCAATAAATCAGTAACTCTTGAATAAACTTGACAAGTTCATGGCAGGAACTAAAAATTATTCAAGTCTTTACAATAGCAGCTGAACATTATAATATCCAGATAACCCTGAAATCAATCATAGTGCAGGAAAACTGCCCGAGTCTGCCAATGGAAATTAGGCAAGAAAGTCTCAGTATTGTCAAAATGACTTTGTTGTAGGTGATTCCAGAGATGGGGCCTATTTGTAAAAATTCCTACCTGCGGGATACTGTCTAGATATCTTTTTGAAAAAATAGAAACTTGGAGTCTATCATCTTGTCTCTCCTACTAGCTCATACATGCAATTATAGTCAAATAACCTGCCCAGAGCATCTACTGTTTAGCAATTGACTGCAGTAATCTTTTGCTCAATATCAAATGAATATCATTATGTTTGGTGTGTTTAGGGCAATTCTGTGATTTAAAGTAACCTACAACTACTTTCCTTTTCATTGCTTTAGTTGGAAGGAATATGCAAAAGTCCTTTTTCTTATCTTTCCTTACAGATTAAATTACAATTTGAAGCAAATTGTAAATTATTTAAAATGAGAATTCTTGACATTAGTCATCAGCAAGAGGATTGAAAAAAAAATCTAGCACATTTAGAGATGGTTCTCCATGGACATGAAGCAAATGTGTTTGCTTTAAACTAATTGTATTTGACTTGAAATTTTTATTGGTGCATTTTTTGACCAAGTTGGGGGAACATTCATTTGATACAAGTAGGATTGGAGCAGAGGACATCTTTGCTTGTCAATTCCAATTTAAGCAGCCATAAAGTGAATGACATTGCACTCAACCTATGGAGTTAAGCTTGTCAATAAAGAAGAAAATTAAAAGTATGGAACACATTTAGTTTTAACCTAATATGATTGAGGTTAGAGATAACCATACTGACCAAGGAATCTGTAATGAAGAGTCAAGGAGAAATGTATCATGAATTCAGATCAACTGATGTTTGGAAGTTGTGTGGGATAATGGAGTGAATATTGGTTCTGGATTCAGAAAACTTGGGTTCAATTCCTGGCTCAGAATTCCTGAGTGGAATAATGATTCTTTCATCCAATATGCCATAGGAGCAAGCCACTTGATTACTCTTGGATATGGTTTCCAAATATACAAAATAAGAGCACAGAAATTCACAATGTATAAACTGAAGAAAATCATGAATCCATTCAACTGGGTCCATAACAGAGTTTTACTACATAATCTCAACTGAGCCCTCATTTTAGCAAGAAAATTCTTTAGCTCTCTCCAATAGACTTAATATATCCCACTTACCCCAGTGTCTATTTTAAATCTTTTCATTCTTTTTTAAGTCTCCCATGAGGCTCTTTCCCTTTCTCCATTTAGCTGAGGACTTTGGCTAATGCTTTATAAATAAAATTAATACAGTTCATTGAGGGCTCCTGTTTCTCCTCTCTTCCTAATTTTGTATCACTTAAAAGTAGTCTTCTACTGACTTTTCCTGCACTTCAGTCTCATTTGAAGAGGTAAACACTTTTCCTTGCTGAGCAAATCCCATTAATTTAAACCACTGATTCCTTTCTATCCCATTTTCTTTAGCAGTGTCCTTTTTTTTTTAACTTGTAGACATCTTTAATTTTTTTAAAATTACATATATAAACAGTTTTTACAGTTGTTTTCTGACATTTTGCAATTCAAATTCTCTCCCTCTCCACCCCAATTCTAAATGGTCTGTCATAGATTATACCAGTGTTTTCATAAAATACATATTTCCATATTCCCCATGTCATGACAGAAGACACGTATTACACATATAATAAAAAAAAAACTTCATGAAAAAATAAAGTGAAGACGGCATTCTTTGATCTGTGATCAGATCCCATTATTTCCTTTTTTGACTTTGGATAACATTTTTTATCATGAATCTCTTGGGATTATCTTGGGACCGTGTTTTTCTGACAATAGTTTAGTCATTCACAGTTGTTTGTTGTACCCTATTTCTGTTACTGTTTATACTGTTCTCCTGGTTCTGCTCACTTCATTTTGCATTAGTTCATATGAGTCTTTCCAGATTTTTCTGAACTCGTTCTGTTTGTCACTTTTTATGGCCCAGTAATGTTCATATACTGCAACTTTTTCATCCATTCTCCAACTGATAGACATCCCCTCAGTTTTCAGTTCT
The DNA here is from genome assembly GCF_016433145.1 of Gracilinanus agilis. Lineage (NCBI taxonomy): Eukaryota > Metazoa > Chordata > Mammalia > Didelphimorphia > Didelphidae > Gracilinanus > Gracilinanus agilis. Next base: position 256,604,253 of record NC_058130.1, read on the forward strand.
TTGCTACTATAAAGAGAACTGCTAAAAATATTTTTGTGGTTGTAAATAGGTACTTTTCTTCTGTATTTGATGTCTTTGGGACACAGACCCAGTAGTGGTATTGCTGAGTCAAAGGGTATGTGTAGTATGTAGTACAGAGAGAGGGGGACAGAGCAGTTTTGCAGGCTTTGGCTGAGTTCTGATGTCAGTTAAGAGTTTAGAATCTTGGAAGAAAGTTTCAGTTGGACCTGGGAACTTGTGGAGAGAACCAGGGCCAGCTGAGCTGCTTTTCTCCTGCTTGAGATTGAAAATCTAGCCTAGCTTTGGAGTGTTTTTTGAGATTTGTTAATTTAGATAAACCCTTTGAATCTCCATACTCTACCTCATTTCCCTACCTTCCTTTTCCTTACCTAAATGTCTGTGAGGAGTGAATAAGGACAGTGAATCAGAGAGTAGTTTCAAATCTGTGAGGGTTTAGCTATACTTGTGCAGTACTTTATCTAGAGAGGTTTGGTAGCCATCATCATAATTCCTTTTGATTTCAAGATCACCTGGAGAGTTGAGTCAGGGCAGGACCTTGCTCAAATTCCATCTCTGCTTCCCTTCCCCCACCTGAGGTTTCTTTAAGCAACTGTTAGGGCTTCCTTTAATTCCTTTTACCTGACAATTTAACCTGAGAAAACAATAAACCCCTTTTGTGTTTAAAACAGACCTCTTAGTTACTTTGTCAGTTAATTAGTAAGAAAGGGAAGGAGAGGTATAGAATCAACATACTCTGGGCTTGAAGGGAAGCCGGGGTTTCCATCTTGAAGGAAGGTGTAACTGCAAAACAAGTCCCTTCTTGTGAAATTAACTAAAGCCTATAGTTAATTTCAATCAGTCTATTTCCCTTCAGTGTGTCTTTAGTCTAAATCCTAGTCTATAAACCCTGCTGCTCTTTGCCTGTTTAGATTAATTCATCCTCTCCCTGGAAATTTTGTTACCTCAATGTTATACTCCCTGATTTCAGTCTCATATTATATCTTGAATCTCACCATTACATCCTACCTGCAGCTCATGTTACCTACCTAGCAAGTCCCTGACAACATCCCTTCCAAATTCCCTTTAACCTAACACCTTTCCCAAATTCACCTATAACATCTATGACGCTTCAGCCATGGTTCCAGATTATTCTTTAGAATAGTTGTATCAGTTTATAACTCCACCAAAAATATATTAGTGCCCCAATTTTCCCAAATAATCCCTCCAGCATTTATCATTTTCTTTTTTGGTCATGTAGCCAATGTGATAGGTGTGAGGAAGAATCTAAAGAGTTGTTTTAATTTGCATTTCTGTAAGCAGTAGTGATTTGGAGCATTTTTAAATATGAATATAGTTTTAATTTCTTTGTCTGAGAATGGTCTATTTATATCCTTTGACCATTTACCAATTGCAGAGTAGTTTGTATTCTTATAAATTTGAATCAGTTCTCTATATTTGAGAAATGAGGACTTTGTCAGGGACTCTTGCTATAAAATTTTCCCCAATTTATTGTTTCCTTTTGAAAGAGATGATTACCTTCAAATGGAGGTAGATTGTTTGGGAAAGGCCTAGATGGATGGGAGATGAGAAACACCCACCCAGGGACCTTCCCAGGGCCAGTAAAGCACAAAATCCTTGGGCTTTAGATAGGGTCCTAAAACTACAAATCTAGACTCAACCCAACTTCTAAGCACCTAGGAGAGGTGGCTTTTCCTTTCTTCAGTAGGCTCTGCCTATACACTCCCGGTTCTTATCTAAAACCCTAAATGCAATCTGACTAATCTGCTAATCTAAATACCCAGATTGCTTTCTGCTAATCCAAATACCCAGGTTGTCTTTAAGAAGGTAGAAGAGATGGGACTCTGTTAATCTGAATCCCTTCTCAAGCCTGGGTTGGCTTCCTAGGTAATCCAGGGTCCCAGATGACAAAACCCTTGGGATTATTTTAGCCCAGTTGATCTCTGACTGGTTGATCTCAGTCAGGTTGACCTCTCTGTACTCCAGGGAAAAGGCAGTCTACTCCAAGGCAATTCTCCAACCCAGGAATCCCTAATCTTTCTACAAGATTAGTTCTTCCAAGGGGATGCCAGAGCAAAGATCCTTCTTCCAGCTCAGTGGAAAGCTAGATTAGGAGTGACAATTACAAACAGTCAACACCCAAGATCCTCCTCTCCTTCCAGAATCTTCTCCCAGGGTTTGTATCTAAATTCTCCTCCTTTCCTCTTAAAAGAGGATCTATGAATTTTTCTCTATCCCATATCCCTTATCCTTACACCTTCTTATCTTACTTGCATATTTTTATTTGTGCAAACCCTTTTTACTTTGATGTAATCAAAATTATGTTTCATTTTTCTTTATGTTATCTATTGTAGCCCCCAGTAGTGAGAACAGGCCCCAATAAAATCAAAGCCGTCAGCTAGAAATCACAAAACATGTAGTCTGCCCCCCAGCATGAGAAAAGCAAACTTTCCCTCTCCCCAAGTATTAGATGTCCAGCTAAGAAAATAATAATATGAGTTCTATGAGAAGAACATACAGTATTGGGTCACACATTGATATGCTGACATGTGATCCTATAGAAAACACTGCTTAGAGCCACTAAGGCAATCTATATTTATTGTTACCATCTTCCTGCAAAAGGCTTACCTAATCCCTTAGCCTATGTCATATTTCCTATAAAATATGGACCCCAACTCATTAAACTTTTTCACCGCCCAGTCCTCCTGAGTTCGTCTGCATTCTTATACCTTGAGACCCCCCAAACAGGTGGTCCCTGATGGACCTGACAATCTATGTCTTATTTGGTCATAAATTTTTCTCTTATCCTTAAGCCTGACAGGTAAACTTTTCCATGGTCCCTTAATTTGTCTATATTATCACACTTAATTTATGTCCATTTTGACTTTATCCTAGTATATGCTATTAAATAGTAAATGGCCTATGCTTAGTTTCTACCAAATTATTTTACAATATTTCCAGCAAATTTTGTCAAATAGTGGTATAATTTACGCCCCTTTATCTCTTTTTTTCTTTTCTCCCAATGTATTCCTCTTTCCTGTCCCTTTATTACTATTATTTTTGGATATTAACTGATCCTTTCCACAAGTTCCTTTCTCTTTTTAAGTGTCTTAATATACTCAATTAAATCTTATTGAAACCCTAGAGTTTTCACTTTTCTTTTTACCTTTTTATGCTTAAGTGGTAAATTTGCTCATTGTACTTTCTTTTTAGTCCCCCCCTCCCCCCCTTTTTTTTTTTTTATCAAGAATGCCTGGAAGTCCTCTATTTTATTAAACACCACTTTCCTCCTCTGGAGAAGTATGCTCAGTTTTACTGGGAATATAATTCTTGGATGTAGGCCTAGATCCTTTGCTTTTTGAATACCATATTCCTTGCCTTTTAGTCCTTTAGTGTAAAACCTGCCAGGTTTTGCATAATCCTGACTGTAGTACCATAGTGTTTAGATTCTTTCCTTCTAAATGCTTACAGTACTTTTTATTTGATGTGTGTGTTTTTGAATTTTTTTTTACTTTTGCTAAAATAGTCCTGAGATGAGTTTATTCCAGGAAGTGATCAGTGTATTCTTTTAACTTCTGTTTTCCTCTCCTCTTCAAGGATATCAGGGTTTCCCCCTCGTAATATGGTATCTTTTTTTTTAAATTGTAGCTTTTCAGATATTCTGATGATTTTTAGATTGTCTCTCTTGAATCTATTTTTGAGGTCAGTTGTTTCCCAAGTGAGGTAGTTCAGATTTTCTTCTATTTTTGATTTTGTCTTATTGTTTCCTAATGTCTTTTGGACTCATTAGCTTCTGTTTGCTCAATTCTAATTTTTCGGAAGTTATTTTCTTCCTTGAGCTTTTGTGTTTCTTTTTCCATTTGACCCATTCTACTCTTCAGGGCATGGTTTTCCTGATTTTTTTTTTATTTTTGACTTCTATTTCTATTTGACTTGTTCTAGTTTCAAAGTTGTTGGAAATTTTCATTTTTTTATTGTTTGATTTTTTAAAACTTCTTTTCAAATTCTTCTAAGAGTTGTTTTAGGGTCTGACATCCTTTCTCATTTTCCTTTGGGGCTTCGCACATTTTCTTTTTGGCAGTGTTGTTCTCTTCTGAGTTTTTCTTCCCTAATGTAATTTTCTAAGGTTAGGTTTTTTTTTTTCTATGTTTCTTTTTCATTTTTCTTTCTGTTCAGCTCTTGGTGTAGAGAAATAGCTGTTTCAATCTAGCTGTGTAACATTCTCTGATACTTAGGGTAGGCTTGATTGTATTTGGTTCCCTCAAGTATGCATTTGAGGGGGTGGCATGGCTGGCTTCATGTAGGGAGGCTGTTTTATTCAACTAGATCTCATGTCCTTTGCTGTTGGTTTCCCTGTTGTCTCCTATGCTAGGCTTTTCCCCTATTCTGTCCTTTCATTGCCTCAGGCCATATGGGCTGTTTTGTGCTCTGCCATTTCTTTATATCACATGACAAGGCAGTGGTTGGACTGGCACTGGGCTGTTCCAGTTTGCCTTTTCCTTGCCTCAGACAATTTGGCAGTGGTAGGTCTGGTCTGTGTTCTGTTGGTTCCCCATTATGCCATGCTCCTTGGGCTGCTCTTCCTTCTCATACAGTGAAGTGTATCCCTCTTGCTTTCCTTTGTTTTGAGGAACTTTATTTTCTATTTTTTTGTGTTTGGAGGATTTGTATGAGCTGAATTTCCCTTATTCTGCCATCTTAAGTTTCCAGCATGCCTCTCCAAACCAGATTGCTCTCTTTATCCTTCCCACTCTTTCACTAATTTTCAATCTATCTATTTACTAGCTTCTTCTCTGCTCTCTATACATATGCTCACATATTTCTTATCTTAAAAACTGGCCCCCAAAACAAAACCCTCAAACTATCATTTGATCTTACCATTTCCACTCTTTCCTTTCCTTGTCTAAACTTATTGAGAAAGTTGTCTATCCTCAGTGCCTCCACTTTTCTCTCCTCACTTGATTCTAATTTGATTCTAAACTCTCTGCAATCTAGTTTCTGATCTCAGTGATCAGCTCAAACTGCTCTCTCCAAAGCTACCATCCATCTCTTAATTGACAAATCTAATGTGCTTTTCTAATGCTTTGTCCTTCTTGACCTCTCTGCTGCCTTTGAAAATGTCAGTCACCTCCTCCTCCTGGATATTCTCTTCTTTCTAGATTTGTTTTTGACCCTCTTCTTATCTATATCTTCTACCTGTCTGTCTAATCTTTCTCATTTTTTTTGACTAGATTGCCTTCTAGGTAATGTTCAAGCTGTGGGTGGTCCCAAGGATCTATCCTGAACCTTCTTTTTATCTCCTTTTATTCTCTATTGCTCTGTGTTCTCATCAGCTTCTGTGAGTTCAATTCTCTCTATATATTATATGGCAGCTAGGTGGCTCAAGTGCCATGCCCAGAGTCAGGAAGATCTGAATTCAAATTTGTCCTCAAATACTTACTGTGTGACTTCATTTGCCTCAGTTTCCGCACCTGGAAAAAGAGCTGGAGAAGGAAATGGCAAAGCATTCTAGTAACTTAAAAATCCAAATGGAGATATCAAGAATTGAACATGACTGTAATGACTCACAATAATAACTTTCAACTAGGTTTGCAATTTCAATATCATTCTGAAATCTCATATATCACTTCACATATCCAAATCTATTTCCATGTCCTGTTTTTTTCCCTTCATATCTCTTTTCTCTGTTCCCCTTTTCTACTCTCACAGAGCCCCCATCTTAGTGCAGGTTCTCACCACGTCATGCTTGGACTATTCTAATGAGTTTCTCATAGATCCTCCTGACTCAACTTTCTCCTCATTCCAATCTGTCCTTTACTCAGTAGCCAAAGTGATTTTCCTGAAGTGCAGAACTGACTATATTATCCACTTTCTGTATAGTAAACTCCAGTCTCTGTAAAATAAACTTTCAACATAAGATAAAATTAAAATGTTTTGTTTGGCTTTTAAAGTTCATTGAAAACAAGCCCTTTCCTACCTTTCCAGGTTCTTTACACTTTACTCTTCTTCCTGTATTATATTATTCAGTGACACTGGCCAATTTCCCATGCCTAGAATGCCTTCCTTACTCATCTTTTCCTTCCACCTTACTTCAAGAATCATCTCAAGTCCTACCTTTCAATGGAGGTCTTTTTTGGTCTTCTTTTACTTAGTTCTTCTCCTCTGAGATTAATTTCCATTTTATACTTGTACAAATACTTTCTTGTGTGTTAGTTTTTTTTCCTTAGAATGTGAGCTCTTTGAAGGCAAGGAGTATGTTTTAATCTTTTTTTTTTTTTGTATCCCCAACACTTAGCATGGTGTCTGGCATATTTGTTATTGTTAAGTTATGTCCAACTCTTGTAGACTCCATTTGAGGTTTTCTTGGCAAAGAGACTGGAGTGGTTTGCCATTTTCGTCTGCAGCTTATTTTACAGATGAGGAGACTGGGACAAATAGATGAAGCAATTTACCCAGGGTCACATAGCAAGGAAGTATGTGAGACCTGACTTGAACTCAGGTTCTCCTGCCTCCAGATCTGATACTTTATCCACTAAACCACCTAGTTGCCCCACCTGGGGCATAATAAGGGATTAATAAATGATTCTTGACTGAATGACTGACTATACCCCTCCCTCTTCTAAGCACATTTAGTGTTACATTTCTTGATCTTAGACTATTTTCTTCTTATAAGAAGTAAATGTTTTATTTTTATATCACCTTAATTTTTAAATATATATTTAAAATTAAAAAGAACTAAAGCAACAGTTTAGCAAAACCAATTAACACAGCTGAGCCTAACAGTATATATGAGAAGACACCATACCCATAGTCTTCAACATATATAAAGAAGTGAGTCACTTTTATTCCACTCTTATCCAGGGATAATTTTGGTCATTATAAGAACACATTATTCAGGTGAATTTTTGTGTTCCTTCCACTTATATTATTGAGTCACTTGTAAATTATTTCTAGTTTGACTTACTTTATTCTTTAGGAATTCATGTTGCCTTAAACTTCCTTGAATTCTTTATATTCAATGTTTCCTATGGTCTGGTGATATTCTTTAACAGTCAGGTATTACAATTTGTTTACTCTTTCTTTCTTGGCTAAATTGGCATCTATTTGTTTTTATTTATTTATTTTTATTTTTTTTATTTTAAACCCTTAACTTCTGTGTATTGACTTATAGGTGGAAGAGTGGTAAGGGTAGGCAATGGGGGTCAAGGGACTTGCCCAGGGTCACACAGCTGGGAAGTGTCTGAGGCCGGATTTGAACCTAGGACCTCCTGTCTCTAGGCCTGACTCTCAATCCACTGAGCTACCCAGCTGCCCCCTATCTATTTGGTTTTTAGATTTTTTTTATAACAAAAAGTGATGTGCTACAAATACTTAAGTTTATATGGATCAAACAAATTATCATATGTAAAGTGCTTTACGGACCTTAAGACATTATAAAATTCTAGTTATTATGAGTTATTAGATGGGACCTTTCTTTTTTATCATTGATTTTGAAGTACATTTTTAACAGTGGAATTTCTAGGTCAAAAGTTATGGACATTTCAGTCAATTTTTATTGTAATTTCAAATGGTTGGGAAAAATTACAGCCTCACTAATGGTGTATTAGGGTGGTTATCTTTCCATAGCTCTTCCAAATTGACTATTTCAATATTTTGTAATTTTTGTCAATTTACTGGGTGTAGGGTATGGCTCCAGAATAATTTTGCTTTCTAGTTTTATTTTTATTGCTTTGAAGTAATCTTTTATCTGTTCATTAATAGACAAACTGTTTTGAAAAACGTTTGTTCATATCCTTTCATATTTATTTGTGTGAAGATGGCTCTTGGACTTTTATCTTTATATTGATTCTCTATCTCTTAACTGTCACACATTTACCAGAAAAAAATGGATTAAATTAAGACTCCCTCTCCCAATCAACATTTTCCCTTATTATCTTAATTACATAGGTTTTGTACATTCAAAAGCTTTTCAAGTTGCACATAATCAAAATTATTTATTTTATTTTTTGTGATCATGTCACTCTTTTATTTGGGTCGGAATTCTCTGTGAAAGATATCTGTTATATTTTTTCATAATTTTTTGCCATAACTTTTCATATTTATTTTGAATATAAATAATTTGTCACATTCTATTTTGGTAATTTGATTTAACTCTTCCTTAAAATCACATTAGCTAAAGTTTTATTTATTTTGTTAGTATTTTGAAAACACTAGATTTAAAACCATCAACACTTTAAAAAATAAATTTCTCTTCTAATTTCCAAGTTTTCCCTCCTTTACATTTATTTTATTTTTGTTCATTTTCTAGTTTTTAAAATTACACACTCCATTAATAAATACTCTTTTCCATTTCTTTTTAATGCATGCTTTCAGAGATGTACTTTTCCTCTGAGGACTATTTTATCTGCATTACAGAAATACTGGTATGTTGTCTTATCAAGGTTAATTTTTCATATAGCTATTTATTTTTATTACTTTTTATTGGCTCATTAATGTTTTCATTATTACTTCCCTTTAGGTCTGCACCTTTTTATTTTGTTCTCTGTATTAATGACCATTTTCACTGTGTTATAATTTGTAAAGGATGTATCTAGTGTTTATGTATCTAGAGTTTCTTTCTTTCTTTCTTTCTTTCTTTCTTTCTTTCTTTCTTTCTTTCTTTCTTTCTTTCTTTCTTTCTTTCTTTCTTTCTTTCTTTCTTTCTTTCCTTCCTTCCTTCCTTCCTTCCTTCCTTCCTTCCTTCCTTCCTTCCTTCCTTCCTTCCTTGCACTTATTTGCAATTTTTTTTTTTTGTGCTGGAGCAAATGATCTTTTTTCCTTTAGGTATCCTGTAGTGCTGAGATATAAGTATATTCCTTAATGATCCTACTCAAAAGACAAAAAAATCTTTCAACACTAAATTCTCCTGCAGTTGGTTCATTTCTATATTTTCCTTTCTGTTCATTTTTCTTTTAGATTTGTCTACCATTGTGAGGGAAATAATATTTTGCAATTATTGTATGGCTTCTTTTATTTATAGTTCAGTTACTCAATTTCATCAATAAATATTTATCAAATTCCTTCTATATCCCAGAAACTCTGCTAAGAACTAGAGATACATGGACAAATGTGAAAGAGTTCCTGTCCTCAAGAAGCTTATATTCTAGTAAGGGAAAATGCATTCACATATATAAGCATATACAAAATAAATACAATGTAGTTTAAAAATTTTTATTTGTAAAACTACTTTAAAGGTTGAATTGAGAGGTGATGTGAGGAGAACCTGAACAAGGGTGATGATTGTGTGAACCAAGGGTACATATGAGTGAGATGTGGTGGAAGAAAGGATGACAAGATTTAGCAACTGACATGTAGAATGAATAGATGCAAAGAGGTATGAATGATAACAAGGGGAGTTTGCAAAGCTGAGTGGTACCCTGGAAAGTATGGTGGTACCCTGGAAAGAGATAAGGAAATTCAATAGTATAAGTCAGGGGTCTACAACCTTTTTGGCCATGAGATCCATAAATGCCACATTTTTAAAAATGTAATTTCATGAGAGCCGTACAGTGCTCACAGTGCACGCTCCTGTAATAGTGCCTGAAAAAAAATTGACTTTATGGTTCCTGCAGAAAGAGCCATATCTGGCCCTCAAAAGAGCCAGATATGGCTCGAGAGCCATACGTTGCCGACCCCTGGTATAAGTGGATGTGAAGAGAAAAGTACTGAATTCTGCTTTCGATATGCTGACAAGGGGAAAGGTCATAGCTGAATATTTAACTTGGAGAATTATTTGTACAGTGATTATAGTTGAAACCATAGGAATTTATGAGCTTATCAAGTAAGAATATTTAAAGAGAAAAGATACTAGGACAGATCATTAAGGTATACCCATGAATACTGGGCTTGGTATGCATAACAATCCAATTAAGGAAAATTTTAATAAAAAGTACAGTAATACCTTGGTTTTCATCAACATCAGTTATTGTCAGTTTTGGTTTTCATTGATTTTTTCCTTGAAAAATTTGTCTTGGTTTTCATCTGTTGCCTCAGATTTCTTTGGGGTGCCCACTTGACCTTGTTGCTAATTTTGTGAAAACAAAGGGTGACCCATGAGTTCTTCTGCTCAGTGTGAACAGTACATATATTGAAAAGCAAATAAATCCATTTATCCATACAGATAGCAAAAACAAAAATCAGATATAGCATATAGAGGAAAATATATCCCTGACTATACAAAATGAATGAGCTCTTTCATTGGAAGTGAGGTATCTCATTTCAGTTAAAGAGAAATTCCCCATAGTGTCTCAGCTGAGAAGAGGGACACAATCAAGGTAAGAACTCCTCTACAGGTCAGAGTCTATCTAAAGTTTTTCCAGATCATGTCTTGATGCCTAAGGTCCTTATGGAGGGAGATTCCCCTTCTAAACAATAACCTCTCTTTCTCTTCTCCTTGTTGTCTTCCATTCATCCAGAAGAGTCTTCAGAAAGGTAAATGACATGTTAAATGTTCATTTATTCTTTACATTAGTCTTTTATATTAATTTTATACTAATTTCTTATTGTTTTTAGTATTAAAAACTACATTTATTCTCTACAAAATGTGTTTTTGGTATGTATTATGAAGTGTCTAGAACTAATTAATTGGATTTACATTGATTCATATGGAAATAACTGCCTCTGTTTTCGCTGGTTTCAAGATTTCGTAGATTGTTTTCCAATGGATTATTGATGAAAAATGAGGTATCACTGTATTTGGAAATACAGTGGGAAATATAGGAAAAGAGGTTGGAAAAATAGGAGAGAGAGCAATCTCATTAAAACCTAGAGTCAAGTTTCCAGAAAGAGAGATTGGTCAATAATGACATGCTGTAGAAAGGTGAAAAAGAATGAGGAAAGAGAAGAGGTCTTTAGATTTTTAAAGTAAGAGGTCAAAATAAAATAAAACAAGAGATTATTAGTAACTTTGTAAAGAGTCATGCAAGTTGAATGATGAGGTGAAAAGGTAAATAGCAAAAGTCTTAGAAAACATTGAGAGAAGAGAAAGAAAAGCCTCTTCATGAAGATTGATTTTTCAAGGAATTTGTCTAAGAAAGAGAGGAGTGATGGCTAGCTAAACAGGGATAGCAAGATTTAATTAGTATTTTTTAAGGGTCAGAGAGGAATGGGGTGTTCATAGGCTGCAGGCAAGGAATAAGTAGAGAGAGGAAAAAGAATAAAAGGAGGAAATTACAATGAAAGAAATATGCTGCACAAGGTGGGAACAGATGAGATCAGGGATACACAAGAGAAGTGGTGAGGAGAGGGGCCATCTCTTTATCAAAGATTGTAAAAAAATGAAGAAATAGTAGGAGATAAAAACCAAAGATCTGTGAAATGAAGAAGAGGGGAAGAGAGGAAGCTTGCCCCCAGTGGCCTTTATTTTCTTCATGTAAAGCCTCATTTGAGAGTGTGGATTAAGAGGTACTTTGGGAAGCTTAAGGAGATATCAATAACCATTGTGAATGGGATAGAATTGGCTAGGGAGGAGTATAAAGATCATCTTGTTGCCAGGAGGACCCAGATGAGATTAAACGGCATATATTTGTAGGGGAATGAGTTAGCATTCCTACATAGCTTCAACTACTTAGCAGTAAAAGTAGAGGAGTCAGACAGCTTGAGTAATCCATGTCAAGGGGATTTGGCAAGGTATGACTGGTGATAGGGCAAGGGATCAAGGGATTTGGGGAGAGAGTTTTTATTTGGTTATCATTCTAAAATTAAATTCCAAGTAAAACGAGCATTTCCACACATAAGGTACGGGAAAAAGATGATTATACCTGAAACTGCAAATCTCTATTATACATAGCTTATTTTTTATGTGTAAATTCAATCTATAACTATCAAAGCTATCCAGTTTGAATTTATGGCCTTCTGATCTCTTCTGTGTATTTAAAATATTTTAATGACTTTATTTTTTTCTCCCCAACTTTATTATTCATCTTCCTTGTCCTCCTAATTCCCCAACAAAATCCTTGCAACAAATTCCAATATTGGCTATGCCCAAAATGTTCATCTCAATTTGTACCTCGAGTCTATCACTTCTTTGTCAAGAGGTGTGTTGCATACTTCATCATTAGTCCTCTTGAATTGTGATTGGTCATTTCATTGATCACAACCTTTACATCTTTAAAAGTTGTTTTTTTTTTTTTGGTATATAGGGTGGCTGCTCTGTATAGATTTAACCTCAGTCTACATCTGTTCTTACCACTCTTACTAAGTTTCTCTGAAATCATCCCTTTTATATTTTCTTACTGTACAATAATAATAGCCATAATTCATAATTTTTCAGTCATTCTCTATTTTATAGGTACCCCTTTAGTTTCTAGTTCTTTGCTATAATAATTGCTACTGTATATTTTTTGAACATGAGTTCTTTTATTCTTTCTTTGAACTTTTGGACATAATATACAGTTAACTTGGTTCACTAAGTAGTCATATTTGGGAAAGGAAGAGAATATAGACAAATAAGGGGTGATATCCTGGGAAAGTGGTGAAGGTGCTGGTATTGGAGCATGAGTGAAGATAAAGAATAGGTTTAGGAGAAGTAAGGGATAGAGAAAGATGGAGGGATAAGAGATTAGGATCAGATAAAGGAGTTTTACTGTTCTTGATCCTAGAAGTAGAAATATAGGGAACCGGCAAAAGGAAGGGAACATTTATTTTGCATCTACCATAGACAAGGCATTGTGATAATAAATTTATAAATATCCCATTTGAGTAAATAACAAGTTCCACAGGAGGCATATCCTTAAGTGTACCTCTGATGTGAGGGCTTGCTGAGCCTTTTTCAGGACTGTTCATGGGATGCCTTTGGTGTTTACCTTTCACCTCACTTTCACCTGTATAACTCCAAGAAGTTATAGTACAGCAGCCATACTCTGGTAAAATCATCATGGCAGGACAGCTAAACTAGGTTGAGGATGACTCACAGGTCTTAAAGCCACTGGTGACTGAGGGGGGTGCCTACCCTAAGCATGTGAAGATTTTCCTGGTGGAGCAAGTAGCCATCCACAGTATCCCAGGCCATTGCCCATCATCTTGACTTTTGTCTTGCCATTTGACTCTGGTGACTCTGGAAGAGAGAGTGAGCCCTATGACTTTGTGCAACTCTACCTCATTTAAATCCAATTCATGCACAGGTCAAGACATCACCTTGGGATGTCACTCAACCTTTTTTGAAAATGAAGGACAAACAACAGGAACAACTTTTGGTAATACCTAGCATTTATAGAGTATTTTAAGATGTACCAAGTTCTGTACACATATTATCTCGCTTTGTCTTTATAATAATTCTAGAAAGTAGGGCTATTATTATACCCATTTTATAGATAAGGAAAAAGCGAATTTCTCAGGATTGCACAGCATGCATATGTCTGAGGCAGAGTTTGAACTCAGAGCTTCCTGACTCCAGGTCCAGTGAACTATCTACTCTGCCTCCTAAATGTCTAGGTAGAGTGAAGTTGGCCATGAGTAGACAGAAATTTGGATGTTAAGATATATGAAAAAATTACTATGGGTCTGACTCTCTTTGTTAGACTCATACTTCCCCTCTCCTGGACTGTGATATTATTTTTAGTGGTATAAGGTTTGAGGAACCTAAGTGTGAAATGGATAGAGCACTCATCCTTGAGTCAGGAAGACCTGAGTTCAAATCTCACCTCAGACACTTGTATGATCTTGGGCAGGCCACTTAACCTTATTTGCCTCAATTTCTCATCTGGAAAATGAGCTGGAGAAGGAACTGCCAAACTAATTTAGTATCTTTGCCAAGAAAATCTCAAATGGGATCACAAAGAGTTGGACATGACTGAATACCAACAAAGGTTCCTGTCACTAAGTTTCATCGCCTATGTTAAGCAGACATACATACTCTTCGTCTAATACTTTCTAGTGGCATCTTTTCCTTTTTCCTTCTGGTGCAAGGACACCCTCTTTTTTTCACTCATCTCAAGTTCCTCTCATTGTTTTTATCCTATTGTTTAATAACTCCCACCCATATCTTTTTTTATCCTTTCTTTATTATTCCTTTCTTTATCTTTGTAATAAGTAGAGTGTGTATCATCCATCCTCCACCTTTCCCTTTTATTTCCTTTCCCCTCCATTCTCACAACTTTCCAGTTTGTACTCTTCTACAAAAATTATTGATTCATGATGTCCTGGATAGCATGATCGGACTGGATTCAGGAAGACCTGAAGTGAAATCCATTCTTGGACAATAACTACCTTTGTGACCATTTAACCTCTGTTTGTTTCAGTTACCTAGATGGTAAAGTGGGGATAGGCCCTCTCTCTCAGAGTTGTCATAAGGATAAAATAAAATAATATTTGTAAATCACTTAGTACAGGTGCATTATAGTGCACATGATAGGCACTATATAAGTGCTTATTCTCTTCTCCTTCCCTTCCTACTTTATTTAGTACATAGACCTTCCATTTCCCCTCATCTGGATTCCAAGTTCTTTTTAAATCTTTTCCACCTAGCTCCTTAAAAAATCCCTTGATCAGTGTTTTTTTTTCTTTTACTTCATGTATCAATCTGTCCCTTTCTTTAAACAGTAGAAGCAGGAGAGAACTGATTTCTTTACTTAGTCTTCTCTTGATAATTGAATTATTTACCTTTCTTTGTTTGAGGTGCTTGCAAATCAAACATGGAGCTCATCTCTTCTTTCCCAGACCCCAAGGCTCCAAATGTCTCCTTTATGTTGAAATTTATTTGTTTTCATTGAAGATTAGGCTCAGTTTTGAAGGAATTGTAGGATCTCATTTTACTCTTACTCAATATACTTGAATTCAGATATCTACAACTGGCAACCAAAAAAAACCCAACAAAAAACCAAAGGCAGAAAAATATGTAAAATAAAAAAAAATTTTAATTATGTGCTAAATCTCATGCCATTTCCCCAAGCAGAGTAAAGTCTTGCTTCAGTTCACCCAATCATGTTCATTCTAGCTCTGAGAAACTTTATATTGTTTTGGGCCAAACACTAGCTCCCACATCAGTCTTTGTCCAGAGTTCTTTTTTTTCTGGCATTCTCTCATGTCCTCATTAGAATAGTGCTTCTCTTTGTTTCATTAATACTATTTAGTTATTAATAATGGCCCCAAAGTACAAGAGAAGTGATGTGGGTAGCTCTGATAAGACTAAGGAAAGTGCCTAGGTATGTTTGTATAAGAAATACTTACTAAATAGAATTCATTATTTGTTTAATTTTCAACTTACATGTAGGGTCTTTGGGAAGTTTTGGCTGTATTAATCATATAAAACCAGATTTTACTAGAGTTATTTTGGATGGTGGTCCCCTTTCCAATAAGCTCAACACTTTTTACTCCCTAAATCCCTGAACTTTTGGGTGCAGCCAATCTTTGTCAGACTGTTTTCTTAAGACTATAACATTACAGAATCATAGATACAGAGATGGGAGTTGGGAAAGAGGAGGTGTGGCATTTTAGAGAACATCTAGCTCAACCCTTTTACCCATCTTATAGGTGATGAAACTGAGGCCCAAAGAGTATAAGGGATTATCTCAAGTTCATAAAGATAATGAGTGATAGCATCTATCTATCTATCTATCTATCTATCTATCTATCTATCTATCTATCTATCTATCTATCTATTGTAATGGGGGTAATTTGAGTAAAGGTGTGTGGTACAAGGGAATTTTGGAAGGAGGTTGTCAGAGACCTGCTAAAAGAGTAATCTAGGTTACAGGTAGGCTGGGATTAAGGAGATTCAGGATATAATAGGACTGAAGTCAGGAGTATAACACAGAAGGGAACAGAGATCTTCAGGGAGAGGAGAAATTAAACTAAACAGACAAACAGCAGGCTTTACAGACTGGGACTTAGACTCAAACACAGGCAGAGGGAAATAGACTAAACTGAAATTAACAACAGACTTAGTTAATTTCACAGGAAGGGACTTGTTTTGAAGTTACACCTTCCTTCAAGATGGATACCCTGGCTTCCCTTCAAGCCCAGAGTACGTTGGTTCTTTCCCTCTTCTTCCCTCTCTTAAATAACTAACTGACCGATTATACTAATAAGTCTGTTGAAACAACAAAAGGGTTTATTATCTTTAAAGGTTGATGTGTCAGGAAAGTGGTTCAAAGGAAGCCCTAACAGTTGTCTCAGGAACTTCAGGTGGGGGAAGGGAGGCAGAGATGGAGTCTGAGTAAGGACCTGCCTTTAACTCAAGTTTACAAAATGCTATTGATAACTAAAGGGAATAAAAGATGACTGACTAGTTTCTTTATATCTAATGCTGTCAATTAGTTAACCCTTCACAGATTTGAACTCCTCTCTAATTACTCTCCTTATCAACTCCATAGACATATAAGGAAAAGGAGGGAAGGTAGGAAATAATATTGGGAAGGAAGATATAAAGGGTTTATCCAAAATAACAGTTTCTTAAATAAATATTTCAAAGCTAGGCTAAATTTCAATACTACAGATAGGTAAGGAAGCAGCTCGGCTGGTAGGACAACCTCCCTCCACGGGAGACCCAAACCAACTGTCCCTTCCCTCAAGATTCCAAACCCCTAACTGCTTTAGAACTCAGCAAAGTTAGAAAAAACTATATGACCCCCTCTCTCTATACTACACTATCTATCTATCTATCTATCTATCTATCTATCTATCTATCTATCTATCTATCTACCTGTTTATCCATCTCCCATCTTCTGACTAGGATGTTTCTATGAAGTAAGAATCATATCTTCTACCGTCGCCCCCATAACTCCTTTGTAGAGGTAGGGAAGGGGTGTCTACCAGTGTGGAATATTATTTTTCTCATTTCTTTTTATTTTTTTTGAAAAATTCTTTGTTGTGAAGGATGGCTCTCTGATAGAAGGCTATGTAAAAAAGAAAAGACATTAATAAAATTTATTTTTTTAAAAAAGAGTCATAACTTATCCTCAGCATAGAGCCCAGTCTTTTGCACATAACAAGAACTTACTAAATAAATATTGATTGATTGAGAGCCACCTGTCTGTTTTCCATTTTTATACCCCAGTAAGAGAAACTCCAAAGGAAAATTACAAAAGCAAAAGATGTCTTTTTCTATGTGATCCAGAATGTATGAAATCTGAAATTTACAACTGCTACTGAATTCCTGACTCAGGTCAAAGCAAATCTGAGCTTGTAGTTAATGCATAGTGCTATTATAAACTTTCAATGACTGTAAGGAAGAAAGTACATCCGCATGGGAGGAGAGAGGAAGGAGCATTTTTACAAAAGAACCTGAAGGAGGGTTTCCCTTTAACAGTGTAACATGGCTTATACATTCACCTTCACTTCATAAAGCAGGGCTTCCTGCCCTTCATTAAGCTGACAGTCCCTGTTGGCACCAGGGACACCCATCTCTGATGGCTCGTCTTGTTTAAAGCTTGTCGAGATTCCCAGTGTTTCTTGTTAGAAAGAAAGAATTTTTAAGAACAAGTATAGTCCCTGATGTGGTGACATTGACAGGAGGACCGGCATCTCTCTAGGGCAGAAATAGGTGAGCCCCAGAACTGAGGAATTGGTTAGGACAGCCAGGTATTTTGAGCAGCTGTCAAAGACTATTGGACATAAAAGAAATTCTTGTTGGCTCCAATATTCTGGAATCACTGCCATAAAACTCACATGGGGCTTAGTGTGCTGAGGAAATCACCTTGGGCTTTCTTGAGGATTTGGGGGACAATTTTCTAATAGATTTAGAATGACAGTGCCTTTGTGTCACAATATGTCATATGGCAGAAGTAGAGAGCTTAGTGACTAGTGACATGTTGAGCTGCCCACTTTTCCTTCTGGAATGGCATATCTTTTCAGAACTGAAACTAAGGGGGATTTAGGTTAATTGACTAACTAATGAATTTGGAGGATCTATTTTTTTTTGAGTGATGAATTCTATCCAGAGGGCTTGGCACTAAGTGAGTGCCAGTGGAGAAACAAGAAGAAGGATATTTGATTTAATTTAACAGAGAATTATTGAGTACCTGCTGTATGTAGGGCACTGTGGTAGGTTCTGATAGTAACAGCAAAAAAAATCAGCATTTATTAAGCAACTACTAGATACTAGGCTAGGTGCAGGGTGTAAATTAACAAAATGAAACAGTTCAGCCCTCAAGAAGTTTACATTCTTTCAAGAGGAACAGTATGTACAACATACATGATAACAACTGGGGGATATCATTATCTGGAATGGGTTCAAGAAAGGAACAAGAGTGACACTTGAGCTGAAACTTTGAAGGGACTCATTTAAAAAAGCAGATCCCAAAATAAAGAAAATATTTTTAGCCTTTAGTGAGCTCATAGCCAAGTGGGATAGGTCAAATTAATAAGTAAACAAATTATTATGTACTGACTATATGCCAGGCACTATATCCCTGTCTGAGGGATAAAAATATAAGCAACAAGTAGGACAATCTTGTCTTCAAGGAGTTTATATTGCAGTGGATGATGACAACACCTGAAAAGATGGTCAAAGGACAAAAAGATGAAGGTACCTGGCTAGGGTCAATGATGAGAAAATACTAGAGAATCAAAAGTGTAGCCTGAAGAAGGCTTGGCTGGCTTGGATCTCTTTTTTAAAATGGAAATACCGGGCAGCTGGGTAGCTTAGTGGATTGAGAGTCAGGCCTAGAGATGGGAGGTCCTAGGTTCAAATCCGGCCTCAGACACTTCCCAGCTGTGTGACCCTGGGCAAGTCACTTGACCCCCATTGCTCACCCTTACCACTTTTTCCTAGGAGCCAATACACAGAAGTTAAGGGTTTTTAAAAAAATAAAAATAAAATAAAATGGAAATTCTAAGAGTAACAAGCCAATTAGAGGAAAAGACCTCAAGCAAGGAAGGTGGTACCAGTGCGTGAAGCTCAGGGATAGAATAAGCTTCCTAGATGAAGAAGTTTCTGGGTATGGTGGATAGAGGGCTGGATCTGGAGTCAAGAAGATCTGAGTTTAAATCTAACATCAGACACTTACTAGCTTGGGCAAGCCATTTCACCTCTATTTACCTCAGTTTCTTCATCTATAAAATAGGGATAATAGTAGCATCTTATCTATCTGTCTAGTCAATTTTCCTTCCTTGAATTAGGACTTAGTTCTTCTTTCCTTACTTATTAGTAGTTTCCTTTTTTTTTTAACTTACTTTACTTTTACTACATATGAAGCACATACTCTATCTCTCTCTCAAAGATCAAGTGAAATGATAACTGTAAATTGTGCTTAGCATATAGTAAGAGTTATATAAATATCATTATTATTTTTTTTTCTAAGCCCTTACCTTCTGTCTTAGAATGGATACAAACATTGATTCTAAGAAGAAAAATAAGGCATTTGCGGTTAAGTGATTTGTCAAGGGTTTCAAAGCTAAAAACTGACTGAGACCAGAACTGAAAGCAGGCCCTCTCAGTGCCATGCCTGGTACTCTAACCATTGTGCTACATAGCTGTCCCCTTTATTTTTATTATTAATAATTATTACATCCTGGAGAGGAATGAAAAGAGGAGAGGGGAAAGACTCTAGAGCAGTGGTTCCCAAACTTTTTTGGCCTACTGCCCCCTTTCCAGAAAAAATACTACTTAGCGCCCCCTGTCACATACTATCACCGCTCCCTTACAGTTATTCACCACTCCCAAATGCACCTGTGGCCATCACTGTCCCGCTGGATCACTGCAGCACCCACCAGGGGGTGGTGGCGCCCACTTTGGGAATCACTGCTCTAGACAAAGACATATGAAATACTATCTCAGTGCAGAATATGCTCAAGTGCCATAAGAGGGGTACAAAGTTACAAATATTTTGCAGAAAGAAAGATAACATTTGATTGGAATGGTCAAGGAAGATTTAATCAATGGAAGTTGCATTCGAGATGGACCTTGAATGAGGAAGAGAATTTTGACAAATAGAGTTGTGGAAGTAAGCCATTTTCTCTAGGTAGAGGAAACATTTAAGTCATAGCTGGCAGGGAAGAAAACACGGACTGTGTTTGGAGAACCATGGGAGATTGATGAAGGAGATTAGTAAAGAGGAAAGCTGGAAAGGTAGGTCAGAGGCAGATTATGTAGAGGTTTGAATTAACAGGTTGTCTTTGGACTTAATTGCTAGGCAATTGGGAGTCATTGAGGATTTTTAAGCAGTGGAATGACTTCATTAGAGTTAAGTATTAGGAAGATTATTCTGAAAGTAGTGTGCAGAAAAGATTGGAGAGGAGAGAGAGCTGGAGGCAGGGAGACCACCTAGAAAGTCATTACAATAGACCAAGGGAGATGTAATAAGAGTTTGAACTAGTGATGGCAGTGTGAATGGTGAGAAGAGTATATGCTGTCCAAGTGTGTACATACTGTCATGGTTGTTACTGAAAAAAGTTAATCCCAAGTGTTAGAAAGTGACTCATAATAGGTCATGCTTAGAATAAGGATTACTCAAGGATGGGGGCCAAATTTTACCTGCTCAGGCAGACCCCAGGGGTAAGTCATTTGAAGCAATATGAACAAAAAAGATGGCATTCTATCCTAAAAAGAGTTTCTCCTTTAAAAAGATGGTGCTTGCTCTGGATAATTTGATTATTAAAGTATTATGGCATGCTTGCTGTGAATTGAATTATTATTGATCCTCTGCTTCCTTTGGGCTTGTCTTCTTTCCCCCTATAAATCCAGCTTGTTGAGAAAATAAAACATACTGGCTGGCACTCTTTACAGCTTCAAATATTGTCTTTATGTGCTGACTCCCAAATCTATAGATTCATCTGGGTCCCACTAGAAGGAAAGGTACCAGGGATTAAAGGAGGACCAGACGAACAGGGGCAGCACAAGCCCCAAAATAATCACCCACAGACCCCGCAATCCTGGGAATGAAAATTCTGTTTATGACTTCTTTTTCCTGTTATCTTGACTCCTTGGCTTCAGGCTTATCACATCACTTCTTAGACCTCTCCTGTAAGAAAACTTAGTACATTGCCCTGTTTTACCCTCTGCATAAATCTCCATTCAGCAATATCCTGTTCTTGATCAATGTGAAAACTTCTCCAAACGACTTGATAATATATCAAGTCACAAGCCTTTGTTGGAAGCTTCAGAGGGAGGCATCCCCATAAGAGAATGGGAATGTCCCTAGTTTTTTTTTTAACCCTTACCTTCTGCTTAACATAGATTAAATATCATTTACAAAGCAGAACAGTGGTAAGGGTGTGCAACTGGGGCTAAGTGACTTACTGACTGACACACAGGAAGTATCTAGAGGTCTGATTTGAACCCAGGATCCAAGCCTGGCTCTACCCATTGAGCCTCATTACTGCCCTTTCCCTAGTCTTTATAGAGCAGAATCAAGGAGCTCCTGGAGATCATCTAAATGCTATTCAGGAGGACAGACTATTGTCAGAAGATTAGATGATCTAATTTTATACTCTCCATTAATCCTGGGAAATGAGTGCTATTATCACCTCCACTTTAAAGATGAGGAAATGGAGGCAAGCAATTTCTTTGGGGTAGGGTGTGGGTGTATCTTTTTAAAAAGTTAAATGAGAGTAGAATAGAACTTAAAGGAAATCACAGAAAAGGTTTTTTGATTTAGGTCTTTGTCCTTTCTGACATTCTCTAATGATACAACTGTTACTTAGATTATTAAAATATAATGTGTAATGATTATTTCTGGAGGAAAAACTACCATTTCACTTAAATACATACACATACACATACTAAAACAAAGCCATTTGGTCAAGTTTAAGTCCTACTTTAGGGAAGCATTGGTGTTTTCTTCATGAAAAACCCCAAGTTTGAGATTTCCCAAGGATTCTATTTGGGAAATTAGACCTAAGAGGAGAAAAGAATTGCTTGATGAAGCATGTTACACAGAAAAAGTAGAGGACTATCCATATAGCTCCCGAGCAGCATTCTTTTGAAGAGAGAAACCAATGACTTATTCAGACAATGTAGGTTCAATGGGAAGAGTTTTGTTTTTTTCATCAAATCTCAAAATGTATTTGCCTTCTGGGGGAAATACAATTCACAGGGCACCACCACAAGTCTAGTGAAGAGTGTGTATAGAATTTATGAAAGACTTCCTGGAAGAACTCTAGATCCACCATAATGTCAAAGGCTTTTTCCCATAAGAATCTTAAATTCAATTTCTCTCTGTAGGGACTCCCCACTTGAGTGCTTCATATGTAGTAAAAAAGTAAAAGGAAACTAGCTACTACTAACAAATAAGTAAAGGAAAGGAACTAATTATCAATTCAAGGAAATAAAAAAGACCTTTTTATGTATTAATGAGATTTAATGGAATGAAATTCAGGATTGCAATGTGGCTCTGGATGAGTATTCTTTATTCAAAGAAACAGGAGAGGTGAAGGAGGGACAAACTAGGTAGCTTTGTATATTAGGATGACAAATTTTAAGGATGAAAAAATAAATACTGTAAAGTCATTATCTGAGTGATACTGCCATTTATTGTAGAAAGTTGTAAATTATAAAATGTCAGGGTCCAGGTCCATCCCAGCTCGGCCTAGTGCTTATGTGACCCCAGTATATATAATGTCAAATTACATAGCCCCTCTGCCCCCTTAAAAGGGGAATGGTTTTCTGAACATCTGTTTTTAGAGGGGTGATCAGAGTAGGTCTCTTCAATTTTATATATGGTAAAAGCCAAGGTCACTTGTAGCTTCAAAGCCAATTGAGATATCATACTATCTGAATGCTTTCCAGGATATTGGATGTATATGCATTGCTCCCCAAGGCATTCCATCTGTGATTTTCTTTTTGTGATTTTTACAGAATTTTCTGTATTAATATGATTATTGATGGCTAATTCTTATACGCAGTTATTCAGTTAGTTAATAATTGGTGTTATTCCTTATCATTAATTCTACTATGATTACAACTTATTATTAAACTATTGGCCATTTAAGAGGATTAAACACAGAAGTTATATACACACAGCCAAAAAATTGGAAACTGAGGGGATGTTCCTCAATTGGGGAAAGGCTGAACCAATTGTGGTATGTGATGGTGATGGAATACTATTATGCTTTAAGGAATGATGAAGCAGATGATTTCTTTAAGAACTGGAAAGATTGACATGAACTGATGCAGAGTAAAATAAGTAGAACCAGGAGATCATTATACACAGTAACTTAAACATTGTGGGATGGTCAAATGTGATAGACTTTGCTACTAACAGCAATACAATAGTCCAGGACAATTCTGAGGGACTTACAAAAAGGAAAGCTATCCACATCTAGAAAAAGAACTTTTGGAGTAGAAATTCAGAAGAAAACATATGACTTATCACTTGTTTATTTGGTATATGATTTGGGTTTCGGTCTTGTAAGATTGTTCTCCTACAAAAATGAACAATATGGAAACAGATTTTGAGTGATAATACATGTATAACCCAGTGGAATTGCTTGTCAGCTTGGGAGGGGGAAGGGAAGAGGGGAAGGAGACAACACAAATTATGTAATCTTGGAAAACTTATGTGTAAATTTATCACTGGAACAAAATAAAGGAAAAAAAAAACAACCAAAAGAGATTATACACACACTAGATTGATAAAATAATGAATATATCCTAATAAAAAAGCCCAAGTAAATTATCTTTTACAATACTTGATAAAGAAATACAGGGACCAAAGGGAATAAGCATGTTTCTGAGCATTTCACTAAAGGCCAATAGAAAGAGAAATGATTTCTTTATCAGAATATGCTGTAGACCACCTGGACAGAAAGTGGAAACAGAGGAGTAGTTAAGGAATCAGATCACAAGCCTACCCCAGTTGTATTACACAGTAGTATTCAAATATTTAGTCATCTGCTAGAATCTGATCTTTGCCAAAAGCTGAGTAGCTGCTATTAAATTGAATCTGATAGTCTTACATAAAAGGAAAGAAATATGTGCTAGGGTTCCCCTCCTGACTGTGGTTCTGACTTTCTGGTCTTCAACACAATGCCTCAACTTTGCTCTCACACTGGAATTTCCCTCAAAAACTGAGTATGCTCATTCTGGAATATCTACCTTTCTATGCAGCTCTCTCACTCTGGAACATACCCACTCTGTGCTGGCCCCATCTTACTGTTGCCTGATTCTGGTGATTCCATTTTGAGGAGAGGCATAAACTGGTCATTGCTTCAAATCCCTGTCTTGGCTCCACTCCTCAAACTTTCTGGATCTTAGCATCACACCTTGGCAGGTCTCTTCCTCCACCTCTCCCCAAACCCCCATCCTGATTTTAAATTGAATGTCTTGCCATTGGACCTTGGTGACTCTGGAATAGAAAGTGAAGTTGATGACTTTGTACAACTCTGCCTCATTTAAATTCAATTCATGCTTAAATCAATCCTGGAGCACACATGATGTCACTGGTCCTTTTAGAAAAATTAAGGATGGACAACAACTTCCTCCATTAGAATGTAAGGTCCTTTAAAGCAGGAATATCATTCTTTTTTGCTTATATTTGCATCTGTAGTATTTAGTACAATGCTTAGCATGTAATAAACAATACATGCTTGTTATCTACTTCCCTGGGATAGAAATGATGGGAACCTTCTTTGGGAAGGGACCACTAACTCCTAAATAAGGAGAAGAAAAGCAAGCATAGCCTCATATGTATCCTCCTGTGGAGGTGGGGAAGGCAGATTGCAAAGAATTTAAAGTACTGAAAGATAGGCTACCACATGCTAAAATTCTATAGAAGTAACTTGTAATGCTTGAGTACTCTTTTAGCGCTGTCTCCAATTTTTTTTTAATGTAACAGTTCAGTTGTAGGTCCTCAATCCAGAAACAAAACACTTCTGGCTTATTCTTAGCTTATGAAGGATTCCCTAAGGGCTTGAGACCTTTTCTACCACAGGATTAAAAATAAATAGTTTTGCTCAATTTAATTTTTGGCCATTTCCCCCTGAAGTAAATTATCTCTTATTTCTTCCTATTAAACTTCATCTTAGGTATTGTGGTGGGTAATTTTGCTGTAGATTTTAAGGATAAAAATGGGGAAGTGTTAAAACAAAAAAATTGTTTTAAAATGATTGAACTCAGGTGGGAAAGCACTTTTAAATTTTTACTTAGTGAGAATGTGAATTTTTTTTCATCTTTTCAAAAATGTAAAAATTTAGGAAATGCTTTTATTTGAGTAAGGTTATATAGCACTTTCGTGTAGTAGGAAATAAAGCAAATGAAATCTAAGATGTAATTCTTTAAAATGACTACAAATTTTATTTTCCAAATGTTAAAATAAAATATATGTGTATTTCCTTTTTTACTTTTGGGCTGGTCTATTTTTAGCTATGTTTTTAGAAAAGTTAACATATTATATACTTTAGCATACTTTCTATTTTTTTTCTTTTTTAATAATTTTTATTTTTTAGAAAAGTTATCATGGTTACATGATTCATGTTCTTACTTTCCCCTTTACCACCCCTCTCTTCTCCCCACCCATAGCCGATGTGCATTTCCCCTGGTTTTAACATGTGTCATCAATCAAGACTTATTTCCAAATTGTTGATAGTTGCATTGGTGTGGTGGTTTTGGGTCTACAAACCCAATCATGTCTGCCTCAACCCATGTGTTCAAGTAGTTGCTTTTCTTCTGTGTTTCCTCTCCTGTAGTTCTTCCTCTGAATGTGAGTAGTGTTCTTTTCCATAAGTCCCTCAAAATCGTTATGGATCATTGCATTGCTGCTAGTACAGAAGTCCATTACATTCTATTTTACCACAGTGTATTGGTCTCCATGTACAATGTTCTTCTGGCTCTGCTCCTTTCGATCTGCATCAATTCCTGGAGGTCTTTCCAGTTCACATGGAATTCCTCCAGTCTATTATTCTTTTTAGCGCAATAATATTCCATCACCAGCATATATCACAGTTTCTTCAGCTGTTCCCCAATTGAAGGGCATACTTTCATTTTCCAGCTTTTTGCCACCACAAAAATCATGACTATAAATATTTTCATACAAGTCTGTTTATCTATGATCTCTTTGGGGTACAGACCCAACAATGGTATGGCTGGATCAAAGGGCAGGCAATCTTTTATAACCCTTTGAGCATAGTTCCAAATTGCCATCCAGAATGGTTGGATCAGTTCACAACTCCACCAGCAATACATTAATGTCCCAATTTGGCCCATCCCCTCCAACATTCATTACTCTCCCCTACTATCATTTTAGCCAATCTGCTAGGTGTGAGGTGATACCTCAGTGTTGTTTTGATTTGCATTTCTCTAATTATTAGAGATTTATAGCACTTTCTCATGTGTTTTTTGATAGTTTTGATTTCTTTATCTGAAAATTACCTATTCATGTCCCTTGCCCATTTATCGATTGGGGAATGGCTTGATTTTTTATACAATTGCTTTAACTCCTTGAATATTTGAGTAATTAAACCCCTGTCAGAGTTTTTTGTTATAAAGATTTTTCCCAATTTGTTGTTTCCCTTCTGATTTTCATTGCATTTTTTTGTTTGTACAAAATCTTTTAAATTTAGTATAATCAATCATCCCATTCACATTAAGAGTTATAATTATCAGTTGTGTATTCCCCAACATTTTGGTATCCTCTCTTAGTTCTACCCCTTCCTCTTAGGCTATTTCCTTTTAAACCAGTGATTTGTTTTAAACCAGTAACCCTTCTCCCCTCCCTTGATTTACTACCCTCTCTACCCCCTCCCTTATTATTCCCCTCTTTTTATTTTTAAGGTCTAATGAATTCCCTCTCCCATCTCCTCCCCTCCCTTTTTTGACCTCCCCACTCCTCTGCTCCCCTTGGTTTATCCCTTCTGACTTTCTCAGCAGGGTTAGATAGAGTTCTATATCCTAATGGATATAGCTACTCTTCCCTCTCAGGGTTAATTCCACTGAGAGTAAGGTTTAAATATTACCTCTTAATGCTCTCTTCCTCTCCTTCTTATAATAATATTCATCCCCTCCCTTCCCATGCCGTCTTTGTGTGTAAGAGAATATCCTATTTTTCTTATTCATTTAAGTTTCTTTTGGTGTCTTTTACTATTCACCCTCCTCTTTCCCACCCACCCTCTTATCATCTTAGATCATTTAGTATTCTAACCTCTCTCTGTGAATAATTCTTCTAATTACTATAATAGTGGATACTATAATGGTAAATAGAGTTCACTACAGAGAATTACACATAACATTTCTCCATATAGGAATACAAATAATTAGATTTTATTGAAGCCCTTAAAGAGGCAAATTTAAAAATAAGAGTTTTCTTTCCCCTCTCTTTCTTATTTACCTTTTCATGTTTCTCTTGGTTTTCATGGTTGTATAGACCATTTAGTCCTGGTATTTTCTGTGCAAATACTTGGAAATCTTCTATCTTGTTGAATGCCCATACTTTCCCCTGGAAGTACATAGTCAGTTTTGATGGGTAGGTGATCCTTGGTTGTAGACCTTTCTGCCTTTCTGAATATCATATTCCAAGCCTTGTGGTCTTTTAGTGTGGAAGCTGCCAGATCCTGTGTGGTCCTAATTGGTGCTCTTTGATACCTGAATTATCTCTTTCTGGCTTCTTGTAAAATTTTTTTCTTTTACTTGGAAGCTCTTGAATTTGGCTATTATATTCCTGGGGGGTTGTCTTTACAGAGTTTAGTGTAGAGGGCGATCTATGGATCCTTTCAATGTCTATATTGCCCTCTTGTTGTAGAACTTCAGGGCAATTTTGCTGAATAATTTCCTTTAGTATGGAGTCCAAATTTCTATTAATTTCTGCTTTTTCAGGAAGACCAATGATTCTCAAATTATCTCTTCTAGACCGGTTTTCTTGACCTGTCAATTTCTCAGTGAGATATTTCATGTTTCCTTCTATTTTATCAGTCTTTTGACTTTGCTTTATTTGTTCTTTGTGCTTTGAGAGATCATTGGCTTCTACTTTCCCAATTCTTGTCTTTAGAGACTGGTTTTCTGCTATATTCTTTTGATTTTCCTTTTCGATTTGGTCCATCCTGTGTTCCAGCCGTTTGATTTTGGTCTCCAATTTGCTTATTAATTCTTTTGATTTGGGAGCATCTTTTTCTAATTGCCCGATTCTAGCCTTTAGAGACTGGTTTTGGCTATAATCTTTTGGTTTTCCATTTGATTCTGGTCTGTTTGGTTCTTCAAGGCTTCCAGTTGATAATTTCTGGTCTTCAATTTGCTTATCAATTAATTTGATTTCTGAGCCTCATTTTCTAATTGTGAAATTCTGCCTTTTAAACTGTTATTTTCTTGTCAGATCCCTTCCATCTTTCTCATAATCTTAGATTTGAACTCTTCAAGAGCTTGTGACCAGTTTTCATTTTTTTTTGGGAAGGTTTGGATATGATTGCTTGTTTGTTCTCCTCTGCTGTTTGCTCTGTTGTCTGGTTTTTTTTTCTGTGTAAAAGTTGTAAAGTGTTAAAGATTTCTTCTTGATCTTTCTCTTCTGGAGTTCTTGTCTCTGGCTTGCCATTGTTAGCCCAGGGCCCTCTCAGCTTTATCCTCGTGCCCAGGGTGTGTCTGCACTCTTTGGGCTTCTGAGGTCTCAGGTCTAGTTGTTCTCAGGGTCAAGCCTCCTGGTGGTCCCCTTGCTTGTTCCTCTGCCTGAAGCTCCTTTAACAGTCTCAGAGTGCTGCTTCCACAGTCATGCACCCCTCTGCACTGGTTTCCCACTCAAGGCCCACGCCTGCGCTCAGGATCTGTGTCTGCAGCTGCGCCTGCACCTGCACTCAGGGTCTGTGTTCAAAGTCCATGCATTCTTTAGCCTCTTGGGGTCTTAAGTCTTCCTGCTCTCAGGAGCAGGCCCTAGTGGTCCCAGGTAGCCATCAAGGACTTAATGGATGCCCCAAACTTGCTCTAGCTCTTGTGTGCTGGCTTTGGCCCTGTAGGTGATGTAGGTGGGGAGGAAGGGGTTGCTCAGCTCGCATTTTAGTAGAGCTGTTTCACTCCTTTATAGCATGGAAATGCCCAGATTCCATGTACATTCAATGCTGCGCCCTGTTGTGGGGTACCTTTGTTCATCTGGATTTGTTTTTATGTCTTCTTGAGGAGTCCTATATGTTTCAGTTAGGAGAGATTAAGCAGCTGATTTTTACTCTGCTGCCATCTTAACCCCCATACTTTCTGAGAAAAAAAAGAGAAAAGACATATAGGTATACTTCATTTTATCGGGCTTCACTCTATTGAGCTTTGCAGATACTGAGGTTTTTTCTTTTCTTTTCTTTTCTTTCTTTCTTTCTTTCTTTCTTTCTTTCTTTCTTTCTTTCTTTCTTTCTTTCTTTCTTTCTTTCTTTCTTTCTTTCTTT
>NC_058130.1:256638449-256657915 GCF_016433145.1 Gracilinanus agilis
CTTTCTTTCTTTCTTTCTTTCTTTCTTTCTTTCTTTCTTTCTTTCTTTCTTTCTTTCTTTCTTTCTTTCTTTCTTTTTAACAAATTGATGCTTTGTGGTAACCTTGCATCAAGCAGGTCAATCAGCACCATTTTTCCAACAGCAAGTGCTCACATAGTGTCTCTGTGTCACATTTTGGTATTCTTGCAATATTTCAAACTTTTTCATCATTATTATATCTGTTCTACTGCAATTGTTTTGGGTTGTCACAAACTGCATCCATCTCAGGGAGCAAACTTAATCAATTGTGTATTCTGACTGCTCCACCAACTGTCCATTCCCCACCTCTCTCTATTTCTCTGCCTCTGTCTTTCTATCTCTTTGTCTGTCTGTCTGTCTGTCTGTCTGTGTTTCTCTGTCTCTTTGTCTCTCTGGGCTTCCCTATTCCCCAAGATACAGTGGTATTGAAGAATATTACATAAACTTAATTGATAAAACAGTAGCAGGATTTGAGAGGACTGACTTCAATTTGAAAGAAGTTTTATTATGGGCAAAATGCTATCAAACAGCATCACATACTACAGAAAATCTTTTGCAAAACAAAGAGTTAATCAATGAGGCAAATTTCACTGTTGTTTTATTTTAAGAAATTGAACATCCATCTTAACCTTTAGCATCTACCACCTGGATCAGTTAGCAGTCATCGACAATGAGGCAAGATATATCAGCAAAATGATTTTGACTTGCTAAAGGTTCAAATGATGGTTAGCATTTTTTAAAGCAATTTAGCAATGGTTAGCAATAAAGCATTTAAAAAACCCTTATCTACTCTCTTAGAATCAATACGGTGTATTGGTTCTAAGGCAGAAGAGAGGAAAAGGGTAGATGATGACAGTTATAAGACTTGAACAGGGTCACAGAACTAGGAACTGTCTGGGGCTAGATTTGAACCTAGGACCTCCCATCTCTAGGCTCGCCTCTCAATCCACTCAGTCACTTAGATGCCCCCAATAAAGTATGTTTTAATTAAGGTATGCACATTTATTTAAACATAATACTTTTTCCTATTATATTCTAATGTATACATGACAGCATAGTGTAATCATAACTTTTATTGTATTAGGAAACCAAAAATTCATGTGACTCTATTGCAGTGGTCTAGAACCAAATCTGCAATATATTGGAGTTATGCTGGTAACCAAATTTGCCTTCCTTATGAATAGATCACCTTGTGTTTTTGTACTGTTTAAATGACTGTCTTAGTTTTGATATATGTGGAATAATAGTAATAATAATAACTAGCTTTAATAATAGCATTGTAAAGTTTGCAAAGCATTTAATAACTATTTTCTCATTTTATCCTCACAATAATCCTGTGAAGTAAGGTTGCTATTATTATTCTTATTTTGAAGAAAAGGGAAACTGAGATAAGTGACTTTCTCAGGGTCACACAACTAATAAATTTCTGAGAGAATATTTGAACTAAAGACTTTCTGACTCCAGGTTCATTGCCCTATCTACTACACCATCTAGCTGTGCTGTAACATTTTTATATTCTCTTCTTTCTTCTTTTCCCGGATAGTCAATGTCTTCTTATATAATAAAAGCTCAGAAATTGGTAATGCAAACTTTTCTAATATCATTTCAGAAGCTTTGACCATTGAAATTCCGGATAATCTTAGTTATATCCATTCACTCATGTGTGGGATTTTGTACATATGCCCAGAATTCAAGGTTGAAAGAATACAATAAATTAATCTGTCTCAGAAGGCTCTGGGCTTGAGTTAATTGGTATCTGGGAAAGAAAAAAAAGAATACGAGACCACAAATTCTAGGTAACTGGGAATTTCTAAAATGGAGGAGTCTGCTTTCAAGGATATTGAAGAAAATTTTACATCTATATCTTTCTTTAAATTTCCATGCTCTTTTGTCTGTGTACCATTTAATATCACCAGTCTTGGTTTATTTGATTCTTAAAGGAAAATTGCTGATTCTTTGTAGCTTTTGATTCTTGGACATATAGCAGAGCAGTGTGATATAGAAGAAAGAATGCAAGAGCAAGAGTTAGAAAACTTGAGTTTAAAGCCACTCTGTTACTTTTTATAAATTACTTACATTTTCTGAGTCTCAGTTTCCACGCCTATAAAATGAGATAGTTGGAATAGCTTCATGGTTTCAGGATCCTTTTACACTCTTAAAACTTATTGAAGACCTTCTCAAAAAGCTCTTTTTTAGTGGAGGTTATATTCATCAATATTTGCCATATTAAAACTTTAAACATCACTTGGTCATAATAATGTAAATAATGAATTCCATGAAGTGTTTCCATTATTTGAATTTGCATGGCACATTCCCATTGGACTAAAACCAAAGAACACATTTTGCATAATTATAATTTTTTGTAATATATATGAACAATTATGGGATTCAGACAGATAATGATATAGCGCAGCAGTCACCTAAGAGAAGAAGCAGCTTTGAGGAGGAGGCTCTCTTAACTGAAACCAAAGAGAGTAGCAGGACTTGGGAGTCCAGAGGAGCAACCAACCCAGCAGAAACCTTGAATCTCACAGGACCTGTGTGAAGAAGACTCTAAAGAGAGAGAAATGATTCTTAGGTGGGGGTAGTAGCAATTGTAAGTTGCTTTTACCATTTATGTATGCTTCAGATATGCCTTATAGTCATTTATTTTTGTATCCATTCTTTCTAGAGATGATGTATATATTGAAGAAGAGTGAGCCTTAGGTTTATGGAGGGAGATGTTTTATATCTGATATTTTTGCTTTGCCTTATTGGTAAATGCCTTGTTTAAAAGCTAAGAGCAGCTGAGTGGTTCAGTGAATAAAGGGCTGGGTCTGGAGTCAGAAAGATGTGTTCAAATCTGGTCTCACACATTAGGTGTGTGATCCTGGGCAAGTCACTTAATCCTGTTTGCATCAGTTTCTTCATCTGTAAAATTATCTGGAGAATGAAAAAGAAAACTACTCCAGAGTCTTTGAGAAGAAAACCTCAGATGGGGTCACAAAGAGTTGGACACACACCTGAAATGAATGAACAACAACAGCAAAAGCTAATTGTGTCTACTGATGTGACTCTTAATGGGATACAATAGAAATTTCTTCTAAAAATACCTGTCCAAAAATATTTATAGCTGCGCTCCTTGTGTTGGCAAAAAATTGAAAAAGGAGGGGGTGTCCCTCTATTGTGGAATGGCTGAATAAATTGTGATATCTAATTTTGATGGAATACTATTGTGTTGAAAGCAATTGTGAACTGGAGGAATTCCAGTGAATTGGAATGACCTCCAGGAATTGATGCAGAGCAAAAAGAACAGAACCAGGAGAAGGTTGTACACAGAAAATGATACATTATGGTACAATCAAATGTAATAGACTTTTATACTAGCAGCAATGATCTAGGACACTCCAGAGGAACTTATGAAAAAGAACACTATTCACATTCAGAGAAAGAACTGTGGGAGCAGAAATGCAGAAGAAAATCATATGACTGATCATGTAGTTTGATAGGGATATGACTGGGGTTTTGGCATTAAAAGATCATTCTATTACAAATATGAATAACATGGAAATAGCTTTTGAACAATCATACATGTATAACCCAGTGGAATTGGTTCACAGTTCCAAGATGGGGAAGGAAGAGGGGTGGGAAAAATCATAAATCATGTAACCATGGAAAAATATTGCAAATAAATAAATAATTGAAAAAAGATATTTCTTTTAAAAACCAAAGAG
Organism: Gracilinanus agilis; assembly: GCF_016433145.1. NCBI lineage: Eukaryota > Metazoa > Chordata > Mammalia > Didelphimorphia > Didelphidae > Gracilinanus > Gracilinanus agilis. The sequence goes on from NC_058130.1 coordinate 256,642,181, forward strand.
GTAGTCATTTTCTGGGCATCCAACCTGTGATTGGGAGTTCAAATTTTGGGGAATAGCAGAGAAAACTGTCCATATATTTTCTGAGCTAGGGACACAAAGAAAAAATGAAAGTCTTTGCCCTCAAGAAAATGGCACTTTAGCTGATTATTGAAGGAAACTAAGGATTCTAACAGAGTGGTGAAGAAGGAATACTTTTAAGTCATGGGGGACAGTGAAATCTAAGGTATAGAAATGAAAGATGGAATGTTGTGTATGAGGAATTGTAAGGAATCAGCATGACTGGACTGTAAATTGGGAGAAAGGAGATAATATATTATAAACTTGGAGAAATAACTTGGAGCCAGGTTATAGAAAATTTTGAATGCCAAACAAAAAAGTTTATGTTTTACCTTAGATATGATAGGGAGTCATTACAGTTTTCTGAGTAGAAGAGTGGCATGGTTAGATCTGCACATTAGAAAATCATTTTGGGATCATGTAAAGGATAAATTAGAATAGGGAGAGACTATGTAGAGAGATAAAGAGGCTAGTTCAATAGTCTGTTATTTGGTCTTTTCAGTCACTCTTTGTGAACCAACCCATTTGGAGTTTTCTTCACAAAAGTATTGAGGTGGTTTGCTATTTCCTTCTCCAGCTAATTTTACAGACAAGGAAACTGAGATAAATGGGTTTAAGTGATGTATCTCTAAGGATACACAACTAGTGTCTGAGGTCAGATTTGAACTCATATCTTCCACTGTGCCATCAGCTGCCCTTAGTCTAGGAGAGGGATTATAAGGATCTGAACTAAGGTAATGCCTTCATGAGTAGAAAAAAGGAAAGGATGTGAGATATATTGTGAAGTGATAACAGAATGGATATGTGAAGTAAGTGAGAGTATGTCAACAATTTCACTGAATTCTCAAACTTGGGAGACTGGACAGATGGTGGTGCCCTTTACAGAATTAGGGAAGTGTAGAAAAGGTCTAGGTTTTGTAAAACAAAAGTATGACTTTTGCTCTACACATGTTACTTTTGAGATTCTGGCAGGACATCAAGTTGAAAAAATATCAAGTAGAATCTCACTATCAGAGTATGCCTATCCAAAACATTTCCATATTGCCCATCTGCTCAGGTTTTCTAGGCAGACCAATCAATCTCTGTGCAAACTCTTTGAGGGTAGGGATTGTTTTTCATTTTGCCTTTGCATTCCAATCACATCAATGATTGGAAAGTATCAAAGCAAATAGTAAGCACTTCATAAATGCTGGTTGGATTGGATTGGTTTGGACATGAGATGTGGTTTCAGGAAAAGGTAATCTGGAGTTCTAATGTGATCATCTAGGTAATTTTAGGTTAAGGGGATTAAATTATAGAGGTATAGTAGATCTTCCTCAATGAAAGTATCATTTCCACTGTAAAAATAATATGCCGATGAATTGATTATGGATATAAACTGATTAGATACTCTACTTGCTGTACTTACAAAGTATCTTCAGTTTATATAAGTGAAGTGAAGTTTATAAGTGTACTTCTCTTCAGGGCCAGGTGCAAGGATGCAAAAGAGACTCTTGTACAGAAATAAATTATTTATTAAGAATATAAGGATGCAAAATGATTTCTAACTCTAAGGGATTCTAAGTCCACCCAAATAAAATTCCCTGGTTCTGTAAGGAACTACTTCTCCTGTTTCCACAGGCTACAATGATCTTTCCTGATCTGACTAAACCAATTTTCCCTATTCTACAATAAACTAACACTATTATCCTTATAAAAAGCATATAATTCTTAACTTCGTCTCTAAGTTATAAAAATAACAAAGGCCAGCTGGCTGAGCCTCAGTAATAACCAAGTTTGTACTGTGAGCCTTAGCAGACTCAGAGTCCAAACCAAAGACTCAGGTCTTTTTTTGGTCTTCTCAGAGATGAAACAATTTATGAAATAGCAATAGATAGTCACTAGTGTTTCCCAAGTTGGAAAAGGAAATCACTTAGCTCCTTCAGGTTTTTCCTTCCTTTCCTTCTACCTTCAGACAGTGAGGAGAGAGAGAAAAGATGATGTCACCTGCTCTTAGCTATCCAAGGGAGAGTAACTGCCACCTACCTCCCAGAGACTGCCACAGAAAAACCGTTACCCCTCCCCCACACCCTGTCAACATTTGAAACTGACACTTTGTCTCAGATCTGTTTCAAACTCCAATTCTTTCTCAGGCCAGCTTCTCTACTTCTTATCTCTAAAGTAATATAACAAGACTTAATTTCTAATATCATCCTTATACCACTTTCTGATTTTAAAATCTATGTGATCATCAAAAACATTTGGCTACTTTTTCATTTATGATTCTATAATTACTTTAGTCTCCACATCTTTTTCTTAAATATTGTATCTGTTTGGAATATGATCTAATGGTCTACAATCCAGTTTTGTATCTATAGCTTGAAAAACCTCCTGAATCTAACAAAATTAAATTCAAATATGCAAATTTCTGGGTGCAATTTAGAATTACCATAGATGAAGAAATAGTCTTATACTCTGTGTGGAAGACATACTTTTCCATAAATATTCCTTTTTCTTATAAAAATAAAGGTACTTGGACCCCATATTGCCTTTTAAGTAATTTCCAAAATCTTCTTTTCCCCATGAAGTTGCTATTGAGTACACTTTCCTTTAACTCCAAAAAATAGGATGTAATAGAGGAAAAATATTGCCTCTTCCCTTACTTGACACTTGTAATGGAAGGGATGGAATAAAAAAGCATTTATTAAACTCTTCCTATGTGCCAGCCATTATGTCTTTGAATCTTTAAAAATTTTAAATTAATTACTTAATTTATTATATTTAAATAGTCAACTCTCTCCCCTCATTAAAGAGCAGATCATTTGACAAAAAAGATATTTGTGATTATAAAACTATGTCTTACTTATTTCCATTTATGAGTTCTTTCTCTGGAGGTGGACATATGCAAATTATTCTTCAAACAATACATCTGTTGCTGTTTATAAAATTTTCTTGGTTCTGTTCATTTTACTTTTCATAATTTCATATGTCTTTCCATGTTTTCCCAAAATTAATCTGCTTGTCATGTCTTATGGTACAGTAGTATTCCATCACAATCAAATGACACAATTTGTTTAGCCATCCCCCCAATGGAGTTTCAATTTGATCATAGTTCTGATGCTATTCACTGGATGATCCACTGGTATATGAGTCTATTGGTTTGCCTTTGCTTGGATGTGGCTGTGGAGATTCTATCAGAGGGCATGGAATTGAAAGAAAGATGGTATCCATGAAATAGTAGCTTTGTGAAACAACTATGGGTTCATCTGGAAAGAGATAAACTACTGGAAGCTATAAGTAGGAGACTCAGCTGGATGTTCTATAGACCAAGAGACAGCAGAGACAGTGGAAAGTAGTAAGAGACCTGCCCACCAAAATACTGAAATTATGACTCTTAAGCACATGCTTATCATTCGAGGCACTGAGATGGAGAAGGGAGTGATCAAGCAGCATGTGAATGATACCCTCTTATGAGTTTAGCTGTATTACATCCTTCTATTGTGTGGAAGATGCACAAGAGTAGATAGAGATTTGATTTATAACCCTCCTTGGAGGAATGGAGGGGAAGTCATCTGGTCATAAGTGCAGATGAAATATTTTTGAGGCTTAATTCAATTTATTGATATTTACCTTGCATAATGTTTTTTTTATAAAACCCTTTCCTTCTGTCTTAGAATTAATACTAAGTAGGAAATGTCTGAGGTCAGATTTGAACCCAGGTACTCCTGATTCTAGGCTTGACTCCCTATCCTTCCAAACCATCTACTTGCCCCTTTCCATAATGTTTTAATTAAATGTTATTTTTTGCTTTGAATTATTGTGTCATCTCTGATACCAACCAGCTTGGCAATAAGTATTTATTGAGCACTTGATATGTGCCAGACACTGTGTTAACAACCAAATATACAAAAATGGCAAAAGACAATCCCTGATCCCAAAAGAGCTCACAATCTAATGGCCACTTTGTTTAGCGAATGAACTTCATCGGAATAGGAATTTAAAACCTTGATTCTGAGTAGACAATGTAGCCAACACTACTGTTAGCTGGATATAGCTTTCAGGAGAAACTTGTGAGAGGAGTATTCAGTGAGTGGGGGGCTTGGCTATAGCAAAACAACTTTATAGACATTCGTTTGTTATTTAAATATTCATGTGTTAAGCTTATTTTTCATTATGAACTTCTAGAGATTAGGGACCATGTGCCCAGTGCCACAAATAAATAATAACTGCAAATCTTTTTCATAATGAGAAAGATCAGAAGAAAGGTTCACAGGGGATAAGGCAATGAGAATTCACAAGGCTTGTATAGCTACATAGAATATTTGCAATGAAAGTCAAGTTTGTGATACAACAGAGTTCAAGATCTGAATCCTGTGTCTTGGGTCTAGAGGGAACTCTGATGAGATCCTTTCTCATTCTTCCCTTTTTGTAGAAACAAGAATGTTCTCTTTAGAGGCAGAATTCTTGGTGACTAAATATGGAGGAGCAGCCACTCTAGTATCTAGGCGGAGATCTTCTTTTCCATCCTGTATATAGTGTATTTTGTGATTATATTTCCATTAAAAATAAAACTCCTTTATTCAGGTAGCCAACTTTTTTTTGTGTTACCTCTTTCTGACTTTCTCAGAGAACCATAATTCATCATTCTTAAGTGGTCTCATCCTAGTATCAGCAAAAAAGTCTTACTTGAAAGTAGGGACAAATGGGCTGTCAAGTTGTCACGGAAGTTAAGACAGGGAAGCTTGCAATTTAAAAACAGATTATTGTGGAAAGTAAAATTCATGAAGAGCTTTCATGGCTATGTAACCAGAAAATAATGAACAAAAGCTTTCTGAATAGAAAAGGAGAGATGCAAAAGTTTCAGAACTCATTCAAAAGAAAAAAGATTATTAATTTACTTGGCCAATATTTACTGAACATAGTCAACGTGCCTGATGGTGTGCTAGGAGCATGGGGAGGGCATGAAGAAGTTTGTCACAGTCCTTGATCCTCAGAGAAGTTTACCATTTAAGAGGGGAGAAAAGGCATACGCACAAAATGCTAAACAACAATGCAAGAGTTAAAAAACAGTAAGCAACTATAAGACAAGAACTTAGAGTTCAAATAGGCAGCTATAAACGATCAGAACATTCTCAAACTGCTGCTTTTGTGGACAAAGTTCACTTATTGCTGGAAGAGTCTTTCCCTTGGGAACCACTACTAGGGAAGTATGAAAGGAGTCCATTAAAACAAAAGGGCAGACAGGTGGACAAAGGTCATTGGTGATGTTTCTGCCCAAGAACACATTTATTAAGATTCCGAGAATTGATTCTCCTGGGATCAATTACCAGTGAAGTAAGGGAAACTGGGTACTATGACATTCTTGCTGATTACTCTTCTTTCTACTGCCAACGAAATGAAAAAAAAGCCTTTGTGTTTAATATGTAAAATAAATGATTGAGTGATGAAAAAATGAGGTGAAGCATAAAATGGACTTCATGAATTAATGGAAAATGAAACCTTAGTCCCCGTGTTTACTAGCTGCTGCAGGCATGAAATTTTTGTTCTTTCTAACTTGCTCTGGTTCTATATGGATTATTTAAAAAAGGTGAGCTGCACTGACCCTGATATGACAAAAGGATAAACAAGGGTTTGGAAGGCAACAGTGCATGAGTGCACATCAAAGATAAGTGTTTGCATTTCCAGAAGTAGAAACAACAAGTCAGCATACTAGGGTAATTGCCTTCACAAGTCCAGCTGGGAGCTTCACATCATGCTCCCTGGAAATAGTGAAAGGAAAAGGTTAACTGTTGGATGGTGATGAGTTATAAAAATGGATACAATGGTTATAGAAAATGGCATAGGAAAGTTTTCTGTTGCATTAAGACAAAAAGAGATTGCCTATCTTCACAACAGCCCAAGATCGAAATCCCACAATAAGTCAGTTTATGAGCAGCCCAGCTCTACAGGCTTTGTAGTCTATAATAGTCTACTAAACTCCTCTAGCATCTTTTCCTTGCTAAGACTGCCTCTAGGTGGAACACAAAAGCTGAGAGATACTAGAATTCCTTTGCTGCTTTTGTGGTAGGCTAGCCTATTGTACTGTAGATATGGAACTGATTGTCCTTGGAAAAAAAGAGAGAGCTAGTCCAGTGACACCCTTTCAGGAGGAGGGAACACTGGCTAGGGAGGGTAGCTCTTTCTGAATGGTTTTCCCTTTATGTTTGTGTTGTTTATATTTCTTTGTGGTGGAATATGCCCCAGGAATATGTTCCCCAATGTTAGGCTATCCTGTTCACCTGCTAAGAATCTTGCACACTGCAGACACCAAATAGTTTTGGTAGCGAATTTGTATCATGAGGTCAGTGAAAACCACATCTTTAATAAGATCTTCTGAGCCCTTTTGTCTGCCATTGGTCTTTCTGTGTCAGAGGTCTTGTGACCTTTGCAGTCAGAAGTTATGGAATCTTGAAAAAATGTGTACTTTGGGAATTCAGATATAATTCTGTTCACTGATTCTGAAAGTCTTTGTGGTTGGGTATATATGGTTGAAACAACCACTGGCATGGATGGTATTGGATATTCAATTGTCTTAGCAATAAAAATATAGAGTATTGGATCCTTGCTTCAACTTCAAAAATAGATGTAACAGGGGTTTAGATTTAATATTTTTAACTTATAGACTATTTGGGGCGGTCACCTCTCTCTTCTGCTTTTGGTTCATTTTTCTTATTCATTTTTATTTCACGTTCTAGGGCAATCAAGAGATATAGTCTGATCTATTTTTTACTAAAATGGCAACACATCTCTAATTAATTACCCTTAAGCCTCTACCCAAGTTTATTAACTATTATATATTAAATAAAATGGAGAAACCCCTTTTCCCATAAGCATTTGCTCATTTCTCTCATCCCAAACCACTAAACTAAACTTAAAGAAGCATCAAGGTTACTGGCTATAAAATTTATTAACAGTGCTACAAATAATAAAACAAAGGCATTACCTAAAATGTATGTGTGAAAAATGTCACAGCCAAAGTCACCTCTAACCGTCACTTTTCAATTCTGTAAGCATAAGTGTATCATTCAACCCTATCTGGGTACCAATTCCTTTTCAATTTTTTTTCACAAGATAAAAATTAAGACAATTCTCCTGGGAATGAAACTTCGTTTTTTCTCCCAGTCTTCTTACTGTTTCCCTTAAAACTATTACAGTGAGTGTTCTTTGTTTCCAAAGAATGACTATGAAACTACAACTGTCATTAAGCAATAGTATCGGTAACAGGGGCTACTAACTTGAGGTCCATGGACATGGACACCTATGGGTTCTGTGAATAGATTGCAAGATATCAATAACTTTGATAGGAAAAAGTGAAGGTTTGTTTCAATATATTTTTTTTGCAATACTCTGTTTTATTTTATTCATTTTAAAGCCTTGTTCTGAGAAGGAATTACTAGGCTTCATTAGCCTGCCAAGGGGCACAAAAATGCCATAACACAAAAATAGTTAAAAACCCTGATCTAGGGGCACCTAGGTAGTGGATAGAGAGCCAGGTCTGGAGTTGGGAAGACCTGGGTTCAAATCTGACCTCAGATATTTCCTAGCTATATAACCCTGGGCAAAGTCTGCTTAGAATTGATACTAAGTAGAAGGCAAGGGTTTTAAAAACAAAACAAAACAAATTTGATTTATAGTTTCTGTTGGAGGGTTTATTGAAGCTAATGTTGCATATATAATCAAAATATCCAGACTAATTGAATAAACTATGGACTAATCCATATTCATGGCTGCCAATAAATGGAGTTTTTAATTCATCCCAAATAGTTTATGAAGATAATTTATAAAGTTCAAGAGCAATTGGCATCCAGCAATGCCAAAGTACTATATAACATATACATGAAAATCTATTTAGGCATTAAAGAGAATGAGAGCTAGTCAGTCAACAAGCATTGGCTAATTGCTTACAATATGCTAGGCACTGTGCTAAGTCTGGGGGATAGAAATGTTAAAAAAAGTCCCTGCTTTCAGGGAGTACAGCCAACTGGAGGAGATAACTAGATAACTAAAAGTCATATACAGAGTAGGAGAAGGTCATATCATAGGAAAGTGAACTAGTAGCTGTGGCAACCAGGAAAAGCCTGCAGAAGGTAATATTTGAGTTGAGTCTTGAAGGAAAGTGGGAACTAAGAGTTACAAGTTAGGGGACAAGGCATTGTCATATAATTCATGGAAAGGAATGCAATGGAAGAAAATTGGAAAGGTAGGAAGGGGACAGGGAATGAAGAGCTTTAAATACCAAATTGAGGAGTTTATTTTTTAACTTAGAGGTAATAGGCGATGAGTAGAGGTTTTGGAGGGAAAGGTAAATGGGTGATCTGATTAGAACTACCCTTAGAAAAATAGCTTTGGCAACTGAGTGGAAGATGGATTGGGATGAGGAGAGAGTTAAGGCAGAGAGAACAGTTGAAAGACTATTTTAATAGTCTGGTAGTTGTATGAGTGGAGAGAAGGAATTATAAGAGAGAGATAATTGGGGGCAGGTAGGTGGCTCAGTGGATTGAGAGCCAGGCCTAGAGATGGGAGGTCTTGTGTTCAAATCAGACACTTCCCAGCTGTGGGACCTGGGCAAGTCACTTGACCCCCATTGAGGTCATTGCTTACCTTGGAATGAATACATAGTATTGATTCTAAAACAGAAGGTAAGGGTTTAATAAAAAAGTAAAATAAGTGAATACAATAAAATAAATAAAACTTAAAAAATGAGAGATAGATGGATTGGGTTGGAGTGACTTACAAGTGAAGTGTCATGAATGACACTGAGGTTGTGAGTCTGGGTGCCTGGGATGCTGGTGGTGCCCTTGACAATAATAAGGATATTCAGAAAGGGGGAATTTTTTGGGGAAAAGATGAGTTCTGTTTTTGGATATGTTGACTTCAAGATGTCTATAGGACATCCATTTTGATAAGAGTAAAAGTCAGTTAGTAATAAATAAAGCATGAGCCCCTCTGTGAAGGGACCCAGTTTGTCTGCAGAATGGAAGAAGAGGTATCCAAGGACTAGCTAAAAGATTTTGGGTTTGTCTCTTTCAATAATATGTCATCTTTTTAAGGGCAGGAGCTTTTTTTATAGTTTTGTCTTTATTTGATATTTCTAATGCTTTGCATAGTTCCTAGAACCTAGTAAATCCTTTTTAATTGATTAATTCATTATATGATATTGCAAGTTTGTACTTTGGTAGACTACAGAGTAGGTTAAGGTGAGACCAGTGGCTAGCTGAAACTTATGCAAGAATAAACATACTCAAAAGAGTAAATTCTCTTCAAGAAATCAAATCTAGGATTTAAATTTGGGATATAGGAAGTATATAATTATTTTATGAATAATTTGACAGATCTCCTAATAGGCAAGCATTGCTTGTGCAATTAATGCAACATTTATTATTCCATGTCTAAGCAACCCTTTTGCCTCATGCCATACAACTGAAAGGAGAGGGGAAGGAGGAGAGGGTTGTGGCCAAATAGGATGCTTCTTTCAAGGTGGGGAGGGCAGTCAGTTATGGTTTGGTAGTGTTAAGTCCTACCCCTTTACAGATGGGAGAGAGAATAGAAAGAAATGAATACCAAATGGTTCAATGTTGTCCTAAGGTTCACCTGATGGCTACCAAAGGATTGAGTATTAAAAAGGATCAAAGGTGATTAGGAAGTAGAATGTGAAGAGAAGAATCAGTAAGGAAAAGGAAAAGGTAGTGAGCAAGAGAGGGCAGGGTGAGTAAAGCTAAATGGAACAATTAGAGGATAAAATAAAATTATAGAGGAGATGCATAGGTTGGCCAAATAGAAGAAACAGAGAGGTTGATTCATCTGAATTGGTGGGGTAAGGTCATGGAATTGTTTCTGAGACTAAGGAAAGGAAGTTTAAGGAGGTTGTCAAATTATTAAGCAATTATGTGATAATTGGGGAAAGGAAAGGAATATATATTTAAATAGCCCCTATTATGTTCCAGGCATTGTGCTATGTGCTATATAAATATCATTAAATTTTATTGAGGAAGGTGAGATTATTATTCCCATTTTACAGTTGAGGAAATGGAGGGAGACAGAGGTTAGATAGTTCAGGGTCACATAACTAGTAAACTAAGTGTCTGAGGTGGGATTTGAATTCAATTCTTTCTTATTCTAGGCCCAGTACTCTTATCTACTGTGCCACCAGTTTCCTCTAATTAGCTCCAAATGTTTTAATCAGATATTTAGAAGTGAAGCATAATTATCCATGGATAGTTAAAAAAAAACCCAAAGCTTAAAATTTCAACCAGTTTGGAAAAAACAGAAAATTGTGCAATGTCTCATAGTGAGCAATGTTGTGATAGTCAAATAACTGTTATCTGCATTCTAAGTATAGGCTGATTGTCCCTCGTGGAGAAAAAGGTAAAAGGACTTGAAGAATGAATCCTGATTTCCTTCTAAGTAATAAAAAATAGTACATGAAATTAAATTCTAAAGTGGCATAGCTAGAAAAAAGTTGAGGTGGCCCATTTTTCCAGTTCAAGACAACTTAGGAGGTTGGAAGGAATATATATATAACACAAGGATGGGGACTGGCTGGGAGTATAACGCTACAGCAACACTGGCTGTATATATTGGAGGCTGTTGCAGGAGCAGGAGCAGTAACAATTTTGGGACCTTTCTCCAACCAGAGACTATAAAGAGATGGACAACTGGTGAGAACTAGATTATAAGGGACTACTGTACTGCCACTGGGTGTAAGATCAGGTGAAGTCTGGCAATTCCACTGCCCATTACCAAATTCCAGGTTGAAGTTCTAGGGATGAATATTTGTGGTTACAAGGGAACAAGTCCTTTACTTGGTACAAACTGAAACACAAACTAAGAGAGCAGTAACCATATCTCTCCTTAAATCCCAAGACCTTGGAAACATCAAAGAAAATTTATAGATTTCTTAAACTAGCTGTGAAAATAGCAAGGCTAAAATGCCTGAAGCTTACAACAATGGCCTTTATCTCCTTTCCTACTCCCTTGAGTAAGCAGAGTACAACTCTAACATATAATTCAAATTCAAGAACTAGGCTGGACAAATGAACAAAAAACAAAGGAACATAATCACAAAAAGCTACACTGGTGACATGGAAGCTCAAGATATAAACTCAGAAAAAGATAAAAAAGATATAAAAGTCAATGACCTGAAAAGATCCACAAGTGAAACCTCAAAGGAAAGTGCAGATTGGAAATTAAGCTGATAAGAATTTCTAGAAGAGTTAGAGGTAAAAAAAACAGCAAAAATTTATTTTAAAAATCAAATAAGAGTGTTAGAAGAAAAACTGGGAAAAGAAATGAGAGCGAATAAAAAATTATGAAAAAAGAATTAATAGCTTGATAAAAGAATCACAAAAATGCTGAAGAAAATAAGACCTGAAAAAAACAGAATTGTTCAAATGGTAAGAGGTACAAAAATTCACTGAAGGAAAGAAATTCTTAAAAATAAGAATTGGCTAAATGTAAAAGAGTTCAAATGGCAAGTTCACTGAAGAAAAAATTCGTTTAAAAGTAGAATTGGTCATCTGGAAACTGACAACTCAATGAGGCATGAAGAAACAATGAAGTAAAATAAAAAGAGGAAAAAATGGAAGATAATTTGAAATAGTTCATTGGAAAAACAACTGACTTGGAAAATAGATTGAGGAAAGATAATTTAGGAATTATTGGACCACCTAAAAGATATGGTTAAAAGAGCCTAGACAGCATTATAAAGAAAAATTGACCTGATAGCCTAGAACCAGAAGAGAAAACAGAAATGAAAAGAATCCACTGATTACCTCCTGAGATTCCCAAATGAAAATTCCTGGGAATATTTCAGCCAAATTCCAGAGCTCCCAGATCAAGCAGGGAACATTGCTAGCAACCAAAAAAGAAATTATTCAAATACTGTGAAGCCAGTATGAATCATGCAAGATTTTGTAGTTACCAACATAAAGCAAGGAAGGACTTGGAACACATATTCTAGAAGGCAAAGAATCTAGGATTCCACCCAAGAATAACCCATCTACCAAAACTCATTATAATCTTTCAGGAGAAAAGATGAATATTTAATGAAATAGAGGATTTTCAAGTATTTCTGAGGAAAAGATCAAAGCTGACTAGAAATGCTGACATTTAAATATAAGACTCAAGAGAAGAATAAAAAGAGAAGAACTATGAATATGGAATATTGCATATAAATCCCAGAAAACTTGACCTTTTCACACCCAGCACTCCCCTATAGATCTGCTGTGCAGATGGGCAATCACTTCATTATTCCTTTATATCTACTTCTGATATCAGTTGTATCTAACTTCATTCCTTGGTTATCTCACCAGCCATGTGTGTACCATTACTCCTTCCCACCTCCAATCTGATCTAATATTGGAATCATAATAAAATATATATATATATATACATATATATATATATATATAGTCATTGCTCTTGGAAAGCATATATAAATTTACTCTTCTATGGCTTCATTCCACTCTCACTATCCTCATTTTCCATCTTTTCTCTATATATGTTGTTTCTACTTCTTAAGAATGAAAGGGCCGTGACTGACTCTGCTTCTGTATTTGTATCCTCAGCACTGTAGCATATGGTAAGAACTAGAATGCTTTTTCATTCATTCATAATGTTAGATTTTTGTGATGTATTATTTGATTGTGATGCATATTTTTTTCTAATTTATTCCTTGTTATAGGAATTGCTTTCTGAAAGGGGCCCGAGGTAGGGATATGCTGAGAAATGTAAGTGATACAAAACGATATCAATAAAAATGTTTTTTAAACTCTGAGAGGCAGCCTAACAAAGTAGAAAGAGCACTGGATTTAGAATTAGTGGACTTTGGCTTACCCAATTTATTATGAACATTGAGGGAACTTACATGATGCATTGTATAGAGAACTGGACTTGGAATCAGAAAGATGGGTTTAAATACAAATTATAAACTAATTGCCTAATCCTGGGCAAGTCACCTACCTTGTGTTTGCCTCAATTTCCTCATATGTAAATGAAGATAATGACTGTATTTGCCACCTAGGGTTGTTTTAGAGAAGGAAATAGCACACCACTCCAGTATATTTGTGAAAAAAATCCCAAATGGAATGATGAAGAATTAGACATGACTAAAATGACAAAGTAACAAAACCTAGAATTGTTGAGAGGAACAAATGAATTAATAATTGTAAAGGCCTTAATTATAGCACTTGGAGCAGAGTAAATGCTTAATAAATTCTTGTTTCCTTCCTTCTTTCTTTCCTTCCTTTTTTCCATTTGTTGTTGTTATTATAAGGACAAAATTAGATGATAAAACCACTTTGAAAACATTTAAGCACTAAAAACATAATCCTCACACTCCAGATTGTTTGAGACAGTAAAGTGTCTGAAAAGAAATGGAAGTATAGCTTCAATAGGCAATAAAAAAGAAATATGGGATAGAGGAGCACTTGACTTTTGTTAGGACATAGGAAAATGGGAATGTTACTCAGGAGAAAGGGAAAGAAAAAGACATCTATGTAATTATAGTTTAAAATCAGAGTTGAGGTTCTTCTGAAAAGGAGGTAGTTTGATGCTATGAGGATGAAGCCAATTGTCCCCTAAAGAGTAATAGAACATTCAGTAGTGGTTAGAGAAAGAATTGAGAAGTAATAGTAATTGGTGATCACTAGCTCTGGGGAACTGAGGCAGCAATTTCTTGACCTGATAACAACTGAGAAGTCTGTGTTGACTTCATGGGACAGGTGTACAAGACACAAAAGAAAAATACTCAAGATTTATTAACCACTTTTAATGATTCACATGGGTACACATGATACAAAAGGAGTCTAAAATGTATTGCCAGTGATTAAGAATTAGTAGGCAAATGAATGAAGGCCCCAGAAGTACAGATTATGATTTTTTCACTATTCATAATTGAAAACAGAGGACAGAAAATAGAACTTTTAATTTGGGAAATATTTTGGGCTAAAAAGGAGTTGGTATCTGAGAATGATGTTTGTATTTCTGGAACATAGCTTAAATAGTAAAAATACACGTCAATTCTTGACCAGAGAAGAAGTATGCATAAAAATGAATAGGATCATTTTTCTGGGTGTCTTGCAATTCTAATAAAAAGGACTTTAAAATAAAAAAAAAAGATTGGGAAGGAAGAAGATTGCCTACATATATATCCAGAGCTAGATACAAAAAAAGGATAGCTACAATAGAGAAGACGCAGAAGTTCACAAGAGAAAATAATCCAGGGAAGAAGCAAGTAGCAAAATACAGGACCTCAATTATCTGCATGCAAATATCCCAAATTTATGCAACAAAGAAAAGTAATAATAATGATGACTGACATTTATATGATATCTACTATGTGCCAGGCACTATACTAAACACTTTATGGATATTATTTCATTTAATTTTCATAAACAACCTTGGTATATACTATTATTACCCTATTTTATATATTGGGAAATTGAGGCATTTAGAGGTTAAATGGCTTGCCTAGGGTTACACAGCTAATAAGTACCTGAGGCCAAGTTTGAACTGAGGTCTTTTTGTTTCTAAGTACTGCACTTTAACCATTGTGCTACCTAATTGCTCCATGTAGTTACAGATTGAGGAAGTAGCTAGAGTTCTTAATATAAAGAAGCAAATTTGACTTTATAGAAAACACCAATCATAGTGGGAGGAAACCCGTAAATGAACCTCCATTACAAATGGATATATGTTATTGAATACATACACACAGAATTGATGAACTGTGTATGTGGAGAGAAATTAGGGTAGCATTAAGGGCCAGATATGGCTCTTTTTTTTTTAACCCTTGTACTTTGGTGTATTGTCTCATAGGTGGAAGGAAGAGTGGTAAGGGTGGGCAATGGGGGTCAAGTGACTTGCCCAGGGTCACACAGCTGGGAAGTGGCTGAGGCCAGATTTGAACCTAGGACCTCCCGTCTCTAGGCCTGACTCTCACTCCACTGAGCTACCCAGCTGCCCCTAGATATGGCTCTTTCTGCAGGAGCCATAAAGTCAATTTTTTTCAGGCACTGTTACAGGAGCAGCACTGTGAGCACTATATGGCTCTCATGAAATTACATTTTAAAAAATGTGGCATTTATGGCTCTCACGGCCAAAAAGGTTGCCAACCCCTGCTTCAAGGGAAGCCTAATAGAGAATATATGGCTAAAGGCCAGTGAAGAGAGAAACAAAAGTGTTTTTATTATTGGAATACATTTGTTTTTCTTCTTTTGTTTTTGAAGAAGACCAATGACATCATGACAAATAATATCTTGACTTGCCTGCAAACTGAATTTTAGTGAAGCAGAATTGTGCAAAATCTTCAGCCTCACTCTTTTCTTCCAGAATCACTGAAGTCCAATGGTAAGACAAAAGTCAGGATGACTGGTGATAGCCTGGGATGGCAGTAATCTTTCAGAAGACATTGGCTTCTGTTTTATCCAGCTTTAATGTTCCACAACACTTGTTTCAGCTATCTTCATGACCATTGGGTCAAATTATTCTCATTTGCCCATTCCATCTGGAGAATTCTTTACATGCTTGGGGTAGACTTCCTCTGGCTTGTTAGCTACCCTCAACCTGGTTTAGTCCATCTGCTGAGATGGTTTTAGTGGATATGGCAGCTATACCCTCTTGTTCTCCTCCTCCTCCTCCTCCTCCTCCTCTTCCTCCTCC
>NC_058130.1:256658245-256674765 GCF_016433145.1 Gracilinanus agilis
CTCCTCTTCTTCTTCTTCTTCTTCTTCTTCTTCTTCTTCTTCTTCTTCTTCTTCTTCTTCTTCTTCTTCTTCTTCTTCTTCTTCTTCTTCTTCTTTTTCCTTCTTTTCCTTCTTCTTCTTTGTTTTCTTTTTTCTTTTTTAGATTATTTTTCCATGTTACATGATTCCTGTTCTTTCCCTCTCCTCCCAAATACACCCTCCCTTAGCAGACTCGCAATTCCACTGGGTTTTACATGTTACATTGATTAATACCTAATTCCGTATTATTGATCACACTATACCTTCTTGAAGCCACAGGTGAGAATTTGGTGACAGGTGCACACCAATGGTAGGTGAGCAACTCTATAAATGTCTTCATATTCCTTCTCACCAAAGGTGCTAATCCTCCTTAAAAACCTCACACACTCCATTTAGTGGAATACACTACAGACCATTTGAACAGAAAGAGGAAATAGATGAGGATTTTTGAATAATGAGTGTGGCAGGGGACTTTAATTATCTAGACATATACCACAGCACTCACCTTACAGAAGTCAAATAGTTAAATTATTTTGGATAATTTCATCCTTTAAAACAATGATTCCCAAAGTGGGTGCTGCTGCCCCCTGGTGGGTGCTGCAGTGATCCAAGGCGGCGGTGATGGTCACAGGTGCATTTATCTTTCCTATTAAAATGAAAAAAAAATTGATTTCCAGGGGGCTAAGTAATATTTTTTCTGGAAAGGGGGCAGTAGGCCAAAAAAGTTTGGGAACCACTGCTTTAAAAAATGGAGGTACAAATCGATTATAATAGACTTCTCTACTAGCAGCAATGTAAGGATCCAGAGCAAGGATGAGGGACTTATGAGAAAGAAAACTAGTCACATTCAGAGGAGGAACTGTGGGAGGAAAAACACAGAAGAAAAACAACTGCTTGAACACATGAGCTGTTGGGGATATTATTGGGGATGTAGACACTAAATGATAACTCTAGTCCAACTATCAATAATATGGAATTAGGTCTTGATCAATAATACATGTAAAACCCAGTGGAATTGTGTGTTGGCTAAGGGGGGTTAGGGGACTGTGGGGGAGAGGGAAAGAACATAAAATATGTAACTAGGGGAAAATATTCAAAATAAAAATTAAAAAAATGGAGGTACAAACAAGGGGAAATTATATTTCAGATCTCATTGTCACTAATAAAATGGAAAAAGTTGCTAGAGTGAAAATAAAGTGAACTCTAGGGAAAAATAGCCATTTCTCCATGAAAAGTTATGATAGAAGAGAAGAAATTAAGGCATGGTTTCATACATACCTTTGGCTTCCAGAAAGAAGATTATAAAGGTTTCAGAGGAAAAATGGGTTGGATTCAGTGTACTAAATTTCCACAGAGAAGTTAGTCCAAAAAGAATGAGAGATGTTCAAGGAAGAAATTCTGAAGACCCAAAAGGAAACCATTCAATGAGGAAGAAAAATGAGCTTTGTCTGGAGAGACTGTTGTCGATTCACAGGATACCTTAGATTTTAAAAAGAAATGTATAGAAGAAGGAAGCCAGGTCAGATAACAGATGAATATGAGAGTGCAAGTGGGATGACCCAGTGAGGCTTCAGTAAAAGCTGAGGATCTGCAGAGACATAGGCAGAGACAATGAAAGATAAAGGGAAAAACATTCAGATGCAAAATAGATATTCCCCCATATAGAAAGGGTTGAAGGCTTGAATACCTAAGTTGTATATGAAGGAAAGTGCTTGCAGGTTATCAACTGCATTCATGCATTTGTTTCTAGCCACTCATCTATATACAATTTTCAGGGGAGTATGGGAAGTGAAAATGACTGGGTTGCAATGAAGCACTTTAAAGGGAACATGGAGTGGTTGTTGGAGAGAAAACTCTTGAAGAAGATAAAATTTGTTGAAAGTTTGAGGCAAACTTTTTCTCATCTCCTACCTGGAGGTGACAAATAGCCTCAGAGTTAAAGGGTGACCTAAAGGTTATTGCACTAGTTCCAAGAACTTTGTGTATTCTGTCTCAAAAGAACACGGTAATATTTCAACTGAAGAGAGCCCAATACCAGCCTCCCCTAGCCCCCAACCCCACAAGTGGCTGAAGGAAGCACAAAAAAAATACTAAAACTACCAGTCAAAGAGCAATCTGCCTGGCTCAGTCTTGCCATAGAAGAGCAGTCTGCTTGCTCTTGTCCAGCAGCTGCTACTCAGTGGCAAAGTGGCTCATTCTGCTTTGCCTGGCAGCCACTGCCTAACAGTTGTCCAGTTCAGCACAGAAGCAATGGAGCCTGCTAAGGAGCCAGCATGGCCATTGAGTGACTTGCTTGTTCGAGCCCAGAAATCGATTGCTCCATACAGATGAGACTCCCCATCCTGGGAGGATCAAGCCCAGCTGAGCCTCCTCGCTAGCCAAGACAACACGCTTTGTAAAGAATCACCCAACTGAATGGTTGAACTTTGTCAGAACCCTCTAGAGGGAGGAAGAACGTGGAAGATCTGCATTTCTGGAGTCCTGAATTTCCCAGCTGTGTGTGTTCCCTACATGTGTGTCTCACTATTATTATATTTTAGGATTTCTTCCCTCTAATACCCCTGACTCAGGGTATATTTACAGGAGAGTATGTTTTTATTATTTGGGGAAATATTTTGTACCTACTATTCTTTCTATGCCTTTGCTAAAGAACAAACTGAGTCCTTTGGCTGTTTTTTTTTTAATCTTTTCCTTCTGTCTTAGAATTGATCTTAAGTATCAGTTCCAAGGCAAAAGAGCAGTAAAGGATAGTGTTACACAGCTAAGAATTGTCTGATACCAAATTTGAACCTAGGACCTCCTATCTCCCTATCCATTGAGCTACCTACCTGCCCCTCCACTGACTGATTTTGAAGGAAAAGCACAGATGATAAGAGCTAAAATTAAGAGGCACAGCCATCTTCAGGGTTACTCCTACTGTGTTAGGCATGGACCAAGGGTTAATCTCCAGCCCCCCCACAATGCTATAAATGTGGGATTAATAACAGCTTCTTTGAGGATCCATTGGTGGTGTGGGGTAGATGGGTGAGCCCTGAGGGGGTGCTACAAGTCACAGTCCTATAAAAGTAATATCTGACACAGAAGGAGCCCAGAAAGTAAAGATTAAGAAAAAAAGTTTTTTAAGAGCTACATTGGGAGAAAAAAAATCTATATTGGCAATAAAAAAGGAGGTACAAGTATCTCTTATAGTTTGGAGACAAATCTGGGCCCCCCAAATCTCTCCTCACAGAAGCCATAGTGACCCAAATCTATGTATCTTATTGATTAGAATAATATTTTGTCAGGATAAATAAAAAGTCTGCTTTGATACAAATATCAGTTTTACAAGTGCAAGATAGGAGAGATGTGGTTAGGCAGCAGTTGTTTTGAAAAATATCTGGAGATTATAGTGGACTGCAAACTCACATGAATCCGTATTGTGATATAGCAGCCAAAAAGGCTAATGTGATTTTGAGCTTCATTAACAGTCAGCTTCCAGAATAAATTTTAGGAAGACACATATATTAATACACTGATATTTTTTTCCAGTATTGTCAATTTCTTCACTACTATTTTTCATTCCAAAGAACATTAATACCCTGTTGATGGATCGATCAGTGAATCATTCTAATCATCCAGGAAAAGAATTTAGAATTATACCCCTGGCTCTCAAATCATTAAATTATAAATTCCCTTGATCCAGTGATGTCATTATTAGTCACATAACCTCAAATTGCGAAGATAGGGAAAGGCTCCATCTGTACAAAATTATTCATAAAAAACTTTTTTTTTAAATTGTAAGAGAACTGGAATGAAATTGAGTGCTCATCATTTGGGAAATGGCTGAACAAATTGTGTTATGGAATATTATTGGGCGAAAGAAATGATGAATATGAATAATTCAGAGAGACTTGGGAAGACTCGTATGAATTGATACAATATTAAATATGTAGAACAAAGAGAATAATTTATACTCTAACCACAATCACGTCAAGTTAAAGAAAGAAAGAAAATTTAATATTGATCAACATAGTGACCAATAAATGAGTTCAAAAGACTGATGGTAAAGCACGCTTCCTACCTTTTAGTTGAAAGGTAGTGAGTGAGATGTGTGGAATGAAGCATGAGTAATGAAGACTCAGTGGGAAGTAACAGTGATATAAAAAGAAAAAAACACCAACAACTAAACAGATTTACATCAAAAACACATTAAAAGCCTTCACTTTTAGTGGCTTTTTAGTATCCTTCATGATATGCTTGCTGGAAAATAATAATTAAAAAAGCTGTTAAATGATTTTTTAAAAAATGATGCCATATATAGGTCCTAGAATTATACATACAGGTTCATATGCAAGAATATGATGGGCAAATTCAATATGCAGTTGTCATGGGAGCCTTTTATAAAGATCCTAGCTCTGCCCCAGAGAATATTTTTTTCTTTTTGTTCTTGTTTTTATCATTTCCTATCCCTTCTACTTTCCTTGTGGCAATGTTTTAAAGATAAAATGATAGATGAAAAGTGCTTTGAAAAATGAAAACATCTTAGGGTTGCAAGGCAGTATTTATTTGCTCCTCCAGACCTGCCTTTAGCTTACATAGGTGACTAACAGAGGCAGTAGTTGGAAATGTAAGCAATCGAGTTCTCTAATTTAAAAAAAAAATACCATTCTGTCTTAATGGACTTAAAGTACCTTGCTAACTATAGGATGTTGCAGTTCTTTTATATCTCTGAGTCTCAGGTTCATCATCTCCAAGAAGAGGGACTTGAAATAAGCAATCCCTGAAGTCCTGTTTATTTAAAAAATTCTATTGTTGCCCTGGGTTCCTGGGCTCTTAGCCTGGAAAGTGCTGCTATGAAGATGAGACATTTAAGCACATCCTACCCTAGAGTCCATCATTTGGTGACTCCAGTTCAACGTTGATTTCTGGGACTGTGCTTTTTGGAGTCCGCAAGGAGAAAATTCAAGAGAGAAGCCAGAAGATGAGCAGTAGTTTTCCATCTTGTGCCTCACAGAGAGGGTCTTACAGTTGGTCCTGTCTTTGGATATTTGCTCCCCTGCCCCTTTGCTTCTGAGGTTTTGATGAACTGCTGTTTCTAGACTAAATGACTGAAACTAGGAGGTGCCAGATAGACTACCAAGAGCAGAGAAACAACTGGTGAGGAAATACCAAGCAGTGCTCTGGGACATCTCTCCATCTTACTGACTGTTCTGGATGACGGAGCTGCTTCCAGTAAAATACCGAACTCACTTGAATTCTTTTTCTCTTCCTTTCTCATGAAGGGAAACAGTTATGGTGAGGAGAACTAATTCTGCCCCAGAAACAGGAAGAATGAACTGTTGGCTTCTTCCTTCTTCTTAGCAATAAAATATAATGCATTATGGAGCAAAATTTACGCTAGGATTCTATATAACAACAATGTTAACAACATCA
This sequence comes from Gracilinanus agilis, assembly GCF_016433145.1. Classification (NCBI taxonomy): domain Eukaryota; kingdom Metazoa; phylum Chordata; class Mammalia; order Didelphimorphia; family Didelphidae; genus Gracilinanus; species Gracilinanus agilis. The sequence goes on from NC_058130.1 coordinate 256,663,676, forward strand.
AAGACCAACCCACTGTCCATGTCACCAGCCACAGAGTTGGAGGGTGTAAATGGCAATGGAAGGGAATGCCAGCCAATGTGATGTAAGACTCACAACAGGTACAGATCATTGGATTTGCCTAATGTAAATGAAGGCAGTTTATTTTAAAATGGGTCCTATGAAATAGTTATCACCCCTTCATGGAATGAAAATTCACATGAATTCAGGCATGTGATGATAATGAAACTTTAGATGCATGACTGAGACTTGGGAATTTTAAAAAAGTGTAATCTGAGCCCTAGAGCTCCTCAATGGTGGAGATCAGTGTCCCCCTCCTGCCTGGGTAGAGCTGGAAAGTATGGGGGTGAAGAGAGGTCTGTCTTCTTTAGTCTTTTAGAGTTCTTTTGGCTTTTGGCTCTGGGAGAATATTTGATCATTCCAACTTCTCTTCAGATTGGAGAAGGGAGAGAAAGACTCTGGGAAGAAACTAACATGAGAAGGATCTGGAAATTTCTATTATGTCCTTATTCCCAGCTTGCCAAATTTGAGATTTTGGGAAATTTCCCCTTTTGGTGAAATCTGGGACTCTCTCCTAATGGGAGAGGTTCTTCAGTCTATATTTTTGGGTATACATTCTCACTTTCTTTAATTTATATTTTGCTATCAACTTGGATAAATGGGTCTCTTTGCTAATTGTTATGTGTTTTCTTAGTTGAACTGCTATTTATTTGTTTGGAAAGGATTCAAGGCTTTGACATAAAGCTAAGCCCCACCCCCTTTCCTTTTTAAGAAATACCATCAGGAGTTTAGTGTGAATCTTGAAATTATATCCCCTAGACTAATAATATTTAAGAGCGAAGATAGACATAATATTAGTTTGGTAAACTCTCTAACCCCCTGCTTCCCCTCCTGGACGGAATTAAAGTTTTCCTTGGAGAAGGGAGGGGAATGGGAAGGGAGGAGATGCTAAAGATATCTATTCTTGCCTCCCTATAAAGCATACATATATACCCTTTTTCTACATTTGGAAACAGAGAGAGTCTGAATTAGGTCACTACCAACACTGGATTTATTGCTCAATGAAGATTTTGCAAGGAAATGTTAGATGTTATAACTAATACATATTATTGTAGGTCTCAAAGATTTGACACCTAATAAATACTTGGGAAAACCCAACTTGGTAGTTGGAATTATAAAACAAAAGCTCTCTATCTTTAATGGACTGACAGATGCAAATCTTTTAGTACAAATGTAAACCTCAAAATATCCTGGAAAAAATTACCGATAAACTGGACTCTGTCACTCATGATCTCATGGACATAATGTTGATCTACAAAAACTCAAGAACAATATTTAAAAAGATATCACCCTAACAAATGTCTGTAATTTCTAATGTGTGTGAAACAAAAAGCTTTCGAAATATAGGAACAATTTAGAAAAAAATCATATAGAAACAAGATAAAGAACGTAATAATTCTATTTGCTACAGAAGTTGGACTGAGGATCTTCTCATTGAATCTACAGGGAATAAGTTTATTTTCTAATACTTTTGTTCAGCAATAACAAAAAAGCCAATTATTCAATTCACCTATGAAGAAAATTAAATTTGAATGTATAATGGTGGGATAATAACTTGTCTTAGGACTTTAGGACTGTTTCTGTCTGAAGTCCTTTGAATGAATTTTCTATGATGATGTTCACAAGGATATGATGGCTGATATTTATATAACACTTGAATCTGCAAAACATTTTACATACATACTCTCATTTGATCTTCAAATAATCTATGCAGTAGATGCTATTATTCCTCCCTTTTTTTAAAACCCTTACTTTCCATCTTGGAATCAGTACTGTGTCCAAGGCAGAAGAGTCGTAAGGGCTAGGCAATGGGGTTTAAGTGACTTGCTCAAGGTCACACAGCTAGGAAGTGTCTGAGGTCAAATTTGAACCCAGGACCTCTCGTCTCTGGGATTGGCTCTCAATCCACTAAGCCACCCAGCTGCCCCGTATTCCTCCCTTTTTAAAGATGAAGGAAATGAGGGAGAGAGGTTAAATGACTTGGTCAGGGTCACACAGTTCTTTCAAGGGGGTTACTGTGAGTCAAAATGTTCTTTTGAGGCAGGAAAAAGGCATATTTTTCTCTTGAGGAAATTGAGGAATGGCTACACTACTAGTAATCCCATAAACCTTGAAAGTGATTTTAGATACAGTGTCCTGGTTGGCATTAGGCTTCATGTAGAGGCAGAATGATATAGTGGATAAAGCATTTAACATGAAACCAGAAAGACCTGGATTCAAAGCCGACCTCAGACACTTAATAACTGTGTGACACTAGGCAAACCATTTAGCTTCTTTGTACCTAAGACATTTCGCTAGGATTTATTTATTATGTTGTAAACAATGCAGCCTTCTTTGGTGGAGAGCCCTCATTGATTAAAATCACATATACTAAAATACTATTTGTTATATGGGAGGGCTCTGAGAGGATTAGGAGGGATCCTGAGGATGTGAAAAATAGAAGACATCGTTAAAAACTTATTTAAAAAAATCTCATATGCTATACATACTGAACTGGGTTTTATTGTTTTCCATTTCATTTTTGTATTGGAGATATAATTGGATAGGGATCTTATTTTCTTAATTTATGTCTATTAATCACTTTTAGGAGACTTTGCAGATTTGTATATCTTTTGAGAAGGGTGAGTTTTTGCTGTACATTCCATTTCTATGTAATATATTATACAAACTGACAGTTTTCCTCACATATTCTATAGCAGTTTCCTATAAATGCTGTATTAAGGGTTGTAAAATTTAATTATGAACTCCTATAATGGTGACATGCTTAGTATAATTATCAGCTCACATGGCTTCAGAGAACTGTAAAATACATCTCTCAGTAAAGGAAAAAAATCTGTAAGAAAAATAAAGAATGAGTGACTTTTAATGTGTGATACATGAACATCCAAATGTCATCAGAAGTGACAATTTTACATGGCAAGAGTTTGGAAAATGATAGTTTTGAGCTCATTGAAAAATATTTTCGAATACTCTCATATTCCCTCCTCTCTAGTCACATAACTTGCATTCATTTCCCCAATAAAGTGCCTGACAAAGTTTTGTCAGCTCTATAGTGTAAGACATCAATAAATTTGTTCTTTTAATAATGATATTAACACCACTGTCACCAATAAAGACATGCTTCCCTCTACCATAAGAGATGATCAAAAGGATATTTGATACCTATTTTCATAACCTGGAAGGAAATTTCAGTTACTGATTAAGTAATGCGACCTTGGTGACATTAGACAATTTTTACCTTAAGGGGTTATAAACTCCATTAAAATATGAAACAATATAAAGACTGGTGGAAGGGGGTCATTAATTTAGATATCAATCTATTCTGTTCATTTAAAATTCATTTAGAAATAAAGGAAATTGGAGATTCTTAATTTTCACATTTCTTGAGTCCTTCCCCACCCTTTAAATGTATTATTCTTCCCCCTTCAGGCTTAGTCTTGATGCTCTTCCACTGACTTCATGAAATCTTCCCAAGTTTATCATAATGGTCCTCACCCTTCCTAAAGATGAAATTTCTGTGTCTTCCAAACCAATTATTCCTCTAACATAGCATAGGGGATAAAGAGTTAATCCTGTAGTCAGGAAGACATGAGTTTAGGTCTTACCTCTGACACAAGCTAAGTATGTGACACTGGGTAAACTACTGAACCTCTCATGTTCTAGGTCACTTTCTAAGACTCTTACCTTGCAGATGTGGCAGGTGAAACATGAAATGACTGAGGAAACAAAAATGCAAGCTTCTGAGCATTTCAATTTATTATTTACATGCCAATTGCCTAACAAGTCAGGACCAAGTCCCTTCCTCAGTTTAGGGCTGGATCCTGAATGTAGAGATGTTGTGGGAGAGCTTTAAGGTAAAACTCTAGATCTGGACAGGCTGCCCTTGTCAAGAATGACAGACTCCAATAGCTAGCTTAAAAAATAAGAAGAGAGGGGGCAGCTGGGTAGCTCAGTGGATTGAGAGCCAGGCCTAGAGACAAGAGGTCCTAGGTTCAAATCTGTCCTCAGACACTTCCCAGCTCTGTGACCCTGGGCAAGTCACTTGACCCCCATTGCCTACCCTTACCACTCTTCTACCTTGGAGCCAATACACAGTATTGACTCCAAGACGGAAGGTAAGGGTTTAAAAAAAATAAGAAGAGAAATTTATTAATGTGGAAGCAATGTTGGACAGTCGGGAGACAGGTGCAAGAATGGACAGTGCCTCCTAGAGGAGATGGGTTCTGGGCTTCTCATATCTTTTAAAGAACAGGGGCTGTGTGACCAGAGATGAGGAGGTGAGATGAGGTTACCATGTAGACAGAAGTGGAGGATATTTGTCACCTTACCAGGCATGGAGTGATGTTTTGTGTCCCAAAGACACAAGGGAGTACTTCAGGGGACAAGTAGATGTGCTAGACACAGCCGATGCTATCAGAGGATAACTGGGAGATGTATATCTGTGTCCATCTCAAAATCTATGGGACAATCCAAAGGAAATATCTCTCCCAGGGGTCTTTCCTTATCTTGGGTCTCTGATGTTCAGGGTCACTTTTTCCTCAGCACTATAAGGATGCAAGGAAGGAAAGGAATTTTCCTGCATTCCTTTTGACCCAGAACACTTCTGGAGTTTGGGGTGTCCAGAGGAAACCTGGGATCCTATGCCAGGAGGAGATAGACTTTTGTACCTTAAAAATAATCAAATAAGACCAATTACTTAAAAGGAAAATATATAAGATTATGCAATCTGATTCCTAATTGGAAGCAAGAATTGGGACTTTAAAAGTTGGGATGGGGAGAGTGAACAAGTACAGTTCCTGAAATTCAGAAAAAGGTGTTGCACTCCCCACAACAGTCAGTAAACAATCAAAAGAACTTGGAAACAATAACTGATTGATCAGTATGGGGCCACTTTTTGGAGAAGACATGTGGGTTGCTTGAGATGTGTAATTATGAGAAAACTCTTGGCATCAACCTTAGGATCTGACCCAGTTTCTGGTCAGCATGCACTTTAGTTAGTTAACTAAATAATTTAACATTTAAGTAATTTAACACTTTTAGTTAAATAGGTAGGAATGATCCAGCTTCTGAGCCATGTAGGACTGGGTTCTAACAATGCAATATGGTTTATTCTAGTTTTCGACAACTGAATAAAGTTTTTTTTTTTCACAAGACAAACTTTAGATTATACCCAAAATTGAATAGAAAAGGAACTGAGCTAGTCCCAGAACTGAGTCACAAGATCAGTGTGGTTCACTCAATTCTCACAATTAACCACATGTTGTCCTCATCCCCTCAATTCCCTCATGGAGAATGTGCCAACCTGCATTGACAGAAAGAATTCTTTCCTCCAGATATTCTTTAGACCAAAGAAAGCACAGGTCCAGACTCTACCTCTAAATCATCTATCTTTATACCTGAAAAGAGGCAACTAACTGTGTTTATTGTAGACTCATGGATGTGGCTCCTGTTTATCTCTATCTCTGATTCACCCTAATCATTTTTCTCAAAATGAACTCGAAGACAATCATTCTAACTCATCTATCAGAATGGAATTCTCATGTATGTTTGACTTTTTCTTGGTATTTTAATTTGTCTGCTTATCCACTTTGTGGAGATAAGAACCTTGATAGATGAGGCATTATGCTAAACCTTGTATAAGTTATTATTGTATTATACTTCCCAGGTAAACATTTTTTTCACCAGAAGTAAGCTATGAGATCTGCTCTCAGATAAACCCATTCCACATTTGGGATTTGCCAGGCTGCTTTGAATAGCACCCACTGTGGCTTTCTTGTCATTCTTCCATATTAAATTTTTTCAGTTATTTAAATTAATCACCTTGATGGAGTAGTTGATAACAGCTTTCCCATTCTCTCAGACAGTCATGTAAGAGAATGGTTTGTCACTTTTTCTAAGATATTCACTGAAAAAAACTACTGACTGAGATCACTCACACAACAAGAACTAGGGCAGGGAAAATTCAATAATGGTTGTTCACGATCACATGCACACATATGCTCGAACATATATAACACACAAAAGTTTTTTAAATAAATTGGACAAACCTCTTTTCATATAAGCTTTCACTTACCTCTCTCATTATCAAAACAATATTAAATTCCTGATGTTTAGGTGGACATGGCTAACAAAAAAATGTTTCAAGATGTTTTATAATTAGTTTCCTTTCTTATCCCATGCATTTTGTTTTATATATTTAAAATATTATTATGAGAAGGGGTTCTCAAACTTCAGACTGCTATTGGGGTACGTGCCACACAAAAGGTCAAGAATTCCAGCTATAGTCTCACAGGCTTAAATAAACATTAATATTAATAATTCTGTGACTTGTAAATAGTGTAACAAACTATATAAGAAATGACTAAATATTTCAAGAATGTATTACAGAGTCAGGCCTAGAGACGGGAGGTCCTAGGTTCAAACCCGGCCTCAGCCACTTCCCAGCTGTGTGACCCTGGGCAAGTCACTTGACCCCCATTGCCCACCCTTACCAATCTTCCACCTATGAGACAATACACCGAAGTACAAGGGTTTAAAAAAAAAAAGAATGTATTACAGTGGGAAACATTATAGTAAGTCACCTCTAAACATCAACTGCAACTACTTTCACAACTTTGTAAACATAGCCCCATTATTTAGCGCTCAGGATTACATTCAACTTCTCTTAAGAATTTTCTTTAGGAAGAAAGTACTTAAAATGCTTTGATTCATTTACCTCCATTTTATCCTGAATATGTTTTGTTTGTATGTAGCTTTTAAGTCCTTTCCTTCATTAGACTGCATATTGAAAACAGATGCTTTCTTTCTTGTGTGTCTCCAGTGTCTGGTTCATAGTAGATGCTTAATAAAAGCTCATTTATTGATTATTGATTAATTAATATTGTATCGTTAGGTTAAAATAACATTTTTTGAAAGAGGTATAGCTCCAAAATACTTTCCAGAATTGATGTACTAATTCAACACTCCATCAACAATTTGTTAGTATTCCTATTCTCCCACATCCCTTCCAACAAATGTCATTTTTCTTTTTTGTAATCTTTTCCAATCTGTTGGGTTTGAGGCAAAATTGAAAATATGTTTTAATATGTCTCTCTTATTTTTAGTGGTTGAAATTTTCCTTCATTAGTAGTTTAGAATTTCTTTTGAGATGGCCATTGAAAGCTTGTTCATATCATCTCAAGCCAACAAATATGATAATTCTGTTAACCATCCACTTTGCTGGCTCATATGTATGCAGCATTGAGAGATGTGATTTGGAGTACCTAGGAGGATAGGGAAAAGAGATTAAAATTATATTAATTTGTCAGGGCTCTTTCTTACTCCCTCTACCTGCTTTCTCCCTCCTCCCTTTCTTCCTCTTTTTCTCTGGTTGGGGGCCCAGAGCTAGAAAATAAAGTCATCTCTTCATTTTTAGAACTTTTGAGGGCAGAGAGACTGTTTGCTTGGCTTTCTTTAGACCAGTGATGGGCAAACTACAGCCCCGGGAACAGATTGAGGGGGGGCCTGAAGTATTCTATCCCATCTCTCAACATTATTCCTAATCTGATGAATACAATGAGTAGGATACAATACAATGAAACTTTGAAAGAGTTGCCTTAGAAACAGACTGACAGATGAGCATTTCCTTTCCTTTAGTCCCCTTTTTAAAAAGTTTGCTCATCATTGCTTTAGACAAATGAGTCAAAAGCAGTGGTGAGGGCAGTAGATGTCTATAATAATACTAAAGGAAAATAAATGGGGAGGCTTCATTTGGAAGAAATGCCATTTTCCAAATGATAAGGTGGCTAAAGAGAAAGTCATACTCAAACAATAGAATTGACCTCCTCATAGAAAAAAGATAGGGATGAGAGTCATTAATATCTCTTTGTCTGTTTGATCATTAGCACCAGAAGGCAGCTCTTCCTCTGTCATATTAAAATATAATGGTATTCTAACCAACCACTCCTTTTATCAAATCTGTTTCTATGAATAAAGTATATCCTTCTGTAACCAAATGCTAGTCATGAGTTCCATCCCATCAAGTCTCTTTAATACTTATGTGGTCAACTTTGCCACCTCGTGATATATATTTTCTTATTTTCCCTTTTTGTTACCCTTAATTTGTGCTTTACTTTTTGGTATTGATTCTTTAAGTTTTGTTGAGAATTCTTTTCCTGGAAATTATCCATTTTCTGCTACTATTCTTCCTCTGATATACCTGATACTTTTTATAGTATCTGACTTAGCAGATAAAATTGGGTAATTTTTTTCCTCCTCCAGTTGAAAGATTTCAGGATCAGATTCACATGACTCCATCAAAATATAATGTTCCTGGAATTCTAGGCAAACTCTATTACTGGTCAGGAGCCAAACTCTCCTATATTTAGAGATTTTTTGAGTTAGGAATCCAAACTGTCTTCAGAAATTATTTTCTTAGACAGTTCCTCACTTTTACTAGGCAGGGACTGTGTGCATATAATACTACAGCACCTAGCCCAGTGCTACAGGAAGATAAGTTCTTAAAATAATTTTTCTTAATGGTCATGGAAATACTTAGTACCAAGGGATTCTAAAATAATAGTTTGAGCTCTACATGATTAATATTTAAAAATATAAAAAGCTAAAATAAATCAATACACCTATCAGAATTATAGAATAGAGTTAGATAGTCCAACTTCCCCATTTTATTAGATAAGGGAAATGAAGTCTTTCGAAAAGTTATAAAACAAGGTAATGTCTTTTCCTATAAAAAGTTTATTCTTCAGCCACTCTATTCTTCCATAAATGAATTTTTAACTAGTTTTGGAATTACAAAATGTGATATGAAAATGTATGCATACTATATGAGACCATCAGATTCTTCTTTTTACATTTTTCTAATTTTACCCAAATTAGAAAAAAGGAATTCTGGATAAACTTTATCAACATGTATAAGTGTTAGAGCACCATTTTCCTGATGAGAAAACCTTCTGGTTCTAAAAAGTGACTTTAGTTACTATTAATGGTTTTCTTAAAGCACTGGGAATGCTCATTCACTCTGCTCATAGGCACATTTATGAATTGATTTCTCTAGCATTATCTATCAACAAGTCATTTTGACAAGGCAGTGAGATGTTTAAATTCAGATGTCAGTCAAGGGAACTCCCTTTACTCAGTCAAGAAATGAAAAATAGAAATTGGTGACCAGATATCTTAAAAATTGCTGTTTTCCATTTGACTTGTGCTTCATTGAGTGTATAACTAAACTTGTACATATTGTCAGTACAGATGGGAAACGATCTGGAGAAAACAAAAGTGACTTTGTGCTTTAGGCTGTTAAACTGGATGGGCACAGTCCAATGCACCTAAAGAGTTATTTTTCCTACTTTTTTCCTAGTCCTAAAGGATAAAATTGAATCTTCACTATTGTAAGATCCAGACCACACAGAAAATGGAGGAGTCTAGTGCAATTCAGAACACTGTCATCTTTTTCTTTGTCTTCTGTTGGTCTCATTTTCTTTTTGTATAATTTTTTTTAAATTCTGAGAATTTACATTTTTTCCATCACATAGAAATTCATATTAATAGGTTGGTTTTATTTTTATGAAAAAGTTATCTTCAAAGGTAATTAGGATAAGTCTGACTTAGGATGATGCCTTTGTAATATAAGTCCCAAATCATCCACATTATGACTTGCAATCTCTTGATTCTTCAATTTTTGCTCAGACCCTCTCACTAATAATTCTCTTCCCTTTTTCTCATCTTGACTATTTGGTAAAGCAATTCAACTAAACACTGTCCTCCTTTCTTAATCCCTACTCCCTTATCATTTTCCAATTACACTTTGCTAAGCCTCAACCTTGAATCACTTCAACCATTTGTAGCCTTTGCTCAGGTCATACAAATATTCTGATGATCCACTAAAAATTTGTTTACACAACCTTATATGGGTTCTCACTGCTGCTAGGCAATTCTTCTACGCTTGCCTTATCAATCCTTATACACTTGCACACGCTCCACAGTAGCTCTTCCAAAATTTTTATCCCTTCTCAAACTTCCTATAATTCCCCTTCCCCCTATCTTCTCACCTAAGAAAGTAGTCTCATTTTACAGAAAAAATTGAAGCCATCTGTCATGTGCTCCTTCTTTTCCTCCATTCCTTACCTCATATCACTCATATTCTTATCTTTATCACTATCCTTTACTTTTTTTTAACTTTTTTTCACTTTTGTCCCTCTTTTATAGCATAAGGTGACCTTACTCCTTACCAAGACAGATCCCTCTACTTCTTCAAGTGATCACATTCCTTCTGATCCATCTCCTCCAACAGCTTGCCTCTTCTGTCTCTACTCTAAATTAATCTTCAATCTCTCCAAGTCTATGGAGTCATTCTGTCAAGCCTATAAACATACCTATGCCATCTCTATCCTGAAAAATCTCTCACTCTATCTTCCATCTTTGCTAAAATATCATCCTTTATCTTTTCTGTATCTTATGGCTAAACTCTTTGAAAAGGCTGTCTATAATAGATGACTATACTTTCTCTCCTCTCACTTATTTCTTAACCTCTTACAATCCAGTTTCTGATTGTATCATTCCACTAATGTTCTCTTAGTTGTCAAATCTATGACTTTTACTCACTCTTCATCCTCCTTAATATCTATGCAGCTTTTGAGACTGTTGATCACTCTCCTTAATACTCTCTTCTTCCTAAAAGACATCACTCTCTCCTGATTCTCTTTCTATCTGGCTATTCCTTTTCAGACTCTTTTGCTGAATCCTCATCTAAATCATGTTCTCTAACTACAAATGGTCCACAGGGTTCTGTCCTGAGTTGTCTTCTCTCCCTTTACATAATTTCACTTGGTGATCACTTCAGTTTCAATGGATTTAATTACCACCTCTGTGCTGACAATTCTCAAATCCGCCTATTCTGTCCCACTTTTCTGTTAATCTCCAATCTTAATTCTCCTACTCCCTTTTAGAAAACTCCAATTGGATGTCCAATAGACATCCTAAACTTAACATGTCCAAAATAGGACTTATAGTTCCCCCCCTCCCCTCCACAAACTCTC